>NC_048565.1:48926375-49251375 GCF_013265735.2 Oncorhynchus mykiss
GGCCGCGCTGCTGCTCCAGTTTCAACTCTTCTGCCTGCAGCTATGGAACTGTTCACCAGACGTGCTACCCGTCCCAGACCTGCTGTTTTCAACTCCCTAGAGACAGCAGGAGCGGTAGAGACACTCAATGATCGGCTATGAAAAGCCAACTGACATTTATTCCTGAGGTGTTGACTTGCTGCACCCTCGACAACTACTGTGATTATTATTATTTGACCATGCCGGTCATTTATGAACATTTGAACATCTTGGCCATGTTCTGTTATAATCTCCACCCGGCACAGCCAGAAGAGGACTGGCCACTCCTCATAGCCTGGTTCCTCTCTAGGTTTCTTCCTAGGTTTTGGCCTTTCTAGGGAGTTTTTCCTAGCCACCGTGCTTCTACACCTGCATTGCTTGCTGTTTGGGGTTTTAGGCTGGGTTTCTGTACAGCACTTTGAGATATCAGCTGATGTACAAAGGGCTATATAAATACATTTGATTTGATGTTTCCGAGTAAGTTCTGCAAAATAAGAAAGGGTCCAAGTTGATTTAATATGCTTGCAGTGATGTAAATGCCTACGTCAACACCTTCTACTCATGAGACCAAGCCCATGCATATACAGTTATACAAACTTGCAGGAGAGACAATAGTTCCAGTGTTTTCTAAGGGCTCAGCAGTAATTGTATGTCTGACTAGTCTCATCTCTTTCACTCCCCTGCAGGGTTCTGTGTCTATGAATCTCTTTTAGTCTTGAGGTGCTTTCTTACAGACACCCTGTTTTGACTGCAATAACTCACATCTCTCAGACCGTTTCAATATAAGAGGCAGAGACGAGAAAAGAACTGTGGAACTATATTAAACTAATAATATATGTATATATATATATATAATCTAGTCCAGGACCCTATAAATGTAGTGGGTCTTATAGCCCTTCCCCTTCTATTAACAATATAAGCATAATCAATTATTATAATACATCAATCATTTGGTGCAGCCCCTATCATGACCCCCATCATTAGCTAGCTGCGCTAAATGTTGCTATTTTGTAGAAGGCCCTTGTTTGATACTAGCCAGATGACCAAAGATAGATAACAAAGAGACAATCAAATGTACTCTCCATAAACCCATAGTGCCAGTGCCAATCCACATCCAAATGTTTAGCTAGCCCAATAACATAGCATATTCGCTAGCTAGCCCAACATAGCTAGTTACAGGCACTAACACAGGCAGCTGTTTCATGGAAACTAGCTAATCCACTAATTATAATGTCAATACTAGCTACAGTGTTTAGCTAGCTTGGACGAAGTATTTAGCGTTGTGTGCATTGCGTCTGTGCACTTAGCTAGCTACCATTGCATATGAAGTGTGACTGGCTAATCTGTGGCTGTAAAGATGTCATGATAGGCCTGATGGAAACAGAACATATTTCAGTCAACTTTCCAAATGTCGACAAAACAAAATCCGCTAGACAAGGTGAGATCTTGTGTCAGTAAAATTAACTATGCGAGAAATGTCAACGGAACTGCTTTTATGCATAAACATTAACATAACCATCATATCGAATTAAACGTTGAGTCACACGATGACATGTAGTGTGGTTCTCCCACTATGACTTGTTGAGAAAGCATGCAGTTTATTCAACTACAGATGAAATAAGTTATGAACGTCACAGGGTGTTAAAAGTACAAGGTGATGAGCTTGATGCTCTTTACAATAAATATCTAGGGTCTTATTCTGGTGACATGATAATCGATGCTTGGCTGCCGTTGGAATTTTTTTTCTCCATAATATTCTCATCATGTAGGAGATCCGCAGATAGTGAGTGCTGTTGGCTAGAGAGCATGTGCCAACACCAGCATGGGTAGACTCACTATATAATGCAAAATAAATTGAGAAAACCCATCACTAGAGCTGAAAATGTGATGCAAACCCATTTCAGTTTTATTTGGTACAGTGGATTTAACCGCAAAACGTATTTTTATGTGCACCGTCATCACTCACAGCCTTTAAATCTGCAGCAATTCAATTTGATGGAACAATCTCTGGTGGGAATATTGTTTTTATGCAGATTTTAGAATATTTGCATAAAATCTGTTGTCAACTGGATGGAAACCAAGCTAGTGTGCTAATTAGTCCCTGGGTCTTTGTCCCTCCACCAGCATGTGTGTGTTCATATGCACTGGGCTGAGGCCTCAGTGAGGAAGAGCTGCCCTACTGACTGTATGACCCAGTCTGGCTTGGTGATGACTAGGGCTGTGGCGGTCATGAAATTGTGTCAGTCGGTGACTGTCAAGCAAATAACTGCCGGTCTCACGATAGTTGACCATTTAACAAAAAAACAGATTTAGCATCTCCTTGCTTCCACGCAAATACATCTGTGTAATATTAGCATACACAATCACAATAAATCCCTTATTTTAAGACAGGTATGAAGAAAATGTAGTCTTTTTTTTTTAAACAACAGAAAAGCATACTCCAAGTTGTCCTTATATTAGGCCCTGATTTGGCTATGCCATATATCTGTGGGCTACATTCATTCAAATTAGCAGAAGAGATTAGCTTAGAAAATATATTTTCTCCAAACAATTTCAGGAAGTGTGCACACTCACTAGTGTGCACACTCACCACCACACTCACTAACTGTGTTGAGCAGTTAAAGAAACAGGTCCTCCAATATGCTTTAATTTTGAGCAATGTAACTTCAGCTGTGATACAAATGGTGGACTATAGGTTTTGATTTTTCATACATTCTAAGGCTGCATGACGCGACTAATGATGATTTGAAACAGTCACGAGCTCGGCTTTGTTTTTTTTGCGCAGGCTGTCGACACTTGAGAATCTTGTTTCTCATGGTCTGAGAGTCTAGGTGACTTTTGGCAAATTCCAAGCGGGCTGTCATTTACCTTTTACTGAGGAGTGGCTTCCGTCTGGCCACTACCATAAAAGGCCTGATTGGTGGACTGCTGCAGAGATGGTTGTCCTTCTGGAAGGTTCTCCCATCTCCACAGAGGAACTGTGGAGCTCTGTCAGTGACCATCGGGTTCTTGGTCACCTCCCTGACCAAGGCTCTTCTCCCCAGATTGTGGTGGTGGTGTCCAAACTTCTTCCATTTATGAATGATGGAGGCCACTGTGTTCTTGGACATTTAGAAATGTTTTGGTACCCTTCTCCAGGTCTGTTCCTCTATGAACAAATCCTTCGATCTCATGACTTTTTGCTCTGACATGCACTTTCAGCTAAGGGACCTTATACAGACAGGTGTGTGCCTTTGCAAATGATGTCCAAGCTATTGAATTTACCAGAGCTGGATTCCAATCAAGTTGTAGAAACATCTCTAGGATGATCAATGGAAATAGGATGCACGGAGTTCAATTTCGAGTCTCAGAGCAAAGGGTGTGAATACTTACAGTGCCTTGCGAAAGTATTCGGCCCCCTTGAACTTTGCGACCTTTTGCCACATTTCAGGCTTCAAACATAAAGATATAAAACTGTATTTTTTTGTGAAGAATCAACAACAAGTGGGACACAATCATGAAGTGGAACGACATTTATTGGATATTTCAAACCTTTTTAACAAATCAAAAACTGAAAAATTGGGCGTGCAAAATTATTCAGCCCCCTTAAGTTAACTTGTTGATGCCAGGCAGATTTACGCCCCCTTTGGAGAAATTGGGTACCCCTAGTAAACTGAAAAAAAAATATATTAAAAATTGCTAATATATGCATATAATAATTATTATTGGATAGAAAACACTCTAAAGCTTCTAAAACCGTTGGAATTATGTCTGTAAGTATAGCAGAACTCACAGGGCATGCATTCTTCCAAACTAGTTTTTGTGGCCATGAAAGTTGGAGCAACTTTGACGTCATGCCCCCACCCTTCCCGACCACTTATGGATCTGGGGACACTTTCCATCTCTTCCACTAGATGTCCTCTTTCTTTGGAGCGTTCAATCGTTCAAATCGCGCGAGAATTGGCCCTATAGGAGTGGTTGGAGTAAGTGTCGCGATAAAAAAACCTGTGCGTTAGGGCGCGAATTGGTCACAGCCATTCCTTTGTGCCAGCACTCCTGGGAAGAGCAAACGATGCCCGGTTGAATTGAAGTTTGTTTTGCACGTCTAAAACATCATAAAGCTTGCTTCTGCACTTAGTTTGACCTGTTTAGTCGACATATAATGTGTAATTTTGAAGTTTTGATGCGCAACTTATCCGGACCGGAGGACGTTTTGGGTGCATTTCAGCTGATGTTATTAGCAGTAGCTAATACAAAGACGCAAGACTTGAAACCAAACGATGTATTGGGTAAGTATGAACCCTTCCAGAACATTCTGAACGAAGACCATCGAAGGTAAGGGAATATTTATGCTTAAATCTGTGTTTCTGTTGACTCCAACATTACGTGGAAATGTAGCTTGGAACTGAGCGCTGCCTCAGCATATGAAATAGTGTGCGATTTCTGTAACGTTAAAAATAAATCTAACACAGCGGTTGCATAAAGAAGCAGTGTATCTTTCTAACTATATGTAGAACATGTATATTTAGCCAAAGTTTATGATGTCTATTTACGTTATCTTGCCGAGCTACCTAGGTTTCCTGCGGGCATTTTTGAGTAATTTCTGAACATGAGTACACTGTAAATGGACATTTATGGATATATATGGCATATTATTGAAAAAAAAAAAATGTACTGTGTAACATGTCCTATCACTGTCATCTGATGAAGATTTTCAAAAGGTTAGTGAGCGATTTATTTTTTAATCCTGCTTTTATAATTTTATATTTTCTGGGACAAAATGGCTGCCGCTTGTCTTTGTTTCGGTGGTGGTCTAATATAAATGTGTGGTGTGTTTTCGCCGTAAAACATTTTAAAAATCTGACATGCTGGGTAGATGAACAAGGTGTTTATCTTTCATTTGAGCTATTGGACTTAATAATGTGTGGAGGTTAAATATTTTTAAGAATATTTTTGCGTTACATGCGCCACCGTTTGAGCTGAACGGGGGGGAGGGTGTTCCTACAGAGGAACTCCTGGCATCAACAGGTTTAATACTTTGTAGCGCCACCTTTTGCTGCGATTACAGCTGTAAGTCGCTTGGGGTATGTCTCTAAATCCGTAAAAGTACAATATGTGCCAATATGTCCTTGTTCAGAACATATGAAAGTTGGTGGATCCTTTTAACATGAGACTTCAATATTCCAAGGTAAGAGGTTTTAGGTTGTAGTTAATATAGTTTTTATAGGACTATTTCTCTCTATACCATTTGTATTTCATATACCTTTGACTATTGGATGTTCTTATAGGCACTATAGTATTGCCAGTGTAACAGTATAGCTTCCGTCCCTCTTCTTGCCCCTACCTGAGCTCGAACCAGGAACATAATCGACAACAGCCACACTCGAAGCAGCGTTACCCATGCAGAGCAAGGGGAACAACTACTCCAAGGTTTAGGGCAAGTGACGTTTGAAACGCTATTAGCGCACACACAGCTAACTAGCTAGCCATTTCACATCGGTTACACCAGCCATGAGGCTGATAGGTTTGAAGTCAAACAGCGCTGTGCTTGCGAAGAGCTGCTGGCAAAACTCATGAAAGTGCTGTTTGAATGAATGCTTACGAGCCTGCTGCTGCCTACCATCGCTCAGTCAAAACTGCTCTATCAAATCATAGATTTAATTATAACATAATAACACAAATACGAGCCTTTGGTCATTAACATGGTCGAATCCGGAAACTATAATTTAGAAAACAAAACGTTTATTATTTCAGTGAAATACGGAACCGTTCGGTATTTTATCTAACGGGTGGCATCCCTAAGTCTAAATATTCTTGTTACATTGCACAACCTTCAAATGTTATGTCATAATTACATAAAATTCTGGCAAATTAGTTCGCAATGAGCCAGGCTGCCCAAACTGTTGCATATACAATGACTCTGCGTGCAAGAGAAGTGACACAATTTCACCTGGTTAATATTGCCTTGCGAACCTGGGTTTCTCTTAGCTAAATATGCAGGTTTCAAAATATACACTTCTGTGTATTGATTTTAAGAAAGGCATGGGTGTTTATGGTTAGGTAGTCATCCAACGATTGTTCTTTTTTCGCAATTGCGCTTTTGTTAAATCATCCCCCAGCGTTGCATCGATTATATGCAACGCAGGACACGCTAGATAAACTAGTAATGTCATCAAACATGTGTAGTTATGACTAGTGATTATGATTGATTGTTTTTTAAGATAAGTTTAATGCTAGCTAGCAACTTACCTTGGCTTACTGCATTCGCATAACAGGCAGGCTCCTCGTGGAGTGCAACAAGAGGCATGTGGTTATAGCGTTGGATTAGTTAACTGTAAGGTGAAAATCTGTCGCTCTGCCCCTGAACAAGGCAGTTAAACCCACCGTTCCTAGGCCGTCATTGAAAATAAGAACGTGTTCTTAACCTGTCTGCGCACGGAACCCGCTCGCGGGCTGAAATTCCACAACATACGGTGATATGACTATTAAACACTCATGAAAATACAAGTGTCTCACATGTATCGAAAGCCTCGAATCTTGCTAATCCAACTGCTTTGTCAGATTTAAAAAAGGATTTACTGCGAAAGAATACAATGCGATTATCTGAGCATAGAGCCCCATAAAAAAAACAGCACAGGCGTAACATAATCACAAACTGCATTAAAATAAATCGTTTACCTTTGACGATCTTCGTCTGTTTGCAATTCCAATGCTCATTGTTACACAATGAATTATCTTTTGTTTGATAAAATCCGTTTTTAAAGCCTAACACGAAACATTTTGTGAACCGCTTGTGTCGTGAATTCCGTCTCGTTCCATTTTCGACGACACATTCCAGGTAAATAACCCACACAGAACGTGACTTTTCCAGTCATGTTTGGTTTCACTGCAATCAACTGGTTTGTTTGTAACACAATTAAACCTGATGGGCCATTTCGCGGGACATATTGACTGAAAGAAACCGATTTGAAGACAACAAGTCATGACATCATTGTGCACCAATGATTTGCCCGCTGTTTCGTTGATTGACTCTCTTTTAACCCAATGACCACTGATCGTCTTGAAATCTAGCTGGGTAGATAGCCAATGAGCTGAGCTAAACGGAAAGACGCCATGTTTATGTGTTGCAAGACCAACCCATGTAGTAAGCTTCAGCGTAAAGTGAGTAATTTGCTATTGAAGTTTCATACCGGAAGAAGCAACGCATATTACGCACTGCAGTGTTTGGTGAACGCGCAGATTCAGCTGTTTATATATCAATCATTATGACGACTAAGTCAGGGAAAGCTAAATCTAAGTCTAGATATACAGATGTACACAACATTTTAGAATACATTGATTGGGAAGGTGAGACAGATTGTTGTAGGACACTTCATTTAGTGAGAGGACATTGTTTTGGACTGGTAAGTTCTTATCATGCTAATGCCCTTGTTTGAAATTAATAATATAAAATATTGTGATTTTTTTTTAAATTTTGAAGCAATATATAAACATGCAATGTCATGAAATGTGAGATGCGTGTGTCTGCCACCCCATCCCAACCCACATGAAATAGCCTATTTGAGGCTGTTGAGGAGAGGGCAGGACCACATCAATGGCCAAAGTGAAATGGAGACAGTAGATACAGCTGGTCTGTCATAATATAATAGAGACCGTAGATCTAGCTGAAATGTCATAATATAAAAGAGACAGATCTAACAGGTAATTATAATATAATAATATATTAAACCTAATATATTCAACCTTCAACTCTCTCCATATATCTGTTTATTATACCTGTTGATACAGAGCTCATATGTGAAACTATTCTAACTGAACATTTTCTTTCACAGTGACACTGACTGACACTGGGAGTCTTATCCGGTGTCCTGTGTGAATTTAAGTATGCTCTCTCTAATTCTCTCTCTCGGAGGACCTGAGCCCTGGGACCATGCGTCAGGACTACCTGGCATGATGACTCCTTGCTGTCCCCCCAGCCTGGTTCCTCTCTAGGTTTCTTCCTAGGTTTTTGCCTTTCTAGGGAGTTTTTCCTAGCCACCGTGCTTCTACACCTGCCTTGCTTGCCATTTGGGGTTTAAGGCTGGGGCTATATAAATAGATTTGATTTGATAGAGGACTGAGGGTCTTCCAAATATTGAAAGTGTGTAAATAGTTACCCATGTTATTTTGTAAATATATATATATATATATATATATATATATATATATATATATATATATATATATATATATATATATATATATATATATATATATATATATATATATATATATATTTTTTTAAATCAATAAAAATGTTTTTTTTTTTTATTCGCTCTCATTTATTTACTGTTGCTCTCGTATATTTTTCACTGAAAGTGTCCCCATCATCCTATCTGAATGTTTGTTTTATCTTGTTCATTTTAAAGATAAAACAATGAGAAAAAAAAAAACATACATTGTTTATTTTTGTATCTAAACCAGATCTACTGTGTTATTCTCCTACATTCAATTCACATTTACACAAACTTCAGTGTTTTCTTTCAAATGGTACCAAGAATATGCATATCCTTGTTTCTGTGCCTGAGCTACAGGCTGTTAGATTTGGGTATGTCTTCAGGCGGAAATTTCACAAAGTAGAAGGGGAGCTGTAAGAGGTTAACGGACTTGCCTAGTTAAATAAAAAGGTATAAAATAAATATAAAAAAAAAAAAAAATCGGCACCCCAAAATACCGATTTCCGATTGTTATGAAAACTTGAAATCAGAATTAATTAAATCAGCCATTCCGATTAATCGGTCAATCTCTAATGTATTGTTGTCTCTACCTTCTTGTCCTTTGTAATCTTGACTTTTCCCTAAAATGATTGCACCATGTTTTGTGCTGCTACCATGTTGTGTTGCTACCATGCTTTGTTGTCATGCGTTGCTGCCTTGTTATGTTGTTGTCTTTAGGCCTCTCTTTATGTAGTGTTGTGCCTCTCTTGCCCCCTTCCCCGCAGCAGGCCTTTTGCCTTTTGGTAGGCCGTCATTGTAAATAACAATTTGTTCTCAACTGACTTGCCTAGTTAAATAAAGGTTAAATAACATTTTAAAAAACAAGACTCACCTCTCTTTCAGAGCTGATAGTTAAGAAGCTTACATGTGTGGGTGTTAGCTAGATGCTAAGAGAGAAGGCTCTGTATGCGTGGGTGTTAGCTAGATGCTAAGAGAGAAGGCTCTGTATGAGTGGGTGTTAGCTAGATGCTAAGAGAGAAGGCTCTGTATGTGTGGGTGTTAGCTAGATGCTAAGAGAGAAGGCTCTATGTGTGAGTGCTCTGCTCTGTAGTGTGTGGTTTCAAGGTGCTGAGGAATTATCTGTGTCATAACATCTCTAGTGAGAAATACTCGCTACAGCTTACTACCTAAAGTGCGAGTTGTGATCCCCTGCTCCTGGCTTTGGTCAATACACACGCACCCCCCCCCCCCCAAAAGAGGCTACACACAAAAGCTTACCATTGAAAACTTCATTGAACTCTCCTGGTGGGGCGTGGATGACAAAGTTCGCTGCTATGCGTACCTGCAAAAACAAAGAAACACACGTCAGAAATGCAAGGGTAGGCTTAGTACCAACACAAATCTCTGAGATCAGTGAGTCACACAGGCAACATTTTCCTCCGAAGCTTTGAGATCTCAGGTCTGGAGACTGGTGAGGTCAGCAACACAAACATCAGGACCAGCACAGGGAATATCATAGGGAAAACATTGGGTAGATAGATGTGTTTTCATCCATTTATGGTCAACTTTCCTCTCCCTCTGTCTTTTCTGTTATTGAGGCTAAATCATGATGGACGAATACAGTGAGTTTACTACCACAATTCTCACTTCTCAGCCACTGTACACCCAGAGAGTTGCCCTCTCTTCATAACGTTGTCGCCTCCAGCATCTGTCTGCCCGCCGCTACTCAGTTGCACTACAACACTTCCTGTTTGGAGGCGATATGTGAAACTAACAGCCAGGGGCGGGCAGCCCCTCCCTCGAGTGGCTCGTGAACATATAAGGGCATGAAAATGTGCTGAGAAGCCTAGTAGTGAAGTACACCCCTCCCGCTCTCCCTGCCAGTGTAGGGCTTGGCATGTGGCTTCACTGGTTTGGCTAGTCCATCATCCCCACCCCCCTGGACTGACAAGCTGGGAAAGGGGTGTGTGTGTGTGCACGCGCGCGTCTCATCAGTGGTGTGCTGAGCACCAAAGCTTCTCATGCACGAGCTGCAGACCGATTCTCATAATGAGTGATGATACGGTGTGAACCAGAGAGGCACTCAGGGACTCTTATGTGTTGCTCTGGAAAGAGAGTATGTGCATTGCTGAAATCCCTATGGAGGAACCATTTGGATCAGGACTCCCTTATTATGCTTTAGAGAGATGTAAACAAACTTTACTTGAAAAACACTGCAGGGCCACTACAGGGCTATCGGTTATGCTCCATTTACACTCAACTCTGCTCTTATAGCCTAGCATTGTGAGATGCTGTGCGATTCTATTTAATTTGCTCCCTCTTGGGTCGGGTCGCTTTCGTAAAAGAGAATATGTCGTCTTAAAAATAAGCGTTATCCTTAAAACAACCCCATCATATTGTTACCCTACCACCTCACTGGGTTTACTTCTATATCGTGACAACAACACGTCTGTTGGGCGTGAATAAAAAGCATGATGCACTTCATTGCGACTATTGGGGCGATTCTCATGAAACCAATTTGAACCATGTCAGTAGTTAGTTACTAAACCATGGTCCGTGACGCATCCATTTCACCAGCCGACTTCCTAGGGTAAAAAAAAGGCTCAATATGAATTCAGTGCAATTCACTTGCCCTTTTCCAACCCCATAATAATATCAGTGTTTCCCCTACACTCATCTAAATTCTTGCTGGTGCAAAAAAAAATATGCAATTCAAAAATATATAGTGCATTCGGAAAGTATTCAGACTTCATGACTTCCACATTTGTTACGTTACAGCCTTCTACTAAAATGGATTCAATTCATTGTTTTCCTCAATCTACACACAATGCCCCATAATGACAGTGAAAATAGGTTTAGATTTTTTTGCAAAAGTATATTTAAAAAAAAACTGAAATACATTTACATAACTATTCAGACCCTTTACTCAGTACTTTGGTGAAGCACCTTTGGCAGCGATTACAGCCTTGAGATAGGAGAACCTTCCAGAAGGACAAGCATCTCTGCAGCAATCCACCAATCAGGCCTTTATGACAGAGTGGCCAGACGGAAGCCACTCCACAGTAAAAGGCACATGACAGCCAGCTTGGAGTTTTCCCAAAAGGCACCTAAAGACTCGCAGACCATGAGAAACAAGATTCTCTGGCCTGAATGCCAAGTCTGGAGGAAACCTGACACCATCCCTACAGTGAAGCATGGTAGGGGCAGCATTATGCTGTGGGAATGTTTTTTAGCTGTAGGTACTGGGAGACTAGTCAGGATCAAGGGAAAGATGAATGAAGCAGATACAGATAGATCCTTGATGAAAACCTGCTCCAGAGCAGTGGTGTAAAGTGCTTAAGTAAAAATACTTTCAAGTACTACTTAAGCATATCTGTACTATTCATATTTTTGCCAAACTTTACTTCACTACATTCCTAAAATAAAATAATGTACTTTTTATTCCATACATTTTCCCCTGACACCCAAAAGTACTCGTTACATTTTGACAGGAAAATGGTCCAATTCACAAATAAGAGAGAACATCCCTGGTCATCCCTACTACCCTAGCTTCTGATCTGGCAGACTGGACTCACTTAACAGAAATGCTTCATTTGTAAATTATGTCCGAGTGTTGGTGTGTCACCTGGCTATCCGCCTGGTTTGCTTAAAATAAGACATTTGAAATGGTTTATACTTTTACTTTTGATACTTTAGTATATTTAAAAAACAAATTTTTTGATAGACTTTTACTCAAGTAGTATTTCACTGGGTGACTTCCACTTGAGTAAATGTTCTATGAAAAGGCATCTTTACGTTTACTCAAGTATTACAATAGAGGACTTTTTCCACCACTGCTCCAGAACGCTCAGGACCTCAGACTGGGGTCAAGGTTCATCTTCCAACAGGACAACGACCCTAAGCACACAGCCAAGACAACGCAAGAGTGGCTTCGGGACAAGTCTCTAAATGTCTTTGAATGGCCCAGCCAGTGCCCGGACTTGAACCCGATCGAACATCTCTGGAGATACCTGAAAATAGCTGTGCAGCAACACTCCCCATCCAACCTGACAGAGCTTGAGAGGATGTGCAGAGAAGAATGGTAGAAACTCACCAAATACAGGTGTGCTAAGCTTGTAGCGTCATACCCAAGAAGACTCAAGGCTGTAATCGCTGCCAAAGGTGCTTCAACAAAGTACTGAGTAAAGGGTCTGAATACTTATGTAAATGTGATGTTTACCTGTTTTTGCTTTGTCATTATGAGGTATTTTGTGCAGATTGAGGGGAGAAAAATGCAATACATTTTAGAATAAGGCTGTAGCGTAACAAAATGTGAAAAAATTCAAGGGGTCTGATTACTTTCCGAATGCACTCATATTTCTGACAAGACGCGCTTTTAAATGGGTAGTTGTTGGATCAATGACTGGAAGAATATGGGAACACCTAGTATGTCATTGCATCTCACTTGCCACCACAAAACACATAATCCCTTGGTTATCTTTATTCTTTAAAAACAGTGACACCTCTGTGCAGAGCGTAAATAAAAGACCGAATGGCACTTCATTAACTCTATTGGCCACAGCTGTGAATATTTTATGACACGAGACAATGCAGCGATTCTTCATCATGTGGAGAGCTTTGGTCTGACAGACGACACACACGGACAATTATTGTTCTGCAACTTTATCTGTGCCTCTGACTAACTGGCTGTTTGGCGTGAGAGAGCTTGAGCTGTCGTGTCCGCAGAAGAAACAACTTTTATGGCGCTAGGTCTGAATCACACCCGGGTGGGCGGGCGCAGACACACTTAGGTCATTTCACAGGAACACTGAGAACAGGGATGCTGACAGCGGATCGTGGGACAGACTCAAGAGGAAAATTGTTTTTGACACTTTCCTCAACTCCCAACAAAGAGCGTAATCTTTTTGTTTACATTTTGGGCACAATTTAGACAGCCACTCTACTCAATATAATCTTATAAAGAGCAATTCTACCATAACAGAGTGTTTTTTACTTTAAAAATGTACGGCAAACAAAAGGAATGATTGCAAAGTTAAACAAAACCATACAACTATGCACAAGGGCAACTTTTACCAATTTCCACAGAATAGATTACAAAAACACATTTACTTAAAAAGCAGTGCAGAAGTTTGGTAACTCTGCAATCCAAAGTTTAACATTTTAAAGTGAAAAATCTCAGCATCACTGTTACCGTGGAATTGACCTAAAACATACTTAGGTCTAGACAATAACACAAAACACATACACTGTACGAACAAAGTCATGCGCACACATACACAACGAACACACAAAGACCCCCTGCGAGAGCCTAGTCTTTGTAAGGTCCTGGGCAGACAGTCACCAGCTGGGCTTTCTGTTCTCTCTTGTGTTCTGTCCTCCAGTGATAATGTGTTGTTTGTTTCCCCACATTCACACTCCCAGTAGCATCTATTATCCCAAGACACACACATCTCCAGTGGAACTAACCCTTATCCCAGAATCACACCTCTTATCAGGACACTCCAGAACCCTAAACCATGAGAGGGAGGAATGGGAGTGGGGGTATAATCTGACCTGCAGGAATCCTATAGAGGTAGAAGACGGCACCAACTCTATTCTCTAGGAGGCTGAATCCGCTTTCCTGGCACCTCTCCATCCATCCCTACATTTGTAATGGGACCAGGCTTTTATGAATAGGCACCTTGAGAACAGAACTGGAATAACTAGAAAAACAGTACACATGTAGAGCCTGCATAGGGTCTTCTGTCCCGTCTCATCCATTGAGGCGATGGGAAGAATAGATTCCCCACCCACTGCCAACCAAGTTTATCTCCACAATGTACCTGCAAGTAACTGGACCAGAACCACTCAAATAAATTGGGCAAAAAGGACAACACCAAAATGTCTAGTACCTTTTGAGCTGTTTATCAGCCACTCATCTGTCATTCTTACACCGTATCCAAACCGGCCGCACGCAAGTTGACTTTGTCCCCCCGCACCAAACGCGATCACGACACACAAGTTAAAATATAAAAACAAACTCTGACCTATTATATTAATTTGGGGACAGGTCGAAAAGCATTAAACATTTATGGCAATTTAGCTAGCTAGCTTGCTGTTGCTAGATAATTTGTCCATGGATATAAAACGCAGCTTTGTTATTTTTAGCTGAAATGCACAAGGTCCTCTACTCCGACAATTAATTCACACATAACACGGTCAACCGAATAGTTTAATCATCTCTCCTCCTTCCAGGCTTTTTCTTCTTTGGCATCTAACTAAGTTTCATCTAACTTTCATAGTTACCACGACGACCGACCGAACTCAGTTCATCTTTCAATCACCCACGTGGGTATAACCAATGAGGAGAAGGCACGTGGGTATCTGCTTCAATAAACCAATGAGGAGATGGGAGAGGCAGAACTTACACCGTGTTCAGCATCACAAATAGAACTTCTATTTTAGTGCGTGGCAATGCTCGTTGGCGTGCGCGAGCAGGGTGGGTGCAATAATTGAATAACATGTTTGATTTTGCAACGAGAGTGGTCAGCATGTTACCCAATTCCTCAGCTTTTGGCACAATTTGAGACCACTGCTCTTCTAGCCCTGGATTTTGTTTCTTTGACAAATGCAGTTAGTGTTTGACCTAATAATACTACTGCCCATCTAAACAAATTCAAACTTATGCTAGCTTATTCTTGTTTCAACTGAATGTTATTGGTGTTTGCAGCCTTGAATGTTGCTTTGGACCAGGGGGATAAAGCACCTTGCTGCCAAGAAAAGACATGCAGAGGAAACACAGCAAACAGATTATTAAACACTTTTATTCTTCCACCCCAGAGTTCTACTGTAGCAGGCCCAGACTATATGAGTCTTCTGTAAAAAAAAAACTAGGGGTACCAGTGAGGACTTCCTACACTCAGCAGCTTGTTACAGTTAAGTGATTGAAAATAAAATTGGCAAAAAGAATGTAATGCCACTACATTAAGAAAAAAAGGGGGGGGGGGGGGGGGGGGGGGGGGGTCATCGCTATACTTAAAAGTCATATGTTCATTTAAAACCTGTTTAACCCTTTATCATGGTTGGTGTCTTGATGGATTTATCCAAGATTGTGTGACAAAGAGCATCCTGCACCATCGAGAGCATCCTGACCGGTTGCATCACCATCTGGTATGGCAACTGCTCGGCAGGCGCTACAGAAGGTTGTGCATACGGCCCAGTACATCACTGGGGCCATCTTCCTACCATCCAGGACCTATATACTAAGCGTGTCAGAGGAAGACCCCCAAAAATTGTCAAAGACTCCAGTGACACACTGTGCTCTCCAGTACCGCACAGCAAGCGGTACCGGAGCGCCAAATTGAGGTCCAAAAGGCTCCTTAACAGCTTTCATCCCCAAGCCATAAGACTGCTGAACAATTAATCAAATGGCCACCCGGACTATTTGCACTGACCCCCCCACCCCCCCCCCCCCCCCCCCCCCCCCCTCCCTTGTTTTTACACTGCTGCTACACACGGTTTATCATCTATGCATAGTCATCCTACCCACATGTACAAATTACCTCCACTAACCTGTGACCCTGAACATTGACTCAGTACCAGTACCCCCTGTATATAGCTTTGTTATTTTATTGTTACTTTATTCAATTTTTTCCTCAATTTGGGACTTGAAAAGATATTGTAATTATTGTAGCCAATTTATAAGTTCTCCTGCACCCTTATAATTATTTGTGATGACATTTTATATTGGTTATTCTGAGAGATGTGACCATTTTTGTTTGTTTCCCGCTGCTTCTATTGAAGGGTATTGCGCTACTCTGTTGAAAAATCACATGCAGCTATTAAGAGGATAACAAAATCTAATATTGGCTTCCACTTGGCTTTCCATACAAATCCTTCCTTTAAAAACAAATGTGGTTTGTGGTCACTTTCATTATAAAAACAGCAATGGGGACACAGGCTACAGAAGAAATCGGGAGGGTGGGGGGAGGTCCATATTAGGTCCTATATGTACAATCATAAAAAATATATAATTGTTTAACATTGAGGTCCTTAAATTACAATTAAGAGCTTTAAAACATCCCTGAAAGTCTTTGAATGTGACTTGCCAATGTCTGTATGAACCCTGCTTAAAAAGGATGTATAGTCCTACACCTATGGTGTAGTGTAGCTGGAGTTATGGGCCATTCAGCATATATTCATTTTTATTCCTCTAAGTACACTTGTGGAAATGCATGAAAATCTTTTTTATTTTTGTTTCAAACCATTTTGAAATGTTCATCCCAATGTCACACATTGGCCCCGTTATTTATAGAAAGTTTGTAGTTTGTTTGTTTGTTTGTAGACAGAATAGCACCACCGGGGCCATTTTCTCTACATCCAAATCTATGACCGCATGGCAGACATGCACAGAAAAAGAGAAGCGTTCCTTCTTTGGCCATGCATTCTTCACAAAACCACACAGGAGAAGTAGGTGTCAGAGGTCAGTGTGCTGCTAAACAGTTTAGCTTCCTCCACTGTCCCAGTACCCCCCCCGCACAGGGCTCGAAAGTGATCCTCTGCTTCGCAGCATACACATGACCACGATGGTTGACAACGTGTAAACCGATTGAGCCATACAAAAAGGCACCGATTGGGTGGCTCCAGCTGCAACATTTCAAGCTAGCTGTGGAGTGAGTTTACAGCATAAATCCGTTACACTAACCCCTCATGAAATCACTACAAAGCAAGCTACCCCGGGGGTTCAGCTAAACCCAACTGCAGATATGGTCCACGGGCACTACTGCAACTAACAGTGGTGTAAAGTACTTAAGTAAAAATAGTACTTTTGCTACACTACATTCCTAAAGAAAATAATGTACAGTCGTGGCCAAAAGTTGAGAATGATAAATAGTAATTTTCAAAGTCTGCTGCCTCAGTTTGTATGATGGCAATTTGCATATACTCCAGAATGATATGAAGAGTGATCAGATGAATTGCAATTAATTGCCAAGTCCCTCTTTGCCATGCAAATTAACTGAATCACAAAAAAACATTTTCACTGCATTTCAGCCCTGCCACAAAAGGACCAGCTGACATGTCAGTGATTCTCTCGTTAACACCAGGTGTGAATGTTGACGAGGACTAGGCTGGTGATCACTTTGTTATTCGAACTCAATCAGCATGACAGACTGGAAGCTTCAAATGGAGGGTGGTGCTTGGAATCATTGTTCTTCCTCTGTCAATCATGGTTACCTGCAAGGCAACACGTGCCGTCATCATTGCTTTGCACAAAAAAGGGCTTCACAGGCAAGGATATTGCTGCAGTAAGATTGCACCTAAATCAACCATTTATCGGATCATCAAGAACTTCAAGGAGAGCGGTTCCATTGTTGTGGAGAAGGTTTCAGGGTGTCCAAGAAAGTCCAGCAAGCGCCAGGGCCGTCTCCTAAAGTTGATTCAGCTGCGGGATCGGGAAACCGAAAGTACAGAACTTGCTCAGGAATGGCAGCAGACAGGTCGGTGTGAGTGAATCTGCATGCACAGTGAGGTTAAGACTTTTGGAGGATGGCCTGGTGTCAAGAAGGGCAGCAAAGAAGCCACTTCTCTCCAGGAAAAACATCAGGGACAGACTGATATTCTGCAAAAGGTACAGGGATTGGACTGCTGAGGACTGGGGTAAAGTCATTTTCTCTGAGGAATCCCATTTCCGATTGTTTGGGGCATTTTTTAAAATTGTTTTATTTCACCTTTATTTAACCAGGTAGGCTAGTTGAGAACAAGTTCTCATTTACAACTGCGACCTGGCCAAGATAAAGCATAGCAGTGTGAACAGACAACACAGAGTTACACAGAGTAAACAAGTCAATAACACAGTAGAAGAAAAAAAAGTCTATATACATTGTGTGCAAAAGGCATGAGGAGGTAGGTGAATAATTACAATTTAGCAGATTAACACTGCAGTGATAAAGGATCAAATGGTCATGTGCAGGTAGAGATACTGGTGTGCAAAAGAGCAGAAAAGTAAATAAATAAAAACATAAGACAGCCCTATTTGGTAAAATACCAAGTCCATATGATGGCAAAAACATCTCAAATAAGCAAAGAGAAATTGGTGACGACATGGTCAGTCAAAGCAGTTTCTCCAAGTGCAGTCGGAAAAACCACCAAGCCCAATGTTAAAGCTGGCTCTCATGATGACCGCCACAGAAAACAGACAGAGTTACCTCTGCTGCAGAGGATAAGTTCATTTAGAGTTACCAGCCTAAGAAATTGCAGCCCAAATAAATGCTTCAGAGTTCAAGTAACAGACACATCAACATCAACTGTTCAGAGGAGACTGGGTTAAATCAGACCTTCATGGTCGAATTGCTGCAAAGAAACCACCAGTAACAGACACCAATAAGAAGAAGAGACTTGCTTAGGCCAAGGAAAATGAGCAATGGACATTATACCGGTGAAAATCTGTCCTTTTGGTCTGATGAATACAAATGAGATTTTTGGATCCAACTGCCATGTATTTGTGAGCCGCAGAGTAGGTGAACGGATGATCTCGGCATGTGTGGTTCCCACCATGAAGCATGGAGGATGTTGCCTGATGGTGCTTTGCTGGTGACACCAGAATTCAAGGCACACATTACCTGCAAAGCTACCACAGCATTCTGCAGCATTACGCCATCCAATCTGGATTGTGCTTAATGGGACTATCATTTGGTTTTCAACAGCACAATGATCCAACACACCGCTAGGCTGTGTAAGGGCTATTTGACCATGTAGGAGTGTGACGGAGTGCCGCATCAGATGACCTGGCCTCCACAATCACCGACCTCAAACCAACTCGGGATGAGTTGGACCGCAGAGTGAAGGAAAAGCAGCCAACAAGTGCTCATCATATGTGGGAACTTCTTCAAGACTGTTGGAAAAGCATTCCAGGTGACGCTGGTTGAGAGAATGCCAAGAGTGTGCAAAACTGTCAGAGGGTTGCTACTTTGAAGAATCTAAAATACAGTTGAAGTCGGAAGTTTACATACACTTAGCATGGGGACATTAAAACTCGTTTTTCAACCACTCCACACATTTCTCGTTAACAAAATATTAGTTTTTTACAGAGATTAATTCCAGTGGGTCAGAAGTCTACATACACCAAGTCTGTGCCTTTAAACAGCATGGTGGCCTCCCGGGTGGCACAGTTAAGGGCGCTGTACTGCAGCGCCAGCTGTGCCATCAGAGACTCTGGGTTCGCGCCCAGGCTCTGTCGTAACCGGCAGTGCGCACTAACCAAGGTTGCACGGTGTTTCCTCCGACACATTGGTGTGGCTGGCTTCCGGGTTGGATGCGCGCTGTGTTAAGAAGCAGTGTGGCTTGGTTGGGTTGTGTATCGGAGGACGCATGACTTTCAACCTTCGTCTCTACCGAGAGTTGTAGAGTTGGGAGTTGTAGCGATGAGACAAGATAGTAGCTACTAAAAAACAATTGGATACCATGAAATTGGGGAGAAAAAGGGGTAAAATTCAAAAGGAAAAAAAAGTGGGAAAAAAGAAAAAAACAGCATGGAAAACTCCAGAAAATGATGGCTTTAGAAGCTTCTGTTAGGCTAATTGACATAATTTGAGTCAATTGGAGGTGTAC
Source organism: Oncorhynchus mykiss (assembly GCF_013265735.2). NCBI lineage: Eukaryota > Metazoa > Chordata > Actinopteri > Salmoniformes > Salmonidae > Oncorhynchus > Oncorhynchus mykiss. The sequence continues at coordinate 48,946,154 of NC_048565.1, forward strand.
CTGTGGATGTATATCAAGGCCTACCTTCAAACTCAGTGCCTCTGCGTGACATCATGGTAAAAAAAAAGAAAGAAATCAGCCAAGACAAAAAAAATGTGTAGAACTCCACAAATCTGGTTCATCATTGGGAGCAATTTCTAAATGACTTTAGGTACCACGTTCATGTGTACAAACAATAGTACACAAGTATAAACACCATGGGACCACGCAGCCATCATACTGCATTCTGAAGGACACGCGTTCTGTATCCTAGAGATGAATTTACTTGTGTGAAAAATGCAAATCAATCCCAGAACAATAGCAAAGGACCTTGTGAAGACGCTGGAGGAAACAGGTGCAAAAGTATCTATATCCACAATAAAAGGAGTCCTATATCGACATAACCTGAAAGGTCGCTCAGCAAGGAAGCAGCCACTGCTCCAAAACCGACATTAAAAAAGCCAGACTACGGTTTGCAAATGCACATGGGGACAAAGATCATACTTTTTGGTGAAATTGGTCTGATGAAACAAAATAGAAGTGTTTGGCCATAATGACCAACATTATGTTTGGAGGAAAAATTGGGAGGCTTGCAAGTCGAACACCACCATCCCAACTGTGAAGCACGGGGGTGGAAGTATCATGTTGTGGGGGGTGCTTTGCTGCAGGAGGGACGGGTGCACTTCACAAAATTGATGGCATCATGAGGAGGAAAACTATGTGGATATATTGTAGCATTGTCTTTAAATTGTCTAACTTGAGTCAGGAAGTTAAAGCTTGGTTGCAAATGGGTCTTCCAAATGGACAATGACCAAAGGACAACAAAGTCAAGGTATTGGAGTGCCATCACAAAGCCCTGACCTCAATCCTATAGAAAATGTGTGGGCAGAACTGAAAAAGTGCATGCGAGCAAGGAGGCCTACAAACCTGACAGTTACACCAGCTCGGTCAGGAGGAAATGGGCCAAAATTCACCCAACTTATTGTGGGAAGCTTGTGGAAGTGTACCCAAAACGTTTGACTCAAGTTAGACAATTTAAAGACAATGCTACCAAATACCAATTGAGTGTATGTAAACTTCTGATACACTGGGAATGTGATGAAAGAAATAAAAGCTGAAATCATTCTACTATTATTCTGACATTTCACATTCTTAAAATAAAGTGGTGATCCTAACTGACCTAAGACAGGGAATTTTTACTAGGATTAAATCTCTGGAATTGTGAAAAACTGAGTTAATGTATTTAGCTAAGGTGTATGTAAACTTCAACTGTATATTTTGATTTGTTTAACACCTTATTGGTTACTACATGATAGAGATCGACCGATTAGGATTTTTCAACGGCGATAACGATTATTGGAGGATCAAAAAAAGCCGATACAGATTAAATAAATAAATATATAAATGACAATTACAACAATACTGAATGAACACTTATTTGAACTTAATATCAATAAAATCAATTTAGTCTCATAATGAAACATGTTCAATTTGGTTTAAATAATGCAAAAACAAAAAGTGTTGGAGAAGAAAGTAAAAGTGCAATATGTGCCATGTAAGAAAGCTAACCTTTCAAGTTCCTTGCTCAGAACATGAGAACATATGAAAGCTGGTGGTTCCTTTTAACATGAGTCTTCAATATTCCCAGTTAAGAAGTTTTAGGTTGTAGTTATTATAGGACTATTTCTCTCTATACCATTTGTATTTCATATAGTATTGCCAGCCTAGAGAGTTGATAGGCTTGAAGTCATAAACAGCGCTGTCCTTCAAGCATTGCGAAGAGCTGCCGATAAAACGCAGCAAAGTGCTTTTTGAATGAATGCTGCTGCCCACCACCGCGCAGTCAGACTACTCTATCAAATCAGACTTAATTATAATAAAACATACAGAAATACAAGCCTTAGTTCATTAATATGGTCAAATCCGGAACCTATCATTTCGAAAACAAAACATTTATTATTTTAGTGAAATACGGAACCGTTCCGTATTTTATCGAATGGGTGGCATCCATAGTGTAAATATTGCAGTTACATTGTACAACCTTCAATGTTATGTCATAATCATGTAAAAATTCAGGCAAATTAATTACGGTTTTTGTTAGGAAGAAATGGTCTTCACACAGTTCGCAACGAGCCAGGCGGCCCAAACTGCTGCATACACCCCGACTCTGCTTGCACAGAACGCAAGATAAGTGACACAATTTCCCTAGTTAATATTGCCTGGTAGCATGAATTTCTTTTAACTAAATATGCAAGTTTTAAAAAATATACTTGTGTATTGATTTTAAGCTTGGCATTGATGTTTATGGTTAGGTACATTGGTGCAACGACAATGCTTTTATCGCAAACGCACTTGTTAAATCATCACCCGTTTGGTGAAGTAGGCTGTGATTTGATGATAAACAGGCACAGCAATGATTATTTGCAACGCAGGACAAGCTAGTTAAATTAGTAATATCGTCGACCATGTGTAGTTAACTAGTGATTATGTTAAGATTCATTGTTTTTTATGAGATAAGTTTAATGCTAGCTAGCAACTTACTTTGGATCCTTGCTGCACTCGCGTAACAGGTGGTCAGCCTGCCACGCAGTCTCCTTTTGGAGTGCAATGTAATCGGCGTCCAAAAATGCCAACTAACAATTTTTATGAAAGCGCCCCTAATTAAATCGCCCATGCCGCTCGACCTCTACTACTTGATTCCATATGTGTTATTTCATAGTTCTGACATCTTCACTATTTTCTACAATGTAGAAAAAAGTTAAAATAAAGAAAAACCTTGAATGAGTAGTTCTCCAAACTTTTGACTGGTACTGTATGTGTTTGTTCGAGTCTCATTTGTGACCAATGTTTTTTTTTTACATTGGGTAAAAATAGAGACTGAGCTAGAAATTGTACTACAGTTGAGGAACAACGGGAAAGTAATTCTGCTTTGAAAGTTGATAAACTTGTAACCCAACTTTGAGAAAATGGCCCTTGAATATTTTGGTTCACCTACTGGAGAGCTTTTCTTTGTCTATACCCATTCAGCATAGTTCATACCTTCTTAAGCCCCACCCATCTCTTTAAGGATTCACATGTGAGGCCATGTGCTAAACAGAGTGAGTAGTGTACTAAACAACCAAACATTTCAAGACTAAAAGGGTTATACTACGTCTATCGACATGTCTGCAGACAGTTGTCGCAGTGACATCATGAACATTCTATTGTTGTCCGACATTAAACTTCTAGTTATGAAAAAGTATAACACAAAAACGACAGGCTGCATGACATCAACAGCCTGGTGGTCCAAAATAGTATAACTGGTGTATTTTAACACAAATAAACCCATCTGTTTAAAAATGAATTTAGTATATTTAAATTTAGCAAACCAAGCAACGTTTTGGTTAATTTCTAGCTTGTTAGTTCTAACAATAACTATATCATAGCTGACAACATCTTAACTTTAGCTAATTAGTACTCATTATTACAGGAAAATAATTAACGGCGAGCTAATTACAGAAAATAGCTGACAATTGTGAGTGTTACGAAATAAAAGCAGGGCGTTCTACTGGAGAATTTTAGAACTTGGACACGGTCTCATTGGCCTAACATTATATCCTAATTTGACTTTGGTGCAGGTCATGCTGTTCTTCACATTACCTTCTCTGGTAAACATAATATTTTATATAGTGTATCTAAATGCATTTGTGACATGTACAGGAGACAGAAGGTGTAAACGGTACAGCGAAATGGTTACTTGCATAGTGGAGTCTTTTGTTTACAATGAACAATGAACCAAAATCACAACTCATAACGTTACTACAATGCATGAAACTGCAGGTAGCTAAAGCTAACCAACTAGGTTCAATGTTAGCTAGCTAACATTAGGCTATAACTAGCAATGCAAACAGCATTTTTTTTTTTGCAGTTTGTGAGATTGTTCAAAAAAAGCTGCATTAGAAAGGATTACCTACACATACTGAGCAGCTCATGTTATAGACAGAAGCATGCTACATGGCAAACCAATCTGAACTCATCTCTCAGCATGTCCAGCCCATCATCTCAGCCAATCATAGCTAGCAGGAAGGTTCCTGACTTTCTCCATTGCTATTTACAGAAGGCATGCAAGTTTGTTGTTAACTTCTTGGTGACAGGGGGCAGTATTTTCACATCCGGATTAAATGCATGCCCAAATTCAACTGCCTGCTACTCATCCCCAGAAGATAAGATATGCATATTATTAGTAGATTTGGATAGAAAACACTCTTACGTTTCTAAAACTGTTTGAATCATGTCTGAGTATAAGATAACTTATTTCGCACGCGAAACCCTGAGGACAAACCATCAGATGTTGTTTTTTGAGGTCATTCTTTTCAATGGGTTTTCATTGGGAATCCAGATTTCTAAGGGACCTTCTTTGCAGTTCTTATCGCTTCCACTGGATGTCAACCGTCTTTAGAAATTGGTTGAGGTTTTTCCTTTGTGTAATGAAGTACGGCCATCTTGAACGAGGGTAACTTGAAGTGTACTGTTAGATAGAGGTGCGTGACCAGAAAGCTAGCTACAGTTTGTTTTCCTCCTGTATTGAACACAGATCATCCCGTCTTCAATTTTATCGATTATTTAGGTTTAAAAAAATACCTAAAGTTGTATTACAAAAGTAGTTTGAAATGTTTTGGCAAAGTTTACACGTAACTTTTGAGATATTTTGTAGTCACGTTGCGCAAGTTTCTGGATCAAACGCGCCAAATAAATGTACATTTTGGACACACACACACACATATTTAGTCAGCCACCAATTGTGCAAGTTCTCCCAATTAAAAAGATGAGGCCTGTAATTTATCATAGGTACACTTCAACTATGACAGACAAAATGAGAAAAAAAAAATCCAGAAAATCACATTGTAGGATTTTTAAATGAATTTATTTGCAAATTATGGTGTAAAATAAGTATTTGGTCAATAACAAAAGTTTCTCAATACTTTGTTATATACCCTTTGTTGGCAATGACAGAGGTTTTCTGTAAGTCTTCACAAGGTTCTCACACACTGTTGCTGATATTTTGGCCCATTCCTCAATGCAGAGCTTCTCTAGAGCAGTGATGTTTTGGGGCTGTTGCTGGGCAACACGGATTTTCAACTCCCTCCAAAGATTTTATATGGGATTGAGATCTGGAGACTGGCTAGGCCACTCCAGGACCTTGAAATGCTTCTTATGAAGCCACTCCTTCGTTGCCCGGGCGGTGTGTTTGGGATCATTGTCATGCTGAAAGACCCAGCCACGTTTCATCTTCAATGCCCTTGCTGATGGAAGGAGGTTTTCACTCAAAATCTCATGATACATGGCCCCATTCATTCTTTCCTTTACACGGATCAGTCGTCCTGGTCCCTTTGCAGAAAAACAGCCCCAAAGCATGATGTTTCCAACTCCATGCTTCATAGTAGGTATAGTGTTCTTTGAATGCAACTCAGCATTCTTTGTCCTCCAAACATGACGAGTTGAGTTTTTACCAAAAAGTTATATTTTGGTTTCATCTGACATTCTCCCAATCTTCTTCTGGATCATCCAAATGCTCTCTAGCAAACTTCAGACGGGCCTGGACATGTACTGGCTTAAGCAGGGGGACACGTCTGGCACTGCAGGATTTGAGTCCCTGGCGGCGTAGTGTGTTACTGATGGTAGGCTTTGTTACTTTGGTCCCAGCTCTCTGCAGGTCATTCACTAGGTCCCCCCGTGTAGTTCTGCTCACCGTTCTTGTGATCATTTTGACCCCACGGGGTGAGATCTTGCGTTGAGCTCCAGATCGAGGGAGATTATCAGTGGTCTTGTATGTCTTCCATTTCATAATAATTGCTCCCAGTTGATTTCTTCAAACCAAGCTGCTTACCTATTGCAGATTCAGTCTTCCCAGCCTGCTGCAGGTCTACAATTTTGTTTCTGGTGTCCTTTGACAGCTCTTTGGAGTGTCAAGTTTGGAGTTTGGAGTGTGACTGTGAGGTTGTGGACAGGTGTCTTTTATCCTGATAACAAGTTCAAACAGGTGCCATTAATACAGGTAACGAGTGGAGGCTCTTAAAGAAGAAGTTACAGGTCTGTGAGAGCCAGAAATCTTGCTTGTTTGTAGGTGACCAAATACTTATTTTCCACCATAATTTGCAAATAAATTCATTATAAATCCGACAATGTGATTTTCTGGATTTTTTTTCTCATTTTGTCTGTCATAGTTGAAGTGTACCTATGATGAAAATTACAGGCCTCATCTTTTTAAGGCACATGAAAGTTCACATGTTCCAGAAGGCATTTCTGACAAAAAAAAAACACATTGAATTTAAAAAATCTAATGTTTATGTTCAAATGCCTCTCCTGTGAAATAGTGACGTGCGACATATGCCTAGTTTCTTGAAACGAGTCACATATTAGTGTGTAGACCAAACAGTTCGGACCCTACAGACGAAAAAAAAACATCACATGGCCTTGCTCCTACCCCTTTTTACAATTTGGTCCTGCCGTACATTCCTACACGTAGGCTACGGTCACAAGATGCAAGCCTCATTGTCCCTAGAATTTCTAAACAAACAGGCGGAGGCAGGGCTTTCTCCTATAGAGCTCCATTTTTATGGAACTGTCTGCCGATCCATGTGAGAGACGCAGACTCGGTCTCAACCTTTAAGTCTTTACTGAAGACTCACCTCTTCAGAAGGTCCTATGATTGAGAGTAGTCTGGCCCAGGGATGTGAAGGTGAACGGAAAGGCACTGAAGTGATGAACCGTCCTTGCTGCCTCTGCCTGGCCGGTTCCCCTCTCTCCACTGGGATTCTCTGCCTCTAACCCTATTACGGGGGCTGAGTCACTGGCTTACTGGTGCTCTTCCATGCCACCCCTACGAGGGGTGTGCCACTAAACTGGGTTGAGTCACAGACATAATCTTCCTGTCTGGGTTGGCACGCCCCTCGGGTTCGTGCCGTGTGGGAGATGTCAGTGAGCTATACTCGGCCTCGTCTCAGGGTAATAAGTTGGTGGTTTGAAGATATTCCTCTAGTGGTGTGGGGGCTGTGCTTTGGCAAAGTGGGTGGGGTTATACCCTGCCTGGTTGGCCCTGTCCGGGGGTGTCGCCAGACGGGGCCACAGTGTCTCCCGACCCCTCCTGTCTTAGCCTCCAGTATTTATGCTGTAATAGTTTGTGTCGGGGGGCTAGGGTCAGTCTGTTATATCTGGAGAATTTCTCCTGTCTTATCCGGTGACCTGAGCCCTAGGACCATGCCTGATGACTCCTTGTTGTCCCCAGTCCACCTGGTCGTGCTGCTGCTCCAGTTTCAACTGTTCTGCCTGTGGAACCCTGACCTGTTCACCGAATGTGCTGTTTATGACTCACTCTCTACCGCACCTGCTGTTTCTAACTCTGAATGATCGTCTATGAAAAGCATCGGCTATGAAAAACATTTGAACATCTTGGCCATGTACTGTTATAATCTCCTCCCGGCACAGCCAGAAGAGGACTGGCCACCCCTCATAGCCTGGTTCCTCTAGGTTTCTTCCTAGGTTCCTGCCTTTCTAGGGAGTTTTTCCTAGCCACCGTGCTTCTACATCTGCATTGCTTTCTGTTTGGGGTTTTAGGCTGGGTTTCTGTCTAGCACTTTGTGACATCGGCTGATGTAAAAAGGGCTTAATAGATACACACATTTGATTGATTTGAGATGCGAAAGTGCAACATAAGTGGACTGCAGAGCATGTAAGCGGAGCAAGGAGCTGAGCGTGCCCAATTTGACTGGAACGCGGTGAGAGACTCCCAAAGGCTGGAGCGTCAACCTTCTCGCCCGCTCCAATTTCACTCCAGTAGCGCTCACTTCATGAGCTCAGGGCATGCCCGGCCCAGCATGCACTTGTAGTCTACTTGTGTGCCGCTATCGACACTTGCTTTAGCTATTGTCATGGAGTTTGCTAAATATTTTCATAAAGAAACTGATAAAACACACAGGTGCTAAATCAAGGTGACTTAGAGGGAGTGCAGTGATGTCGTGTCCACAACTAAATAATCATTGTGGAATCTGCAAAGACATATCCCGAAAGCATGATGGTGTACACACTACAAGCACATGCGAAAAGGGATGAGGTGGGTAGATAACTAAGTGTGTCATTTTAGCAAAGTATTTGCGAACAAAAAATCTGATCTCTTAAACATCGTTCATTTTGGTTTTCATGATGTATTTTATTTATTTTTTATTTTACCTTTATTTAACTAGGCAAGTCAGTTAAGAACAAATTCTTATTTACAATGACGGCCTAGGAACAGTGGGTTAACTGCCTGTTCAGGGGCAGAACGACAGATTTGTACCTTGTCAGCTCAGGGATTTGAACTTGCAACCTTCCGGTTACTAGTCCAACGCTCTAACCACTAGGCTACCCTGCCGCCCCAATGTATACAAATAGGCCATCATTAATTTGGGCCCAATAGGCCTGGAACATTCCCACATTCAAGGAGTTTTACGTTTTGATTGGGTTATTTTGCCTAAAAACACACACATATACATATACATATACATACATACATACATACATACATACATATCATTTTTTTATTATAGAAAAATAAACTCTGCCCAGCCTGGCAAGAATGGCCAAAAGGGTGTTTAGCCTCCCCAGTGGCTCTGCATGTGTGTGGAGCGTATTCTCCGCTGCTGACCTACTCTCCAGGCACCACTGCATGAACCTGAAGCCACAGAGTGGCTAAAAATTTAAAAAAGAATACAAAAAGGCACTAAGCCATTTTTTGTTGAATTTGTATTTATTTTAAAATAAGTCACAGCCTATATGCGCAAGTTATAGACTATAATGATTTAGTTCAACTAAATGTTTTTTAAATGCTGAGCGCTTTATGTCCCTACCAGCCTATTGTGTCACACACGCAAATGCTTCAATGTATTTCTTTGTAGGCTATAGCCTTGAAGGAATATAGCCTAAATAATTCATGTTTATTCCTTCTTCGGCTCCCTGTCTGGCTCATGACCTATTTAGAGTGTTTATATGCTGTTTAATATGACATGTAGCCTATTTGAAATATGCGCTTCTTACATTCACCTTTTCATGTTAATTCAAATAGTTTTATTCAAATTCACACGTTTTGATTTCAATACTATAAAACCTAAATGGTCGGTCCAGGTAGTCAAACAAAATAGGTGGGTGTTGGTTAAACTGTGATTTTAATGAATGGGGCGGATTTGGAGCAGCAGTTTTTTTCCTGTGAGCACAGAGCGATTTTTAGCGGAGCAGTAGGAAGCGCCACTCCATGAGCAGGATTTTCCAACTGCTCAACTCCGCTCAAATGCTCTGGTGGACTGCGATGAATCCAATGCAAAAAAACAACAGTTTAAATGTTTATGCAAATTTTTGGATTATGCTAATTTAATTGGTGTGGATATCGACCTTAAGGGGTTTAAGAAGTGAGAAATACATACAGAGAGAAGAGTCACAGCTTTCTGTAACTAGAACAGCAGTTAACTGCATGTTCTTCCACAATTACAATTGAGCAAGGGTCATATGCTTGTGATTCTCAGAATGCATCTCTCCCTCCTTGTGCACAATGGTCACACAGCAGCTGACAGTGAAACAGGAACAGACCGATACTTTCATAGCAGGAAAAAGGGGTTAACAGCTTAGCTTCCTTTGCTGTCCGACTGCCCCATACTGGGCTCAAACCAGTGATTCGCAACACGTGACCACTCTCCTTGACAATGTTCCAATCGGTAGCTTTTTGTATCACTCAATCGATTTGATGGCTCCATGGGCATCATTTCAAGCTAGCTGTGGAGTGAGCTTACAGCAATGTTATCAACTACGTTACATAGGACTCGACCTAACCTAGAGAGATCATGATGAGACTTCAAAATGGGGAAGGCCAATAAAAAATTAAGTGTTTTCTGTGTGGCTATTTGTCCAGCCAGTAACTATGGTGCGAATTAGAGAACTTGACAACATTCCTCCAGTAAAGTCTCCGATTACACAGACCACACGACTAACACCCAAACACCAGTTGTTCATAGTTTCAACGTAAGCCATGTTAAATGGCTGAGGCTTAAAACGGCCATTAAAAGTCAGGGTGGAGCAGACAGTGATACCGGAGTAGTCAAGTACGTGTGGGAGGGCAACACCAGACAGACAGCAGTGGGGCTGGGCTGTGGTATTTCGGAGGTTTGTAAATTGATCGCTATACTGGCTCTGTGAGGCTGCACTTTACTCCCCCTATCAAACCGTCAACAGCCAATCTGCTCTAGCCAATTCAATGAACAAGGCATGCATTGGCCTAGTATATTCAGTAGGCTACACCTGAAAGCCGTCTATGCCATTAGGCTACGCCATATTCTTGCCATCTCTGGGCTATGAAGGAGGAACCAATGCACCACTCTCTTAGGCTTTTCCATGGTACACTTTGGTCAAGTTCAGCCCTCACTTGAGTACATCGGCACAAACTGGCATTTCAAAAGTTGACATGTACGCAACTATGTATCTGGCTGTGTTAAGCTACTGACCTATTTGACCTAGATAGTTCGTATGTATTGATATGTAGGCTACATGTGCCTTAAAAAAATTTATGCAGCTCTGTCCTTGAGCTGTTCTTGTCTATTAATGTTCTGTATTATGTCATGTTTTGTGTGGACCCCAGGAAGAGTAGCTGCTGCGTTTGCAACAGCTAATGGGGATCCTAATAAAATACACAAAAAAAGCAGTTATGGTTCTGTACATTCAGCATCTCTCAAGTGGGGAGTAAACAGCTAGCTAGCAGTATTTCAAGCTTCTCAGTGGAGCAGTGGGGTTAAAGGTAACATTTGGAGTACAGTGGAATACCCCACCCCTGTATTGAGGTATGTTTCCCAACCTATATCTCGTGCCAGCTCCAAGGTGTCTTAATGTAACGCAGGAGATTAACATAGTATGTTGAGGGCGATGAAACAAAGGAAGCCCATTCGTTTTCAATGAAGGGAGCAAAGTGGGCATTGGGCAATGCAGCATGGGTGAGACCAAAGTTGGAATAAACCAAACTTTATTCAAATACTCTGCGACGTCTCGTCGTGATTGACCAATTGAAGCTCACTCTAGTGTAGTTTCCAGCCCCTAGGATTGAGTGTTGATACGTAGCACTACCTAGCCTGCTTACACCAACATGGGGGCGAAGCAAGCCTAGCTATCAGAACTTATGCGTTAATGGGATCTCTGCCATTACCATGATTGCGTTCCGACCCCCGTGCAGCTCAGTGTAAACAAGCGTAATGGTAGTGTCGCTATCTTCTGGCGATCATCATGCTAGACAGTTGGACCTATATTTAAATCAGAGATTCAACACTAATCATATCGGTCACACACAAACGGCAGTAAATAGCACATTATCAGCAATGATTGTGCAAAGAGCGTTGACAGGAGGTGTAGGTTGCTAGCTTAGCTAACGTTAGCTGCTCATTCGTGAGAAGTTCAAGACATGATCACAAAACGATAGAGACAAATGAAAGCACAACGTTTGTTACAATGTTTTCGATTAGGAGGGTGCGAGGTTAACTTTGATTAATGTGTTATATGCTGCACGGTTCCTATTTTAGAGCTAGGACCGTACAAGGAGTCTGCATTTGAGATTCGCAAAGGAGCGGAAGTTGGGCAAAGCTGCTGCCGAGCTAAAAATAACAGCTAGACTAACGTTAGCCGAGCAATAATCGCGGTTTGTTTATCCAGCTCTTATACACAGTAGCTTAAATCAAAGCATGCACATACAAACCCTAAAGATATCATATATCCTCCAATGTGGATAAAAACGACATCTTACCTTCGCCTCATCAGATAACTGCTCCTCATGATCCGCCATCTTTTCTTCCGGCACCAGCAGCTTGTCGGCAGCATCATACAGTTGATTTTGATTTGTGTGCACGTACATATGAAATATACCATCACTTCACCAATCAGGGACTAATTATTATCCATAAGCACGTCAGTCCTACTTCATGTGTTGAACATACAGTCCATGGTTTTGCAAGCATATGTTTGGTCATACGAAATAACATTGAAATAATATAGTTGTAAATTGTGTTTAATGTTATAAGTATAGCGTGCGTGTTAAAAGTACCCAGTTAGAATTAATTGCCAGTTGTATCTTGTTTCTGATTTTTGGGGGGTGAAATGTATTTACGCCATTTGACCACATTTGCAGTAATGTATCAATGCAACAGGGATATATGCATGTGGTATACAGTATGTCATTCAGTACCGTGGATGCGCTATTTATTTCCACTAGATGGTACTGTAATCCTGCATGGTGAACTACTGTGATTCATTACTGTGGTAAAATGTATAAACCCTGAATCGCCATCAGACATGCTTGATTACCAGTGAAGGTGAATACGACGAGTGCACACATTGGAAAGAAGTAAAATCCCAGATAGATAAACTATTACCCTACTCTGTGACAATACACGCTAAAATGTCTTATTAAGTGTTTTGACCAAATAGTGGTCCAGGCTTTATCAGCCTCCATCAGCCTACGCCAATGACGTACACTAGGTAAAGGTGGAAACAGAAATATTGGATTGCTTGAAATGAGAAAAAAGTAATTATCAAGGGATTATTTGAAGCGGAAGAAAAATATGCTACATTTGATTTACTGTATTAACTCCAAATATGACGTTGAGCTTTGTAGGCCTAGGGTCATCTTATCTTTCTCACTGGTTGGTTGTTTCCAGCAGATTATACTAGGCCAGGGATCTCTAGTTAATATAATACCTTTATGGCTGGGACACTTTTTTTGTTGTCTATGGACCAAGCGTGAACTCAATATGACCTCAGCATGACCTTAGCTCATGCTTTCCAAGCTGGTAGGAACCTGACCACAACCTGCAGAATCCCGATGTGCAGCACATATGAGTTGGGCTAGTTAACAAATAAGTCTCAAAGTGTAACTCTCATGAAGACCATATGTTTTAGGTTTAGTTGGGGTGGCATGGGGTACTAAAGACATGGACGTCAATTAAAGCAGCTCCCTGCACTTCTCTGATATGGAGAAGTTGGGTTAAATGTGGAAGCCACATTTCAGTTGAAGGAATTCAGTAGTATAACTGACTAGGTCTTTCCTGAGTTAAGCCTGACTCCTACATGTATTTTGACCATGACTCCATTCTGCTTCTCCCCGTCTCAAAAAACCAAAGAGTCAAGAGGGAAGTTCCGGTGGTCAGGTCTGACCAATCAGAATCCATGCTCCAAGACTGTTTTGATCACATGGACTGGAATAAGTTCTGGGGAACCTCTGGGTATAACATCAATGAATACGCAGTCACCGAATTCATAAAAACATGTGATTCCGATGGTGTCTTTCAAAACTTACCTGAATCAAAAACTGTGGATTGATGGCAGCCTAGTCGGGAAACTGAGAGATGCTGCTTATAAACATGCAAGGTGACGGGGACAATTGTATGGTTATACAGTACAAATACGACCTGTGCAGATCGATCAAGATGGCGATACACAAATATAAGGACAGTGTGGAGGAGCAATTCAAAAGGAATGCATACATGAGGAGGCTGCTCATTGACTCCAGCTCTGACTTTAATAACATAGTGCTTTCTAAGCTCACCACAAAGCATACAGCCCTGGGACTGAACTCCTCCCTATGCAACTGGGTCCGTAATAGTTTGCAAGCCCTACCACATCCGACGAGTGTCGGAGGCGGTGTAGTACGATTCAATCTTAGTCCTGAATTGACGCTTAGCCTGTTTGATGGTTCGTTGGAGGGCATAGCGGGATTTCTTAAGAGAGTCCCGCTCTTTGAAATCGGCAGCTCTACCCTTTAGCTCAGTGCGGATGTTGCTTGTAAACCATGGCTTCTGGTTGGGGTATGTACATACGGTCACTGTCTGGACGACGTCATCAATGCATTTATTGATGAAGTCAGTGACTGATGTGGTGTACTCCTCAGTGCCATGTGAAGAACCCCAGAACGTATTCCAGTCTGTGCTAGAAAAACTGTCCTGTAGCTTAGCATCTGCATCATCTGACCACTTCCGTTTTGAGCGAGTCACTGGTACTTCTTGCTTTAGTTTTTGCTTGTAAGCTGGAATCAGGAGGATAGAGTTATGGTCAGATTTGCCAAATGGGAGAGGGAGAGCTTTGTACGCATCTCTGTGTGTGAAGTTTATTTCCTTTGCACATTTAACATGCTGGTAGAAATGAGGTAAAACGGATTTAAGTTTCCCTGCAATAAAGTCCCCGGCCACTAGGAGCGCTGCCTCTGGATGAGCATTTTCTTGTTTGATATGGCCTTATACAGCTCGGTGAGTGCCGTGTTAGTGCCAGCATCGGTTTGTGGTGGTAAATAGACAGCTACGAAAAATATAGATGAAAACTATCTTGGTAAATAGTGTGGTCTACAGCTTATCATGAGATACTTTACCTCAGGTGAGCAAAACCTCAAGGCTTTCTTAAAGTTAGATTCTGGGCACCAGATGTAATTTACAAATAGACACAGACCACCACACCTTGTCTTACCCAGTGCTGCTGTTCTATCTTGCCGATGGACCGAAAACCCAGCCAGCTGTATGTTATCCATGTCGTTGGTAGAATAGTCTTGATCGGAGCTCATCCATTTTGTTATCCAATGATTACACGTTGGCTAATAGGACTGCATACACTTTTCTTTTCATCCTAACCAACCTGCCCTCCAAATACACCTCTGCTATTTTCAAACAAGATCTCAGTGATCATTGCCTGCATCCGTAATGGGTCTGCGGTCAAACGACCACCCGTAATCACTGTCAAACGCTCCCTAAAACAATTCAGCAGCAGGCCATTCTAATCGACCTGGCCCGGGTATCCTGGAAGGATATTGACCTCATCCTGTCAGTAGAGGATGCCTGGTTATTCTTTAAAAGTGCCTTCCTCACCATCTTAAATAAGCATGCCCATTTAAAAAAAATGTAGAACAAGGAACAGATATAGCCCTTGGTTCTCTCCAGACCTGACTGCCCTCGACCAGCACAAAAACATCCTGTGGCGTTCTGCATTAGCATCGAATAGCCCCCTGTGATATGCAACTTTTCAGGGAAGTTAGGAACCAATATACACAGGCAGTTAGGAAAGCTAAGGCTAGCTTTTTCAAGCAGAAATTTTCATCCTGTAGCACAAACTCAAAAGAGTTCTGGGACACTGTAAAGTCCATGGGGAATAAGAGCCCCTCCTCCCAGCTGCCCACTGCACTGAGGCTAGGAAACACTGTCACCACTGATAAATCCACTATAATTGAGAATTTCAATAAGCATTTTTCTACGGCTGGCCATGCTTTCCACCTGGCTACCCTTACCCCGATCAACAGCCTTGCACCCCCCACAGCAACTCGCCCAAGCCTACCCCATTTCTCCTTCACCCAAATCCAGATAGCTGATGTTCTGAAAGAGCTGCAAAATCTCAACCCCTACAAATCAGCCGGATTAGACACTCTGGACCCTCTTTTTCTAAAATGATCTGCCAAAATTGTTTCAACCCCTATTTATTTGCCTGTTTCACCTCTCTTTTGTATCGTCTGAGATTCCCAAAGATCCCCCTCTTCAAAGGGGGAGACACTCTAGACCCAAACTGCAACAGACCTATATCTATCCTACCCTGCCTTTCTAAGGTCTTCGAAAGCCAAATTAACAAACAGATTACCGACCATTTCGAATCCCACCGTACCTTCTCCACTATGCAATCTGGTTTCAGAGCTGGTCATGGGTGCACCTCAGCCACGCTCAAGGTCCTAAACGATAACATGACCGCCATCGATAAGATACATTACTGTGCAGCTGTATTCATCAACTTGGCAAAGGCTTTGGACTCTGTCAATCACCACATTCTTATCGGCAGACTCCACAGCCTTGGTTTCTCAAATGATTGCCTCACCTGGTTCACCAACTACTTCTCTGACAGAGTTCAGTGTGTCAAATCGGAGGGCCTGTTGTCCTGACCTCTGGCAGTCTCTATGGGGATGCCAAAGGGTTCAATTCTCGGGCCGACTCTCTTCTCTGTATACATCAATGATGTTGCTGTTGCTGCTGGTGATTCTCTGATCCACCTCTGGCCCTTCTTTGGACACTGTGTTAACTAACCTCCAGACAAGATTCAATGCCATACAACTCTCCTTCTGTTGCCTCGAACTGCTGTTAAATGCAAGTAAAACTAAATGCATGCTATTCAACCAATCGCTGCCCACATCTGCACGTCCAGCATCACTACTCTGGACGGTTCTGACTTAGAATATGTGGACAACTACAAATACCTAGGTGTCTGGTTTGACTGTAAACTGTCCTTCCAGACTCACATTAAGCAAAACAAATTAAATCTAGAATCAGCTTCCTATTTCGCAACAAAGCATCCTTCACTCATGCTGCCAAACATACCCTCGTAAAACTGACCATCCTACTGATCCTCGACTTTGGCGATGTCATTTACAAAATAGCCTCGAACACTCTACTCAACAAATTGGATGCAGTCTATCACAGTGCCATCTGTTTTGTCACCAAAGCCCCATATACTACCCACCACTGCGACCTGTATGCTCTTGTTGGTTGGCCCTCGCTTCATACTCGCCGCCAAAACACTGGCTCCAGGTCATCTACAAGTCTCTGCTGGGTAAAGCCCCGCCTTATCTCAGCTCACTGGTCACCATAGCAGTTCTCTGCTGCCAATGACTGGAACGAACTGCATAAATCACTGAAGCTGGAGACTCATATCTCCCTCACTAGCTTTAAGCACCAGCTGTCAGAGCAGCTCACAGATCACTGCACCTGTACATAGCCCATCTGTAAATAGCCCACCCAACTACCTCATCCCCATACTGTATTTATTTATTTATCTTGCTCCTTTGCACCCCAGTATCTCTACTTGCATATTCACCTTCTGCATATCTACCATTCCAGTGTTTAATTGGTATATTGTAATTACTTCGCCACCATGGCCTATTTATTGCCTTACCTCCCTTACCCTACTTCATTTGCACACACTGTATATAGACTGTTTCTACTGTATTACTGACTGTATGTTTGTTTATTCCATGTGTAACTCTGTGCTGTTGTATGTGTCAAACTGCTTTGCTTTATCTTGGCCAGGTCGCAGTTGTAAATGAGAACTTGTTCTCAACTAGCCTACCTGGTTAAATGAAGGTGAAAATAAATAAATAAATAAATGTTTCTCAGAATTTGTTTTTGTTTTTGTTGATCATGGATTTTAGAACACATGATGATCTCTTATGACGTAAAAGAGGATGCTGTGCTTCAGAATACCAACCAGAATTCTGAATTCCAGAGAATGGTTCAATTCTAAAATACGAGTGATTACTTTGCTACACTACGACAACCAGGACGCTACAGTCTAGTAGCATTATCATGGCAATGTGATGTAATAGTAATGTAATGTTTCCATCATATGAGTTAGGCTTTAAAATAACTGTATCCTTTATTAAACTTGTTTAGGCTACAGAACAAGTGATCAAATGAGATTTTAAAGTAAAATTGTCAAAGGATAGCTCCCTAGCAAATACAACAGTTTGCTCAAGTCAGACTTTGGTCTACATTTTACCCAAGATAAGTTATAGGAGTCTCTCTGGTGTCAATTCCTTCACTAGCCCAATGGCTACGCTACTCGATCGCACCTGAACGTCTGGCTTAAGGCTTTGTAATGCGAGGATGCCGTCAATTATTGTTGGGCTACAGTTGAGTGATTCATGTTCTCTTGGTACATTTCTTTCCAGTGAAAACGCAGACAACTAACAGGAGTGGAATATTAGCTAAAAAGACTGGTACCCGTGAGATGTGGTCGCCTGAGATACTATCAAACAAATTAAGAACTTTTTTCTCTTCACATGGGTATAGAATACAACGTTTTAGTACTAACACTAGAATGCATGTTCATGTCATGGTGTGTTGCGACAGCCTGCTGAATGCCCAATGTGAACTAGAGAATGTCATTTTTCCAAGTGGGGTCTCCTGCATTTTCCAGTGTCAATTTGGGGTTGTGTGCAGTAAAAGTTTGGGAAACCTTGGAATATGGATTTATCAGATGGTCTAAAACACACACACACACACACACACACACACACACACACACACACACACACACACACACACACACACACACACACACACACACACACACACACACACACACACACAGACACACACTCTCAAGAGGCTTTAGAATGAATACCATGCAAGGAGAACATTATTTCTGACTTGAGCTGTTTTTGTTAACATGTTTTGCCTAATGTAATGTTGTGTCGGTAGAAGCCTTTGAAGTGAATGTTGTCTTCTTCAGTACTGTGTTGTCTTCTACAGTACCGTGTTGTCTTCTACAGTACCATGTTGTCTTCTTCAGTACCGTGTTGTCTTCTACAGTACCGCGTTGTCTTCTTCAGTACCGTGTTGTCTTCTACAGTACCTTGTTGTCTTCTACAGTACCGTGTTGTCTTCTACAGTACCGCGTTGTCTTCTACAGTACCGCGTTGTCTTCTACAGTACCGCGTTGTCTTCTACAGTACCGCGTTGTCTTCTACAGTACCGTGTTGTCTTCTACAGTACGTTGTTGTCTTCTACAGTACCGTGTTGTCTTCTACAGTACCGTGTTGTCTTCTACAGTACGTTGTTGTCTTCTACAGTACCTTGTTGTCTTCAACAGTATCGTGTTGTCTTCTACAGTACCGTGTTGTCTTCTACCGTACCATGTTGTCTTCTACAGTACCGTGTTGTCTTCTACTGTACCGTGTTGTCTTCTACAGTACCTTGTTGTCTTCTACAGTACCGTGTTGTCTTCTACAGTACCTTGTTGTTTTCTACAGTACCGTGTTGTCTTCTATAGTACCTTGTTGTCGTCTACAGTACCATGTTGTCTTCTACAGTACCTTGTTGTCTTCTACAGTACCGTGTTGTTTTCTACAGTACCTTGCTGTCTTCTACAGTACCTTGTTGTCTTCTACAGTACTGTGTTGTCTTCTACAGTACCGCGTTGTCTTCTACAGTACCGCGTTGTCGTCTACAGTACCGTGTTGTCTTCTACAGTAGAGTGTTGTCTTCTACAGTACCTTGTTGTCTTCTACAGTACCGTGTTGTCTTCTACAGTACCGTGTTGTCTTCTACAGTACCTTGTTGTCTTCTACAGTACCGTGTTGTCTTCTACAGTACCTTGTTGTCTTCTACAGTACCGTGTTGTCTTCTACAGTACCTTGTTGTCTTCTACAGTACCGTGTTGTCTTCTACAGTACCTTGTTGTCTTCTACAGTACCTTGTTGTCTTCTACAGTACCGTGCTGTCTTCTACAGTACCGTGTTGTCTTCTACAGTACCGTGTTGTCTTCTACAGTACCTTGTTGTTTTCTACAGTACCGTGTTGTCTTCTATAGTACCTTGTTGTCTTCTACAGTACCGTGTTGTCTTCTACAGTACCTTGTTGTCTTCTACAGTACCGCGTTGTCTTCTTCAGTACCGTGTTGTCTTCTACAGTACCTTGTTGTCTTCTACAGTACCGTGTTGTCTTCTACAGTACCGCGTTGTCTTCTACAGTACCGCGTTGTCTTCTACAGTACCGCGTTGTCTTCTACAGTACCGTGTTGTCTTCTACAGTACCGTGTTGTCTTCTACAGTACGTTGTTGTCTTCTACAGTACCGTGTTGTCTTCTACAGTACCGTGTTGTCTTCTACAGTACGTTGTTGTCTTCTACAGTACCTTGTTGTCTTCAACAGTATCGTGTTGTCTTCTACAGTACCGTGTTGTCTTCTACCGTACCATGTTGTCTTCTACAGTACCGTGTTGTCTTCTACTGTACCGTGTTGTCTTCTACAGTACCTTGTTGTCTTCTACAGTACCGTGTTGTCTTCTACAGTACCTTGTTGTTTTCTACAGTACCGTGTTGTCTTCTATAGTACCTTGTTGTCGTCTACAGTACCATGTTGTCTTCTACAGTACCTTGTTGTCTTCTACAGTACCGTGTTGTTTTCTACAGTACCTTGCTGTCTTCTACAGTACCTTGTTGTCTTCTACAGTACTGTGTTGTCTTCTACAGTACCGCGTTGTCTTCTACAGTACCGCGTTGTCGTCTACAGTACCGTGTTGTCTTCTACAGTAGAGTGTTGTCTTCTACAGTACCTTGTTGTCTTCTACAGTACCGTGTTGTCTTCTACAGTACCGTGTTGTCTTCTACAGTACCTTGTTGTCTTCTACAGTACCGTGTTGTCTTCTACAGTACCTTGTTGTCTTCTACAGTACCGTGTTGTCTTCTACAGTACCTTGTTGTCTTCTACAGTACCGTGTTGTCTTCTACAGTACCTTGTTGTCTTCTACAGTACCTTGTTGTCTTCTACAGTACCGTGCTGTCTTCTACAGTACCGTGTTGTCTTCTACAGTACCGTGTTGTCTTCTACAGTACCTTGTTGTTTTCTACAGTACCGTGTTGTCTTCTATAGTACCTTGTTGTCTTCTACAGTACCGTGTTGTCTTCTACAGTACCTTGTTGTCTTCTACAGTACCGTGTTGTCTTCTACAGTACCGTGTTGTCTTCTACAGTACGTTGTTGTCTTCTACAGTACCTTGTTGTCTTCAACAGTATTGTGTTGTCTTCTACAGTACCTTGTTGTCTTCTACAGTACCGTGTTGTCTTCTACAGTACGTTGTTGTCTTCTACAGTACCTTGTTGTCTTCAACAGTATTGTGTTGTCTTCTACAGTACCGTGTTGTCTTCTACAGTACCGTGTTGCCTTCTACAGTACCGCGTCTTCTATGTATTTCTTCCATTCTTGGTGGGCGACTAGAGGTGATTTTAATAATCCACTCTGTCATTAACTATCAAAGTGGATGGGCTGGGCACACCTTTAGACCTCCTAGCAAATCCCCCATTCTCAGTCGCTTATGGCAATCTAAGAGATCCCTCTTTGTGTGAATAATACCCCTAATCACACACCAGTCTACTTTGTATGCTCAGTTGACTGTTACGCCATTTCTTTTTAACCAAACAACAATGCCTAACATTAGTCAGTTACTTCAAACATGCCTTTTTACATCTATGTTGATATGCTGCAATGACCATACGGTCTACTCTACTGTATACAATAAAACAACATCACTATCTTGAATATGTAGCCAGAGAGACAAGAGGGCTAGTGATCCCAGAGGTTCAAGTCCCAGATGAGGAACACATACTTGGGGATCAAAAGGGTATTTGAGGCCCCTATAATCTCTCCAGATGTTGAGTGCCCTCTGGGCCCTGGTCAAGACTAGTTCACTATATAGGGAATAGGGTGCCATTTAGGACACAAGCCGTAGTCTGCTGCCTGTGCCATTGTGTTGACATGCATGGGAGCTATCTGTGAGCTACTCATTACCTCTGTGACCAGAACTCAAAAGGCCTCTCTCTGACTCACCCTCAGTTACCCGCTAGTCACTCCAGATACCCATTACAAACACCTCGATCAGATAATCCTCAGTAGAAACGCTCAATAAGCGTTTAAACAGGGAAGAAATCAAAGAAGTGCGAAGTATCAGGATAAAATTACAAGGAGCGGTTGAACTTTTGGATACAGTATCATTACAATATAATTCTTCACAATTGTGTCCTTTTCTTTTCTCTTTACTCCTCCCTTCTTAGTATCACTGTGAGAAAAGTATTTTTGGCCCGGGATCAAAGTGTACATAGAGGCAGTGCCATCAGGGTAACTGAGATTATGTCCACACCTCTAGACTTCAGTTCCTGTCAGCCCACTAGATAGCTGTTGTGTTACAAGCTGTTTGAGGGAGGAGATCAGTGGCCAGTCTGAATGTGCCTTGTGCCAATATTACAATGGTGGAAAAAGTACCCAATTGTCATACTTGAGTAAAAGTAAAGATACCTTAATAGAAAATGACTCAAGTAAAAGTGAAAGTCACCCAGTAAAATAAAATACAAATTCTAAAAGTATTTGGTTTTAAATATACTTAAGTACCAAAATTAAATGTAATTGCTAAAATATACTTAAGTATCAAAAGTCATAAATCATAAATCATAAGTAGAAATCATTTCAAATTCTTTTTTTGTTACTACATCATTCCATATGTGTTATTTCATAGTTTTGGTTTCTTCACTATTATTCTACAATGTCAAAAATTATACAAATAAAGAAATATCCTTGAATTAGTAGGTGTGTCCAAACTTTTGACTGGTACTGTATGTCTGGCAGATCGAAGTCTGGAATATTCCATAAAAAACGGGTGCAAAGAGTGATACATCCACATGTGTACGTACCACTGCAAACCTAAACTCTGGAATATAGTTATACCCAAACCATCTTCTAATTAGTCTTGTTTACTTTATGCCAGGGGCAGTCTGAGTCTGCGCCAAATGGTACCATATTCCCTGTACAGTGCACTGCTTTTGACCAGAGCTCTATGGGGCCTGATCAAGTGTAGTGCACTATATAGGAAATAGGGTGCCATTTGGGACACAGATGCTATGCGGCTCATATCTGGGGTTGAGTTGGATGACCTTGATGCAGAATGTGTGTGGAGGGAGGAATGTTTGATGCAGGCCAAGATCCAACAGCCTGTAGGTATCATCTGAGATGTGTTCATCTACAGAGTGACAACCAAGTTCTTGAATCATAGATAAAGGTGTTGAAGTTCACCTAATCTCATCCAAATGTAGGACCTAGGAATTGTGAAATATATTGGGAAAATTGCCGGTGCTATAGAAGAGGTGGCAAATGCTTTATTCTCTTATAAAAATGGTCTTAGACAAAACATGTGTGTGTTAATTCATTTATACATTAGGTTGGGAAATCAGCAGAAAACAATAATGGTTCTTTAGCTGCAAGAGTGGCAGAGTACCAATAGGGGGCATCTATACCCCAAAAACTCACATCTCAAGCGAGTTGTTCTGTACTGATTTATCCAAAAGAAAAACAGCGTAAAATATTAGAACCATGAGTGATTGGTTGATAATGAATATAAGGAGCTGTTGTGTACCTTTAAATATATCTCCTAAATCTCTCTCTTGCCAATGCTCTTTGCCAAAGCACATTAGTGGCTTAATGAGTGTGTGTTGACTCAGTAGGTCAGAATGGGTGCTGAGGAGAGGTTGGGATAGGTTCGTTATCAGTTGGCATGGGGTTAGGGGTGGGGGGGGTGAGGGGGGGGGGGGGGGGTACTAGTGCAGTGTGTCCAGCATTGCATTCCAAAGGTCCTGAATCATCCTATGACATAACATACCTGAACTGTGCCCATCTAACATACACCTGTTCTTTCTTTGTGTATGTGTATCGAAAAGAGAAAGAGAAAGAAATACAAAAAGAGAGCGCGAGAGAGTAAGAAAGAGAATGAGAGAAACAGGGTGCAAGCTCCAGCCATTACAGAGCAACTGATTAGTACATAACTGAAGAGCACTGGCACTCAGAGGTCCTCTCCTCTATCTATCTCCATATGATGGCCTTTTAACTAAGACCAGGGTGGCATGATTAGGCTATAGGCAAAGACAGATCGTTCTCAAACAAGGTCTTGTTCAGTAAGCACAAATAGGAAGAAATCATCTTTAAACTGAGTGAAACGAGGAGGCTATATCTGAACTTGACCAATTAGAAACATTAATTTTTTGTTTTCCGTTGCTACGGTGTGCTGTCGTGAAAACAACCCAGATCCAGGGTCACCAAGCAACTCTGAGAGGATGACCTGTAATGAAAGCTTCGGTCACGGCCAGGCTACACAGAGGGAAACTCCAGGCTTGTCTAGACAGCAATACAAAAGAGGAGAGGGTAAAGAAAGGTGAGGGGTCAGAGGTCACCACTAGCCAATGAGAGCAGAGAAGGCTGAAGGAGTGAGAACAAAGCTAACAGGATAGAGACAAAAGGTACGGGTCGTAAATGTATATTCCTACATGTTGTCCAAACAGGAGTTCCAATCAGTCAAATTCAATGTCCACTACCATTCAAATGTTACTTTTTTAAAACACTTTGTTAACACAGGGTCATAAAACCCAGTATTCTGAGCACCTATAATTGTGTGTGTGCCCCCCCCCCCCCCCCCAACTCTCAGCAAGAACCAGGTTTTTCTATATTTCGGTTCTCTCCCTCAGGAGATGTCCTGGTTAAATAAATGAATTTGAAACTGAAGCCACTGGTTAAATAAATGTTAAATTAATTAATTTGAAACTGAAGCCACTTGACTCCTTAGTGGACAGATATGAAGTAATCCACCCATCCACCCTGTGGATACTCTGAAGCTATCGGTAGGTAGATGAGGCAATGAGTAGAACGACTGAAGCAGCATATGTAACATACAGTGTCTTCGGAAAGTATTCAGACCCCTTGTTTTTTCCAAATGTTGTTACGTTACAGGCTTATTCTAAAATTGATTAAATACTTTTATTTAATCAATTTTATATAAGTACTTTGTTGAAGCACCTTTGGCAGCGATTACAGCATCGATTGTTCTTGGGTGTGACGCTACAAGCTTGGCACACCTGTATTTGGGGAGTTTCTCCCATTCTTCTCTGCAGATCCTCTCAAGCTCTGTCAGGTTGGATGGGGAGGACATTCAGGACATTCAGAGACTTCTCCCAAAGCCACTCCTGCGTTGTATTGGTTATGTGCTTACGGTTGTTGTCCTGTTGGAAGGTGAACCTTCACCCCAGTCTGAGGTCCTGAGTAGGTTTTCATCAAGGATCATCACCTTCTAGAATTCATCTTTGCTTCGATCCTGACTAGTCTCCCAGTCCCTGCCGCTGAAAAGCATCCCCACAGCATGATGCTGCCACCACCATGCTTCACCGTAGGGATGGTGCCAGGTTTCTTCCAGACATGTGGCTTGGCATTCGGACCAATGAGTTCAATCTTGGCTTCATCAGACCAGAGGATCTTGTTTCTCCTGGTCTGAGAGTCTTTGGGTTCCTTTTGGCAAACTCCAAGCGGGCTGTCATGTGCATTTGACTGAGGAGTGGCTTCCGTCTGGCCACTCTACCATAAAGGCCTGATTGGTGGAGTGCTGCAGAGATGGTTGTCCTTCTGGAAGGTTCTCCCATCCCCACAGAGGAAATCTAGAGCTCTGTCAGAGTGACCATCAGGTTCTTGGTCACCTTCAACTGTGGAACCTTATATAGACAGGTGTGCCTTTCCAAATCATGTCCAATCAATTGAATTTACCACAGGTGGACTCCAATCAAGTTGTAAAAACATCTCAAATTCGATTCTCATTGCAAGGGTCTGAATACTTATATAAATAAGGTATTTCAGTTTATTTATAATATATTTGCAAAAATACAAAAAAAATGTTTTTACTTTGTCTTTATGGGATATTGTGTGTAGACTGCTGAGGATTTTTTTTTTAATGTAATCAAGTTTCGAATAAGTCTGTAATGTGACAAAATGTGGAAAAAGGCAAGGGGCCTAAATATTTTCCAAAGGCACTGTGACATCATAAAAATGATCGTTGCCTGGTCAAATAAAGAATGTACAGATACAGTATTTGACATGTCCACACTGATAATATAGTTTTATTACACCGAGTCAGTCAGATGACATAACATAGTAACAACATATGTACCATCACTATTTTCATAGACGATCCCTAAACAGTGCTTCATATATATGCTCACACTGCACTGACAGTGAGCTCAATGGCATATTAATGGACAAAAGTCATGGATTTACAAGCCATTTAGTTACCAATAGGAACATCTAGAACAGTCTAATAGTTAAGGACGTGAACTTGCTAGCTCCAGTTGTTCAATGACTGTACAGTATCGGTTGTTTGTACTTCGGGCATTATTCTATTGGGCCGACCATTTATTTAGGCTCATTTTCATAATAAAAGGCATTATAAAAAATATAGTACAGTTCTTTAAACATTTATTTGAGCAAACATTCATA
Organism: Oncorhynchus mykiss; assembly: GCF_013265735.2. Classification (NCBI taxonomy): domain Eukaryota; kingdom Metazoa; phylum Chordata; class Actinopteri; order Salmoniformes; family Salmonidae; genus Oncorhynchus; species Oncorhynchus mykiss. Next base: position 48,971,985 of record NC_048565.1, read on the forward strand.
TCTGTCCATTGCTGGCCTGATCATTTAAAACAGAACAGCAGCCATAGTAACAAAAAGACAAACGCTTCACACAGGAGAGGCAAAATGGTCACGTTTTAACTTGAAGTGGCCTTTCAAAATGTCGACATAGCAGTGTGTAACAACGCCGCGATGAAGTCATGATTGACAGTAAAAACACTTGTTCCAACTGACGTAGTACTATGATGCCCAAAAAAACATCAAATGTTCCAACGTGTCTCCAGTTTCCCCCCACTTGACTCTCTGAAGTCTAAAACATGATTATGTCAGTTGTTTTCAGGCTGAGCTTGCATGAACTGCTATGACACATGCTATGTAGACATTATGACGGGCCGGTTCAAGTCCAACCGAGGCAAAAAAAAAATACACATTTCAACTGGGAAACGTCTGCAGATTCCTAAAAGGTGAGTCACTCACAGCAATGAAGCAGCGAGATGTTTTGAAAGAAGCACATCAAAAGAGAATCGTCAAAGATAATTACACACATAAAGAAGTATCCAGTGTAGCCCACTGCACACGGGCAGCAAATTGTTCCTTCTGCCAGCCAATCTGCACCGCCACCTCGGTTAGTGAGAACATCCCCTGGAGGCTGGAGCTGGGACTTTCTTCATTCAGTCCTAGTGCTTAGGGATGTATGCGAGGAGGCATGTGAGGAGAGGTGGGAAGAGAGGGGAATTCAGTGGCAGTGCGGGTGATGGTGTAAATAATTTTATGGCGAGGGGAAAAAAAACCTGGAGCCCGGCCCTTCGCCATATCGCCATACACATGCCACCCATTAACAAGCGGAAATGTCTCCAAAAATCATCCGGTCCCTCTTTGGCACGGGAGTTGTTGAAATGTTGGGTGAGTCACTTGTACTTGATACACACAATGTGCTTCTATAGAATTCTATAGGCTTTGTTCATTGAAAAGGTTCTCCTATGTCTCCAAATTGTATGTGGTAGAGAGAGACGAGAAGCCTGACCTCCTGAAGTCAGGCTCCAAGGGCATACCAGGGTAAAAGGTCATGGGAGGGTCTAGAGCAAGTTCTAGGTTAAAGAGCAGAGGGAGGCCAAGATCGACCTAACAGTTCATACAGGCCTCAGGCGTACAGTGATGTTTGTTTGGTTGGTCATTGGTCAGTATACATACATTACACACACGTGAAGTAGGCACGGCACGTGTCAGTGTCCTTAAACTGTCTTTTCTCAGCCAGCGTACACAGAGTTTGTCCAGTGTCTGTCTGTCAGTCACATACAGTTCCCAAGCGACCCAACGGCTTCGCCGCCTCAAGCCCACTCTTTTCTCTCTCTTTCTTACTCTGTCAAACTCATTCTTTTCCTACCCTCCTTTTACCCCCTTGTCTTCAATCTCTCCCCATGCCCTCTCCTTTTCTCCTTAACTATTTTTCTTTCATCTCTCCCTCTCTCTCTCTCTCTTTCTTTCTCTCCATCACTCCCTCTCTCTCATGTGCAGCAGTCTCGCTCCAGGGGGTGGCCCTGAAGGGTGGAGGAGGAAGAGGAGGATGAGGAGATGAGAGGGGGGTAGGGGCTCATCTTGTCTATGTTGACATAGGTGGTGTTGAGAAGGATGTAGTGCTCTCCGCTGAAGCTGGAGAAGATGCCGTTGATAAGGGATACCAGCTCTGAGAAGGTGGGCCTCCTCTCCGACTTGGGGTGCCAGCACTCGACCATCACGTTATACCTGGGGTGGGAGATAAGGGAGGGGAGGTGGTTAGGATAAAATTTTGATGCATGGATAAGCCGATATGCAGGTGAAATACAATTATGTACATATGTTTTGCTCACTTAGATATTTAGTAGCCACATTTATACTGAACAAAAGTATAACGCCACATGCACACAATTTCAACAATTTTACTGAGTTACAGTTCATATAACATTTTGTTACACCTGCAATTACATCTGCTAAATATGTGTATGTGACCAATCAAATTTGATTTGATATAAGGAAATCAGTCAATTGAAATAAATAAATTAGGCCCTAATCTGTGGATTTCACATGACTGGGCAGGGGCACAGCCATGGGTGGGCCTGGGAGGGCATAAGTCCACCCACTTGAGAGCCAGGCCCGCCGCCCACTGGGGAGCCAAGCCAAGCCAAAACTTGAGACATCTGTGGCATTGTGTTGTGTGACAAAACTGCACATGTTAGAGTGGTCTTTTAATTTCCCCCAGCACAAGGTGCACCTGTGTTATGATCATGCTGTTTAGTCAGCTTCTTGATAAGCCACATCTGTCAGGTGGATGGATTATCTTGGCAAAGGAGAAATGCATACTAATAGGGATGTAAACCAATTTGTGCACACAATTTGAGAGAAATACGTTTTTTGTGCATGTAGAACATTTCTGGGATTTTTTATTTCAGCTCATGAAACATGGGACCAACACTTCACATGTTGCGTTTATATTTTTGTTCAGTGTAGTTTTGACAGTTTTGCCACAGGGCCCCATTCATTCTGGAAATACTGCATGTCAGTGAATGTTCATGAAAAAAGACATGAATGGTTATGGATTATTCCGTTTTGCTCTCCGCTTGGCTGAATCTATACCAGGATTTACACCTCACCTGAAAACTCCCCCTGACTTGCGGAGATGAATAGGGAGATAGTATTTTATTTTCACGAAATAATTGTAGTTCGTACTTGGAAACATGTTGTTTTTACAGATTGGGGGAGATTAAGGAAGATCTAATGTCTGTAGTGACCTGATTGATTCAGTAGTTATATATGCGTTATAGTTTACACAATTCTCTCTCTCCCTAACTCTCTGTCTGGCTCCCTCCCTCCCTCCCTCCCTCCCTCCCTCCCTCCCTCCCTCCCTCCCTCCCTCCCTCCCTCCCTCCCTCCCTCCCTCCCTCCGTCTATCTGGCTGTCTGCATCCCTCCCTCCCTCTGTCCGTCCGTCCCCTTCCCTGTCTACATATCTGTCCGTCTCAGTCTTTTTCTTCAAGCAGACCATGCAGTACGTAAGGGTGGTGTTAACAATGGGCCTCTGTTCATCTCAATGTCTCTGTCAAGGACAAGCACTACTGAGCCATCCCTATGTGCATTGGTCAAGGTGAAAGACAGGAGTGTGTGTGGGCATATGTGTGCGTAGGAATAGGAATTGTATTTTATGTATTGTATGTGTGCGTAGGAATTGTATTTGGGAGTGGTTGGGTATAAGCTTGATGGGTGTAAGTATGCATGTGTGTTTGTTTATGAGTGTGTGTGTGACCAGTGGACACACACACACTTTCCACTCACAGTGCGTGTGTGTGTGCACTGCCTGTGTGTGTGTGTGTGTGTGTGTGTGTGTGTGTGTGTGTACACGCGTGCACGCGTGATGTGTGTGCGTACTGTATATGAATGTGTGTTTGTGTGTGTGTGTGTTCACTCACAGTGGGTCAGGGCAGAACTCTGGCTGCAGCAGCCGTCTCCCTTGCAGTAGGAACACAGTGATGTCGAAAGAGTTGACGTCCGAATACGGCGGGGCTCCCCGGGTCATCAGTTCCCATAGCAACACGCCAAACGACCACTGAAACATTGAACACCAGATGGACCAATTACACATCAGATCACATCACAGTACATCACAGGCTGCATCTGAAATGGCACTCTATTCCCTATGGGTCCTGGTCAAAAGAAGCGCACCATATAGGGAATAGGGTGTCATTTCAAACACAGTCAGTCCTAATGAGATCATTTCCCTTCTGGCCTTCAGTGATGAGAGCAGCCAGCCGGGAAGAGTGTTAAAATCAGCTAACCTTAGTGAGATCACAGACAGATACTGTAGCAGAGAGTGACAAGCTAAACCTATATACCTCAACCAGAGATGGAACGGTACAGTGGTGGTTTGTTAAGGCAGAGTGGAGTTCGAGGGGTTGAGAGGATGGAGCTCTGATTAAGTTCCAAAGAATTAAGCTTGCTACTTATTTATCACAGGTTATCATCGTGTGTGTGTTAGAATAGACGGGAGAATGATTACGTAATACTGTAAGTGAATGAAGGAGTGAGTAGTAGTGTATATACAGTACCAGTCAAAAGTTTGGACACACCTACTCCTTCAAGCATTTTGTTCTTTATTTTTTACTATTTTCTACAAGTGAAGACATCAAAACTATGAAATAACACATATGGAATCATGTACTAACCAAAAAAGTGTTAAACAAATCAAAATATCTTTAAGATTTTAGATTCTTAAAAGTAGCCACCCTTTGCCTTGATGACAGCTTTGCATACTCTTGGCATTCTCTCAACCAGCTTCACCTGGAATGCTTTTCCAACAGTCTTGAAGAAGTTCCCACATATGATGAGCGCTTGTTGGCTGCTTTTCCTTCATTCTGCGGTCCAACTCACCCCGAACTGTCTCAATTGGTTTGAGGTCGGGTGATTGTGGAGGCCAGGTCATCTGATGCAGCACTCCATCACTCTCCTTCTTGGTCAAATAGCCCTTATACAGCCTGGAGGTGTGTTGCGTCATTGTCCTGTTGAAAAACAAATAGTCCCACTAACGGCAAACCAGATGGGATGGCGAATCACTGCAGACTGCTGTGGTAGCCATGCTGGTTAAGTGTGCCTTTAATTCGAAATAAATCCCTGACAGTGTCACCTGCAAAGCACCCCCACACCATCACACCTCCTCCTCCATGCTTCACGGTGGGAACCACACATAGGAGATAATCCGTTCACCTACTCTGCGTCTCACAAAGACTGTTGGAACCAAAAATCTCAAATTTGGACTCAGACCAAAAGACAGATTTTCCACAAGTCTAATGTACATTGCTCATGTTTCTTGGCCCAAGCAAGTCTTTTCTTATTGGTGCCCTTTAGTAAAGGTTTCTTTGCAGCAGTTCGACCATGAAGGCCTGATCCATACAGTCTCCTCTGAACAGTTGATGTTGAGATGTGTCTGTTACTTGAACTCTGAAGCATTTATTTGGGCTGCAATCTGAGGTGCAGTTAACTCTCATGTATTTATCCTCTGTAGCAGAGGTAATTCTGGGTCTTCCTTTCCTGTGTTGGTCCTCATGAACACCAGTTTCATCATTGCGCTTGATGGTTTTTGCAACTGTTCTTTATGGTTTTTGCAAAAGTTCTTGAAATGTTCTTGATTGACTGACATTCATGTCTTAAATTAATGATGGACTCTCGTTTCTCTTTGCTTATTTGAGCTGTTCTTGCCATAATACGGACATGGCCTTTTACCAAATAGGGCTATATTCTGTATACCACCCCTACCTTGTCACAACACAAATGACTGGCTCAAACGCTAAAAGAAGGAAAGAAATTCCACAAATGTACGGAAACGCATTCCAGGTAACTACCTCATTAAGATGGTTGAGAAAATCCAAAGCCTGCAAAGCTGTCATCAAGGCAAAGGGTGACTACTTCGAAGAATCTCAAATATAAAATATATTTAGATTTGTTTTAAAAAAGTGCGTTACTACATGATTTATTATATGTTATTTCATAATTTTGATGTCTTCACTATTATTCTACAATGCAGAAAATAGTAAAAATAAAGAAAACCCTTGAATGAGTAGGTGTGTCCAAACTTTTGACTGGCACGGTACATGCGTGTGTGCCTGAGTGTGTGTGCATGACTATCGCCTCGTACACCATAGTACCCTCTAAGCTAATCATCAAGCTCAGGGCCCTGGGTCTGAACCTCATCCTTTGCAACTGGGTCTTGGACTTCTTGACGGGCTACCCACAGGTGGTGAAGGTCGGCAACAACACCTCCACTCCGCTGATCCTCAACACTGGGCCCCACAAGGTTGCGTACTCAGCCCCCTGTTCACCCATGACTGCGTGGCCACACACACCTCCAACTCAATTGTCAAGTTTGCAGATGACACAACTACAGTAGGCCTGATTACCAACAATGACAAGACAGCCTACAGGTAGGAGGTGAGGGCCCTGGCGGAGTGGTGCCAGGAAAATAACCACTCCCTCAACGTCAACAAAACGAAGGCGCTGATCGTGGACATTAAAAAGCAGAGGGAGCAACCCCCTATCCACATTGACGGGCCGCAGTGGAGAAAGCTTCAATTTCCTCTGCATACACATCACTGATGATGTGAAATGGTCCACCGAAACAGGCAGTGGGGTGAAGAAGGTGCAACAGCGCCTTTTCAACCCCAGGAGGCTGAAGAAATTTGGCTTGTCCCCTAAGACCCTCACAAACAGATGCACAATTTTTTTTTTTACAGATGCACAATTGAGAGCATCCTGTTGGGCTGCATCACCGCCTGGTATGGCAACTGCACCGCCCACAACTGCAGGGCTCTCCAGAGGGTGCCCAACGCATCACCAGGGGAAAAACTACCTGCCCTCCAGGACACCTACAGCACCGGATGCCACAGGAAGGCCAAAAAGATCATCAAGGACATCAACCACCCGAGTCATGGCCTGTTCATCCCTCTATCATCCAGAAGGCAAGGCCAGTACAGCTGCATCAAAGCTGGGACCGAGAGACTGAATAACAGCTTCTATCTCAAGGCCATCAGACTGTTAAATAGCCTTCACTAGCCGGCTACCACCCGGTTACTCAACCCTGCACCTTAGAGGCTGCTGCCCTCTATACATAGACATGGAATCACTGGTCACTTTAATAATGGAACACTAGTCACTTTCATAATGTTTACATACTGCTTAACTCATTTCATATGTATATACTGCAATATATGCTACTGTAATTTAGTCATTGCACGTCTTAATGTTTATATATTTCTTAATTCCATTATTTTCCTTTTGGATTTGTGTGTATTTCGCCACACCCGCAATAACATCTGCTAAATATTTTTATGTGACCAATAACATTTGATTTGATTTTGATTTGATGTGTGTGCTTGGGTAGTCTCTCACCACATCTGACTTTGGGGTGAACTTGTGTGTCTGCAGGCTCTCCAGGGCCATCCACTTGACAGGTAGTTTGACTCCACTCTTGTTGTGGATGCTGTAGTACTCCTTATCATACACATCCCTGGCCAGGCCAAAGTCTGCCACCTTCACTGTGTAGCTTTCATCCAGCCTAGGAGAGAGAGAGAGAGGGATGGGGTCAACAACAGCTTTACAGCATACAAACAGCGCTAGGGAAACTGACAGCCATGTTGGATCCGAACATTCTTATAGTATATTGTAATGGTTGGAGCCAAAATGGCGTCTTTTCCAATGCGGAATCTCAAAGTATGCATGACTGTATGCCTCTCTCACTACAAAGATGGGTACACGTTCACACACTGAGTGTTTGAGGTTGCATTTGACAGTTGGTTCCAGATCTTACATGCAGTTCCTTGCGGCTAGGTCTCTGTGGACAAACTTCTTGCTGGCCAGATACTCCATGCCCCGGGCCACCTGCAGACCAAAGCCCATCAGGTCCTTCACTGTGGGGTTCTAAAGAAACAAGGAAGAGGGTGGAGGTGAGATACACGTCCCAAATGTATCCACTGGTGCTGGGGGGGAAAAAAATACTTCATATAGGAAGTAAAGCACATAAATACAGAAAGAAAAGCTCACACACGGGAAATGCTGCTTCGGTGCTTTACTCCTGTACCTACATATACAAATGTTTCAGCTGCATTGGACTTTGTCTGACATTACTTCATGTATGACCAGAGTGTGTGTGTGTGTGTGTGTGTGTGTGTGTGTGTCGTACATGTGTCTCTTCCCGTATGAAGTTCCTGAGGTCTCCGTGCTTCATGTACGGCAGCACCACCAGAGGAGAGCCCTCAGTGGGCAGACAGATCCCTAGTAGAGACAGCACGTTGGGGTGGCTGAAGTCCTTCATGATGATCCCCTCCTTCAGGAACTGAGACACCTCCTCCAGGTCAGTGATCCCTGACAACCCGGCAAGATATTACAGAATGACTTGTTTACTTATTTAGCCAAGTTACTGAAAAGAGAACACATTCTCTTTTACACAACATCCTGACATTAAAGTCTTTACTATAATCATGCATTGCCCCCACCAAAAACGCAAACAAAACAGGCCCTGGAGCCATAAACCTAAATCTCTTTACCGTGCCATCTAAACCTTAGTTAGCAGCCCATGAGGAGCCAGTCTTCAGGCTGTCTGAGCATTGGGACTGTGACCCTAAACCAAACCTATAGGCAACCGCTACGCAACACTCCCATTACCCAATCGAATCAGTGCTCCTGGTGTCACTGCTCTTTCCCCCTCCCCTCTCTTCTAATCTCGTTTAAAACGGAATCTCATTTAGCTAAGATAAAACAGCTGATTGCCCTTTCACTGGAACTACCAGATGACGACACACTCAAACGGAAAAAAGAAGACTTGGCATTTAATGCTGAGTTAAAAAAAAAGAAAGAAGACAATACGACTGTTAAGCTGCAAGAGTTCAAACTACACTTTTCTGTATTGCAGAAACAACATGGTGACATCACCTACAATATTCACCGAAAACACTGTGTCTTTGCCAAGACAGTGACACAGTTCCCCAGGGAACTTCGTTTTCTTTAAAGTTCCCTGGGGAACTTCAGGTCACTGTAAACTCAATGAGAAGGCCAAGGCTCAGAGAACAATGTCTAAACGAAAGGCAGAGGTAACTCTATCGCTATGGGTTACCAGCCGAGTGCCCTCAATCGCTATGGGTTACCACCAGTCCAGCAGGCAGATCTCACCAAAGCCTTATCTAGGACATTAATCTCCCAGGGTAAAGTGACAGGTTACACGATTAGAGACAGGGGGACCCTAATGTCATCCTCGTCGCCAGGAGCCCATTCATCTCAATCATCCTTCCACAGGCCACACCGCTGCGGCTGTGTGTGTCATTGTGTGTGTGTGTGTGTGTGTTGTGTGTCAAGAGCCCAGCTGGAATGAGATAAGGCCCTCTAATGTTATTGTGGCATTGCATTGTTGCTATGATATCATATCACATCATAGCTATGAAATTTGAATGAATGAATAGGGGATGACTGAGGTTGGATTCTGCTTATATGGTTGAATTTTGGACATGGTTAGTCAGGTGTGTTTCAACTGGAATCCACGGTGTAGGTACGGTAGCTCCTCTTAGCATTATTATTGTATCTTTGGCCATGTTCCAGATGAAGATCTGGCCTTTCCTGTTTTTGATCATCCAACCACGTCCAAGTCGGAACCCCTTAGCTGCAAAAGGTTTTCTCTCGTTTTGTGTCTGAACACAACCCTGGTCAAGTGACTTTGTGATGTGGTTCTTTTGGTCATGCTGTGGTCTGTACTCACGGTTGAGGGACTTGATGGCACAGTGCTGTTTCTGACCGTCAGCCTCTAACAAGGTCCCATGGAACACACATCCAAAGTGACCTGTGAAGAAAAAAAGAGAGAGAAACATAAGAAGAGATGAAGCTCAAATGGGTGTCAAAATAAGCTAGAAACAGAGTACTTGCTGTTAGAGGAATGCTTGATGCTGAAACCCTTGCTTTTTTTATAGACATACTTCTTTAGACCAGTAAGTCAATGGAGCAATTTTTTTAAAAAAGTACTTATTTATTTATTTAATTTAACCTTTATTTAACTAGGCAAGTCAGTTAAGAACAAATGATTGTTTACGATGACGGCCTAGGAACAGTGGGTTAACTGCCTTGTTCAGGGGAGTCAGGCAGGCTGAAAAGCTAGATTCCCCTTTGTTGAAGTCTCGATTACTTCTATGAAGCTCTACTTGAGGCGCCCATTCATTCCCTTCAGTTTAGTTCAATAGGGTTCATTAGAGGCCATATCGCCCCATATCTGAGTTACTGTGGCCTTTATTATATGTGGTTTGGGGGGCTCAGTGCAGCTTTGCAAGGGTGTTGGGCTATTAAAAGCTAAGGAGTGTAGAGAACTCTGAGGTGTTCTCCCATCACGATCCTTGCAGATGCACTGAGGGCTCGGGTTACACCACACGGATAAACAATGGTGCTCGGAATTCTACCCGGGAATAAATCATCCCACGCCACCCCATAATCCTGCTTCAGAATCTCCAGGCTTCCCTGAGGGCCGAGTCAAGGGGGAGGGGGGGATTTTTGGGGGAGCATTGTCCCTGAACATTGTGCGGATGTTAATAACAAAGTAAGGCCTTTCTCCTTTTTCTGTTGTCATATCTGAATGTCAAACCGGATGGTTTGATTATGTTGGTCACTAAGCTCTAACATGGTGAATACTGTATTTAGGTGTATCCCCTATGGGGATGGATTCTGATATTACCATGGTTGAGACCTACAGATCCCCTAAAGTCCGAGTCTGAGTATACACTACTTGTATGTGGACACCGACTTGTCGAACATCTCATTCCAGAATCATGGGCATTCATTTGGAGTTGGTCCGCCCTTTGCTGCTATAACAGCCTCCACTCCTCGTCTGGGAAGGCTTTCCATTAGACGTGGAAACATTGCTGCGGGAACTTGCTTCCATTCAGCCACAAGAGCATTAGTGAGATCCGGCACTGATGTTGAGCGATTAGGCCTGGCACACAGTCTGTGTTCCAATTCATCCCAAATGTGTTCGATGGGGTTGAGATCAGGGCTCTGTTCAGGCCAGTCAAGTTCTTCCACACAGGTCTCAACAAACCATTTCTGTATGGACCTCGCCTTGTGTACAGGGGCATTGTCCTGCTGAAACAGCAAAGGGCCTTCCTCAAACTATTGCCACAAAGTTGGAAGAACAGAATCGTCTAGAATGTCATTGTATGCTGTAGCGTTAAGATTTCCCTTCACAGGAACTAAGGGGCCTAGCCCAAACCATGGAAAACATTATTCCTCCTCTATCAAATTTTACGGTTGGCACTATGCATTCGGGCAGGTAGATTCTGGCATCCGCCAAACCCAGATTTGTCAGTCGGATTGCCAGAGGTTGAAGCGTGATTCATCCCTCCAGAGAACGCATTTCCACTGCTCCAGAGTCCAATGGCGACGAGCTTTACACCACTCCAGCCGACGCTTGGATTTGTGCATGGTGATCTTAGACTTGTGTGCGGCTGCTCGGCCATGGAAACACATTTCATGAAGCTTCCAACTAACAGTTATTGTGCTGAAGTTGCTTCCTGAGGCAGTTTGGAACTCGGTAGTGAGTGTTGCAACCTAGGACAGAGATTTTTACCCGCTATGATCTTCAGCGCTCGGTAGTCCCGTTCTGTGAGCTTGTGTGGCCTACCACTTCGCGGCTGAGCCGTTGTTGTTCCTAGACATTTCCACTTCACAATAACAGCACTTACAGTTGACCTGGGCAGCTCCAGCAGAACAGAAATTTGACAAACTGACTAGTTGGAAAGGTGGCATCCTATGACGGTGCCACATTGAAAGTCACTGAGCTCTCCAGTAAGGCCACTCTGCTGCCAATGTTTGTCTATGGAGGTTGCATGGCTGTGTGCTCTATTTTATACATGTGTCAGCAACAGGTGTGGCTAAAGTAGCCAAATCCACTCATTTGAAGGGTTGTCCACATACTTTTGTATACCTAGTGTACTTTGACTAAAACTATGACTTATTGAGTTAAATCGTTGGACAACATCATGGGTAAGCTCGGGGGGTCTTTCAGCTGAAAACATTTGAAGGGGTGACCACATACTTTTGGCCATTTGGTGTACGTTAAGGTAATGTGTGCGTAGGTGTGTGTGTTCATGGATGTGGGTGTCTTTTCATGTATCAGAAGTATGTATAGTAGACACAGTTCCGACCCCATCATCAAGTTCGCTGACGACATGACAGTAGTAGGCCTGATTACCAAAAATGATGACACGCCTACAGGGAAGGTAGGACCCCAGCCACCTGAGCCATGGCCTGTTCTCCCCATTTCCATCACTCGGACGTGGGCAGTATAGGAGAATCATGACAAAAATTGTCAGAATGGCCAATAGCTTCTACCCCCAGACCATCAGGCTGCTGAATAGCCACCACTCGTCAGCTACCTGCTCTCCCTGTCCCCCTCCTGCCTCCTGGACTATCCATCCATCCATCCATCCATCCCTGTACATGTCTATCCAAATATGTCTATCCCACACACATGTATGATCATCCCACTCACCTCTGCCTATGACCTGGCTTAGGTGTAACAGCAGGTGTTCCCTAGCGATGACCACATGTTGAACCTCCTTCAGCAGGTCAGGGTGCAGCTGGGACGTGTCGATGTGGACCGAGGCCGACAGGAGAGGGGACACCAGCTCCCCCTCCACCCCCAGACCTATCCCCATCCCCATGCCACCCAGCCCCAGCCTGGGGGACAGGAGTTCCCCATGGCCCCCGTAGATGGGGGGAGCCCCCCTGCACGACTCTGGCCTCTCCACGCCCTGGTCTGAAACAATATAGCCAAAGGTCAATTACTACAGGGTGTCAGGGTCAGCGTTAGGTCAGATGATCACAGAGCGATGCCAGAGAGAGTCATGGTTACAGAACGGAAGAGGGAGAACTTGAGCCCTGTCCAGTACATGCAGAGGAAAGTGAGAAAGGTAGTTACGTTGCTTTCTTCCCTTTATGTCAGTGTTGCTCGAATGAGTGGAAACAGTTGGGGTTATATTGAAAGAGGTTCATGCAGGGATGGACCACTCTAGTCCTTAGAAGTTGCAGCACATCTCTGGGTTATGAACTTACGAGTTAGAAGTTTAAAGGGGTCAATCATTGCTACATCAATTTTTTTTTTTTTTTTTATAAATTAATCATATGTACCCATTGATTCTTGAAGAAAATAATGTGTAAATACTTTATAAGCTTAGCTCAACTGTCATAACCCAAAATATAAACTTGTTTTACTCCAAAGTTTAAAAGCAAAGTAAATGTAAACAAACACTGTACAGCCTCAAAACATGGTTGCATCTGTAGTGTTGATGTCATGGATGGTCTGTCAATGCATCCATAGCTCTGACTATGAATTTGAGAGTCGTTACATTCCTCCAGCCCCATTCCTCAGCTTTTTACCGAAACAATGGCAGTCGAGTACAATTTGTAATTGTTTCAAATACAAATAGCCACTTTAAGTTTAGGAAAGGAAAGCGAGCATTGTTAGTACAGGGTTATAAGGTCAGTGTTAGTGTTAGGACAGGGTTAGTGTTAGGATTAGGGCCATGTCAGGAAACGTACCCTCCAGCAGGGTGGTTCTATAGTCCACCGACTCGTGGGACACCATTTCGTTAGTAGGGCTGACGCTTCGTGCGTTTGCCAACATGTCCAAGTGCTGAATGTGAGCTCGGCCATCATACCAAACCTTACCCTCAGCCAGATCTAGAGACCAGAGAGATGGAGAGGCGGAGAAGAGGGGGGAGGGGAGGGGTGGTGGGTGGGTGTTTGGGCAAGAGAGAGAGAGAGAGGGAGGGAGGTAGGTAGGTAGAGGATTGGATGTAGGGAATGTGATGAGATGTAGGGAAGAGAGGGGTGGCAGAGAGAGGTGAGCGATAGGGAAAGATGGGGTAAAGGTGGAGGGAGAAGGTAGGACCAGAGAAAGGGAGAGAGAGAGAGAGAGAGAGAGAGAGAGAGAGAACACAGTCATTGAAGGAGAAGGACAGAGCGCTCCACCATTTCTCCCATCGTGACCAGCCAGTCAGCACAACATCTCCAGCAACCCCACAGCCATCCCAACCCCACAGCCCAACACGGCTAGTAGGAGGTGGACACACGTGCAAACGTACACACGCACACAAAACCCACACAAACAAAAACATAGTAAATCCTGTATATCACATTTCTATAATAACACACGTAGTACCGTCAATGTGCTTGTTCCTCCTTTTCCAGATGAATAGAGCGAGCAGCAGAAGAAGAAACAGGCTGACACACACACAGCCAGCTATCAGCCCTCTGTAGTCCTGTTCATGAGCCAACATCACTCTTCCCAGACTCACTGAAGACGATGCCTGACGCCACTACGCACACACAACACACACACACAGAAAGGAGAGGAGAACAGTGAGTGAGATGTACAACTACTTTCTAGATAATCTTTTTTTTTTTTTTTTTTTTTTTTTTTTTTTTTTTTTTCCCCTAGGGGAAATACCGATGCGCGCACATGCACACTGTAAATCAATTCTAGTTGTTTCAACTGATTACTATTAAGTAACTGGTTCCACAGCCTTTTTAAGTTGACTCAACTTTTTGATCAAAGTGTTACCTGAACTTAAACGTTTTTAGTTGGTCCAAACTTAGCTCCGACTTGAAACTTTAAATGATGTGTTTGCTCAACTTGTGTCACGGATCCCTCCGGAACTTTCATCACGCACACCTGTCTCCTATTCCCACTGATTAGTATTTGTATGTATGTGCCCTTTGGTGTCCATGGTCTTGTTGATTATTGTTACAATGTCCATTGGTGCGTGTGAGATGCTGGAGGAAACAGGTACAAAAGTATCTATATCCACAGTAAAACGAGTCCTATATCGACATAACCTGAAAGGCCACTAAGCAAGGAAGAAGCCACTTCTTCAAAACCGCCATAAAAACTCCAAACTATGGTTTGCAACAGCTTGGTTGTGAATGGGTCTTCCAAATGGACAATGACCCCAAGCATACTTCCAAAGTTGTGGCAAAATGGCTTAAGGACAACAAAGTCAAGGTATTGGAGTGGCCATCCCAAAGCCCTGACCTCAATCCTATAGAACATTTGTGGGCAGAACTGAAAAGCATGTGCAAGCAAGAAGGCCTAGAAACCTGACTCAGTTACACCAGCTCTGTAAGGAGGAACAGGCCAAAATTCACCCAACTTATTGTGTTAAGTTAAAAGTCAAGTTAAACAATTTAAAGGCAATGTTACCAAATATTAATTGAGTGTATGTAAACTTCTGACCCACTGGGAATGTGATGAAAGAAATAAAAGCTGAAATAAATAATTCTCTCTACTATTATTCTGACATTTCACATTCTCAAAATAAAGTGGTGATCCTAACTGACCTAAGACAGGGAATTGTTACTTGGATTAAATGTCAGGAATTGTGAAAAACAGAGTTTAAATGTATTTGGCTAAGATGTATTTAAACTTCCGACTTCAACTGTATTTATTCGAGGTACTCCTCGCTCTTTTGTTTGGGTTTCTACCCTGTGTTTTGTATACGTGTTTGTTTGGTCTTCGTTCCTGTGCCTTTACACGGCACACCGTAATTTGGGCTGAATAAAACCCAATTACGCATTGCTGCGCCTGTCTCCCGAATCATTTATACCAGCGTGACAACTTGTTTTAGACAGTAAGTTCATTCAACTAGAAATTATTATTTCAGCATCTTACCTAAATAGGGCTCTGCAGCTGGTTACATACAATGTTTCCAAATGATGTATTCAACCTATATGATGTTGACCTATATGACCTATATGATTACATTGTGCATGTTAATTCATATAGTAATTAATATTCATCTCCTCACCTGGGATTTTAACATACAACCTTTTGGTTCATGGCATGGTAATAATAGATAAACAATGAGTAACGATAACTTGGCTATATACAAAGGGTACCAGTACTGGGTCGATGTGCAGGGGTACGAGGTAATTAGGTAGATATGTAAATATAACTATGAATAAAGTGACAGATAGTAAACAGTAGCAGCAGCATATGTGATGAGTCAAAAAAGTTAGTGCAAAAAGGGTCAATCCAAGGAGTCCGGGTAGCTATTTGGTTAACTATTTAACTGACTATTTAGCAGTGTTATGGCTTTGGGTTAGAAGCTGTTCAGGGTCCTGGTGGTTCCAGACTTGGTGCATCAGTACCGCTTGCCCTGCGGTAGCAGAGAGAACCGTCTATGACTTGGGTGGCTGGAGTATTTAACGCCGCCTGGTATAGAGGTCCTGGAAGGCAGGGAGTTCGGCCCCAGTGATGAACTGGGCCGTATACACTACCCTCTGTAGCACCTTGCGGTCGGATGACAAGCAGTTGCCAAGTATGTAATACCCTAGTATGGGTATTCGGACACGGCCACCGTCTCCTCTCCAGGGGCCTCATTTATACGTGTTGCGTAATTTTAACATGAAAGATCTGCACAAAAATATTTAGATGTATAAACTTGGTGAATGTCATACAAGTTTCCCATTATGAAATCAGACCTGTCGTAAAACTGTGCACACGTGAACAACCATTATAACTCGTCCTGAAGAACACCCATTCACCTTTTATGGTGATAATAACACCCTTAAGACAGTATCTAAAGGAAACAGGAATGGCCGACTTGATCAAACGTCTTTTGGAGGAGTTGGCAGAAGGTTTTATTTTGCAGTGACATTAGCGGTATCTGACCGTTTCTGAAAGGCAACGACAATCCTACACACTTCAATGTGTTATAAACCGCACACCCTGTCCGATGCATCAAGCAAAAAACGAGAAATGATTAACAGTCCCAATTAAATGAGCGATGCGCACGGTAATTTGGTGCATGGCTACTCCGGGAATATAAACTCATCATGGCCAGAAAAGGTTGAGGAATTGTATTCTGCAATGGTTATGATACATACGTATTATGTTTCTAAATGAAATATTGTCTACGTGAGAAATGTGACATTACAGTACTCAGACGTGGCCTAAAAACGTCAATGGGAAAAGGTGAGCATAGAGCAAAATAGGCTACTTGAAATAGCTCATCTATTTACTAATGTGAAGTGGGTCCAATTCAATGAGAGATGGGACGAATGGTCGACAGTCCAAACTTGTTGTAGGCCTATAGGCTACTTCACGAGTAGCCTATGAAACCATCACAGGTCATAGGTGAGGAATCTATTCTGCAATGATCATGGAAATGGAATACTGTAAATAATAGGAAATATATGTCTATTTCGAATTCTTTTCGAATGCAAAGACAAGAAACCCCCCCCAACATTTGCTCTTATCACTAACGGCAAATGTTTGCATCTTGTTATTATATTTAACTAGGCTACCTGTTTTCATTATGAATGATACATGAGTCATATATTACCCATTTGCACAAAGCTACTTCAACCACGAGAAACTGTTAGTGTGTACACAATGTTTACAAATGAGGCCCCAGCTCAGTGTTCCTGTAACGTTTTAAGGGTTTAAATCATGTGGAAAGTCAAAAGTTCATGGTTGAACAATCTATTGTTATTACATTCATAAGCATTTTGTGTCAGATACATTTCTATTTGAGGGAGACGACTTTTTGGGAGATATTGGAAGTCTGAGTTGAACAGTCCAGTAAAAGTTGAGAGGTGTTGATGGAATGCCAGGAGGAATGCAGAGATATCCATGGATTTACCCGCCTAGTGGTAATAAAATGCCAGGCAGCAGAACGATAAAAATGACTGTATGATCTATCAAAGCAGGCATCTATCAAAGCAGGGGCTGTCAATACAAACACTCAGGACGCACACACGACACACACACATGCTTCAAGCACACACGCTTGCGCGCAAGCACGTGCGCGCACACACACACACAACGCCGTCGTCATGGACACATACACAAATGCACGCACGGACACACCACACACAGAGCCCTCTGTATGGATGCAGTGGCTGCCCAACAAGGCCTTTATGGAGCAGTGGAGTGGGTGCTGCTAGACTGTGTGGGGGGGGGGGGGGGGGGGGTCTGAAGAGGTCTCTGTAGAAAAGGGGCTGTTTCAATGTTTCAAGTGCAGGGCTGAAGTGGAGGGCTCAGAGATCCTAGGGAAGGTAGGGTGGTCTCACTAATGTTTAACTAGGGGTGATGAGGGGACTCAGTAGAAACCAAATGGAGGTAGTTTGGAAATGTTCACTGAGAGTTTAGCTGGAAGGGAGTGTGTTTTTGTCCATGTGTCTGTACTAGGTCTTTCTCTCGCTCTCTCTCTGTCTCTCTCTGTCTATGTGTGTGCGTGTGTGTCTGTCCTCACCTCCACCTCCAGTTCATTGGTGGCATCCCGTAACTCCATGGGGACAGTACACTCCAGGGTGTTACCCACCACAGTCACACTCTCACAGGTCCTGTTAGACACCTTCAGCACCTCCCCCTTCATCGCCTCCACATCCACACGACCTGGCACCTGGAGATGGGGATATGGAGATTTAGAAAGAAGGGGAAAGGGATAAATGGAGTCAGTATAAAAATCCTACGTACTACATCATCCTCAGTGAGTCCTACCATATCCACACAGAGACATGCATGCAGGCTTGCTCGAAAACTGGTTCCAGTGGAAGTGACTGAGGCACTGGTTGTGGTGCCACTACTGTTATTGTGAACCCTCTCTCCAGGACAGAGACAACAGCCTCTCTGCGTCTGCATACAAACTACCTAACCCTTTTGTCGATGAGGGCTCTTCAGACGGGAAGAGAGGATTTTTGAAGGAAGGAATCTCACCTTCACTGCCTTGGCTACATGCTCCTTCACACACATTTCACTTGCCTCTTGGACTGTAAAATGGTCTGGTTCCTTCAGTCTCTAATGTTACTGTCTCAACCTCAACCCTGTCGTCTGACGGTTTATTCTCAAACTGCTTGGTTGACACACACACACACACACACACACACACACACACACACACACACACACACACACACACACACACACACACACACACAGCTCAGTCGCCTCTCACTCTGCATGGTTGTGCTGTATGTGTATAGCAGAAGGCAATAAAAAGAATGATCACATTCCTCGCGTGACAGCCTGGGATTTTCAGATTTGACACAGAGTGGAGGGCCGCACCTGTTCCCAAACCTCACGGTGTAACTGTATGCGTCAACTAGTGCAGTACATGTGAACACACACACACACACACACACGTTCTTTTATCCTCGTGGGCACATTACATTTATTTCCATTCAAAATCCTATTTTCTCTAACTCTTAACCCTAAACTTAACCCTTACTAATACATTAACCCGTAACCTGTAACCAAAACCCTAAACCTAACTCCTAACCCTAACCCCAACCACTAACCCTTACCCTAATCCTAAACTTAAAATAGCCTTTGTCCTCATGGGGATGTGGGAAATGTCCCCACGAGGGAGAAGGTCCTTGCTTCACAATCCCCCCGCATACGCACACATGGACACTGAGACAATAACAAACTCTAATATCAACAGTATTTTAACATATACAAAGCATATTGCATAATATGTACAATCTCTCATCTCAACACGTGTCATCTCATGTCTGTACTCTGAGGTTGTGTGTAACATTTAATGTGTGTTTACGAGTCATTGAAAGCAACATATCCCATAGAGAGAATAACTATACAATTTCTGCCAGGCATTAAACAGTCTATCCAAACAAACAGAGTGTGTGGCGCTAATCTGTGCTAAGATGCTTGTTACCCTCCCATGGAACGATCTGTAGAGATAAGAGCTCTACACCAGCCAAGACTAATAACATTATCAGTAGCCTTTACTGATTGGCGGACATTTTGGGGCAAAGATATCAGATGGCCCCAAATGTACTCTATAACAGTGCAACCCAGGGCCTTGGGTGTCCCTGGGGTAATGGGGGCTCATGGGAGCTCATCTGGGACCTAGATGGGGGTTGGGAGGTTACTGAGAGGGAAAGGAGGGGCAGGGGCTGGATTAAGCCATGGGGACAAGGTCATGCCTGGGAAAAAAGCCGACCCAGGATCCTGTGAGACCTGTTCCACACAGCTGTCACTAACCATCGGGCCGCCTCAGTAAAAAAAAGAAAGAAAGCTATAATTGTTTTCATTGTAAAAAAAACAACAACAACGTTTTCTACCCAGAAAAATTAGGTTGCCCATTTGAAACACGCCATTAATATGTCAAGGGCTTTGACCTCAGGAACCTGAGACAATGCAGTGAGATGGAGAGAATACACAGAGGAGAGGGATCGGAGGAGTGAGTGAGGGAAATGTAGGGGGTGAGCGATGGGAAACGGGACTCTTTTTCCTGTTTTCTTTCAGTATACAAACCCCTCGCCCCCAGTATTGTTTCCTTCCCACCTCAGACGGGCGAGGGTGAGTCAGTGGAAGGGTGTCGAGGAGGGCAAAGTACAACAAGCTACAATCAGGGCTCAATTCCCATTTCAATTCAGGAGATCAACTGAAACTCGCCATTTGTTTTAAAATAGGAATTCTCCGATTTTAATTCCTTTCCTGAATGGATGCATTGGTAGTTGCACTGACCCCAGCTTTCATCATTATCATCATGGCAGGGCTTTACAGTGCGACCCTTTCGCTTGCATATCCGCCTTCATATTCTTCTGTGCTTTATTATCTCAAATATTCTTAATTTTGTGCTCTCACATTTCTTTGTGTGCAACTACTGTACATTTGTCAACTTAGGCAAACACGTGTTCCTTGTCAAAAAGGTAAGCATAGAGCCCTGCATGGAGAGGTGGTGGTGGGGAAAGGGATGAGGGGGAATGGGGATGTGGGAGAAAGGACCTCACCTTAATATTGTCAATTCCCCTTAAACTCAAGACGATTCAAGAGATCAATAGAAACCCAGTTAGGGAACAAAAAGGTGCCGGTCTGACACGTCTCACCTTAATCTCCAGGATGCTCTTGTTGCCTTTGGATGTGACGGTGGGTCTCTGGAAGTCCTCGAAGCGAGGATCCTCCACATACAGCAGGTCAAACTGGGGCGCGGTGAAACCATCCAGGACGAACGCCACCTTGGTGACCACAGGAGGCTGCAGGCCCAGGTCCTTCAGGGAGGGAGTGGTACACAGGATGGTCAGCCTGTCCTCACCCTGCGTACAGCTCTGGAGAGAGAGCGCACACGTGGCGTAAGTAACACACACACACACAATACGTTGTCCTTTACTGCATTAACGATGGCAGTTACAACGTGCACACACATGCACGTACAGTATGTACACATGCACGCACACACCGCAATTGTGCTTTAAGGAGAAACACTCCTTACAAATTCCTCCAGCATTTCCCTTGTTCCCCTGTCACATAACAAGGACACATACTAATCCGTCAGATGACAGATGCTTTCATCCCAGGGCTAATTACACGCTTGTACACACCATCTATTTATTTCTCCATACAGCTTCAGTGGGGTTTAAGTGCCTTGCTCCGGGCACAACAGCAGTGTGTGTATACCACCCTGGATTCAAACTTAAAAGCCTCCCATCACTAGCGCTTTACCATAAGTGCTATTGAGCTACACGCCGACTTGAGAAACACATAAGAGAAAGCATTATATGAGTCTCTTTTCACCTTTTCAACTTGAAATGTATTATTGAAAAAAAATATATATATATATACATCCAGCACCCGCTCAGAGACAATGAATGTGCACATGTAATCGTTTCCTGAAACATTCCCTTCCATGCAGATGATTAGTTCCAGATTCCAGCAGGTCATAATAAAGCCAAAGTAATGACAGAACATCAAATACTGTATAGAATCCAAACCAGCATCTGCTGCTATGCCAGTGCCCCATACTATTATTTAGACTGTTTCAAATGTAAGAGTCTATCCAGTAAGATATACCGGCGTGCTGAGTGGAACAAACTATACTTTGATTTTTAAAAGAATGTCAAAAGCTGGCTGATGACTGAACCATATAACCATTTTCCAAGTCTGAATCTCCACTGAACAAAATTATAAAACGCAACATGAGACAATTTCAATGATTTTACTGAGTTACAATTCATATAAGGAAATCAGTCAATTGAAATAAATAAATTAGGCCCTAATCTAAGGAATTCACATGACTGGTTAGGGGTGCACTCATGGGTGGGCCTGAGAGGGCATAGGTCCACCCCCTTGGGAGCCAGGTCCAGCCACTGGGGAGCTAGGCCCAGCCATTCAGAATGAGTTTTTCCCCCACAAAACAGCTTTAAGGTACACAGAAATACTCCTCCGTTTCATCAGCTGTCCGGGTGGCTGGTCTTAGATTATCCCACAAATGAAGAAGCCGGATGTGGAGGACCTGGGCTGGCGTGGTTACATGTGGTCTGCGGTTGTGAGGCCAGTTGGACATACTGACAAATTCTCTAAAACAAATTTGGAGGTGGCATATGGTAGAGAAATTAACATGACATTTTCTGCCAACAGCTCTGGTGGACATTCCTGCAGTCAGCATGCCAATAGCACACTCCATCAAATCTTGAGCATTGTGTTGTGTGACAAAACTGCACATGTTAGAGTGGCCTTTTATTGTCCCCAGCACAAGGTGCACCTGTGTAATGATCATGCTGTTTAATCAGCTTCTTGATATGCCACACCCGTCAGGTGGATGGATTATCTTGGCAAAGGAGAAATACTCACTAATAGGGATGGAAACAAACATTTGAGAGAAATAAGCTTTTTGTGCATATGGAACGTTTCTGCTCATGAAACATGGGACCAACACTTTACATTGTTTTGTTCAGTATATAGGTCCCTGGGACTGAACACTTGCCTCTGAAACTGGATCCTGGACTTCTTGACGGGATGCCACCAGGTGGTGTGGGTAGGCAACAACATATCCTCCACGCTGACCTCCACGCTGACCTTCAACCCAGGGGCCCCTCAGGGGTGTGTGCTTAGTCCCCTCCTGTACTCCCTGTTCACCCACGACTGCATGGCTGCGCATGTCTCCAACACCATCATTGAGTTTGCAGATGATCACCTACGACGATGAGACAGCCTATAGGGAGGAGGTCAGTGACCTGGCAGTGTGGTGGCAGGACAACAACCTCTCCCTCAATGTCAGTAAGACAAAGGAGCTGATCGTTGACTACGGGAAACGGAGGGCCGAGCATGCCCCCATTCACATCAACAGGGCTGTAGTAGAGTGGGTTGAGAGCTTCAAGTTCCTCGGTGTCCACATTACCAAGGAACAATCATGGTCCAAACACAAAAAACACAGTTTGTGAAGGGGGCTTGACAACGACTCTTCCCCCTCAGGTGGCTGAAAAGATTTGGTACGAGCCCTCAGATCCTCAAAAAGTTTTACGGCTGCACCATCAGGAGCATCTTGACTGGCTTGGTACCACTTGGTACTGCTTGGCATCCGACCACAAGGCGCTACAGAGGGTAGTGCGTACAGCACAGCACATCACTGGAGCCAAGCTCCCTGCCATCCAGGACCTATTACAGGTGGTGTCAGAGGAAGGCAAAAAAATGGTCAAATACTCCAACCCCCCAAGCCAAAGACGATTCTCTTTGCTACTGCATGGCAAGTGGTATCAATGCACTAAATCTGGAACCAACAGGACCCTGAACAGCTTCTACCCCCAAGTCACAAGACTTCTAAACAAGACTGCTAAATAGATAATCAAATGGCTACCTGGACTATCTGCATTTACCCTTTTTTACACTAACTCTCTGGCATTGACTCTATGCAAACACCCAGGACTCTAAACACACAGCCACACACACACACACACACACACACACACACACACACACACACTACTGTCTATTATCTATCCTGTTGCCTAGTCACTTTACCTATACCTATATGTATAGTACATAGCTACCTCAATGACCTCGTACCCCAGCATATCGACTCGGTACTGGTACTCCCTGTATATAGCCATGTTATTTTCTACTCCCTATATACTGTATATGGCCATGTTCTTTTCTACTACCTAAATACTGTATATAGCCATGTCATTTTCTACTCCCTATATACTGTACATAGCCTATAGTACATAGCCATTTTTATTTGTTATTCACTGTGTATTTATTCCTTTTGTCACTATTTAGATCAACATAATTATTATATATATATTTATCTTAACTCTTCATTGTTGGAAATTGTAAGCATTTCACTGTTAGTCTACAACTGTTGTCTATGAATCATGTGACAAATACAATTTGATTTGATTTGATTTTGATAAGTGCTTGACTTTATTGTGTTATCCCTGACAAGTGTTTAAAATGTTACAACCTGGAAATAAAATTTATTTTGGGGGGGTTTGTATCATTTGATTTACACAACATGCCTAGCACAATATTTTTTTATTGTGAAACAAGAAATAAGACCAAAAAAATGTAAACTTAAGCGTGCATATCTATTCATCTCCCCAAAGTCAATACTTTGTACAGCCACCTTTTGCAGCAATTACAGCTGCAAGTCTCTTGGGGTATGTCTCTATAAGCTTGGCACATATAGCTACTGGATTTTTGGGCAAAACTGCTCCAGCTCCTTCAGTTGGATGGGTTCTGCTGGTGTACAGCAATCTTTAAGTCACACCAGAGATTCTCAAGTGGATTAAGGTCTGGGCTTTGACTAGGCCAAACCACTCGAGTGTTGCTTTAGCAGTATGCTTAGTGCCATTGTCCTGCTGGAAGGTGAACCTCCGTCCCAGTCTCAAATCTCTTGAAGACTGAAAAAGGTTTCCCTCAAGAATTTCAGTGTATTAAGCGCCATCCATCATTCCTTCAATTCTGATCAGTTTCCCAGTCCCTGCCAATGAAAAACGTCCCCACAGCATGATGCTGCCACCACCATGCTTCACTGTGGGGATGATGTTCTCGGGGTGATGTGAGTTGTTGGGTTTGCGCCAGACATAATGTTTTCCTTGATGGCCAAAAATCTAAATTATAGTCTCATCTGACCAGAGTACCTACTTCCATATGTTTGGGGGGTCTCGCACATGCCTTTAGGTGAATACCAAACGTGTTTGCTTATTTTTTTCTTTAAGCAATGGCTTTTTTCTGGCCACTCTTTCATAAAGCCCAGCTCTGTGGAGTGTACGGCTTAAAGTGGTCCTATGGACAGATACTCCAATCTCCGCTGTGGAGCTTTGCAGCTCCTTCAGGGTTATCTTTGGTCTCTTTGTTGACTCTCTTATTAATGCCCTCCTTGCCTGGTCCTTGAGTTTTGGTGGGTGGCCCTCTCGACAGGTTTGTTGTGGTGCCATATTCTTTCCATTTTTTAATAATGGATGTAACGGTGCTCCTTGGGATGTTCAAAGTTTTGTATATTTTTTTATAACCCAACCCTGATCTGTACTTCTCCACAACTCTGTCCCTGACCTGTTTGGAGAGCTCCTTGGTCTTCATGGCGCTGCTTGCTTGGTGGTGCCCCTTTGCCTAGTGGTGTTGCAGACTCTGGGGCCTTTCAGAACACGTGTATATATACTGAGATCGTGTGACAGTTTATGTGACACTTAGATGGCACACAGGTGGACTTCATTTAACTAATTATGTGACTTTTGAAGGTAATTAGTTGCACCAGATCTTATTTAGGGGCTTCATAGAAAAGGGGGTGAAAATACATATGCACGTGCCACTTTTTATTTTTTATTTGTTTGGACTATTTTGTGTATATCCATTATGTGAAATCCAAATAAAAATCCATTTAAATGACAGGTTGTAATGCAACAAAATAGGAAAAATACCAAGGGGGATGAAGTGGGGTACAAAGGGTGGTAGAGTGACAGTTTTACAGTATTCCATACTGAGAGATTACATTTTTGTTCAGCCTACTCATGATAGTTCAACCAGTCTGTGAAGGCAGGGTCAGATGCAACACCTGTAACTTTTCCCCCTGTAATTTCTCCATTTGTTTGTTATACAATATTGGATTTCATGTCACGTTCCTTTCACACGTTGAGCTTACATTTCACACGTGGAACTATAATTTTCACATGTATACATTTTGCGTTCACACCACCTTTTCACATGTGAGGAGAATAACATGTTTTCACCTCACATGTGAATTGCATTGTCACGTGTGCAATTTGCAGTTTCACGTGTTAAAAACTTTGACATGTGAAAATCACATTTGCCGTTTCACATTTCAGAAAACTCCACATCTCATTTAAACATGTCGAATTGCAAGTTTAACATGTGAAAAACAATCACGTGAAAATGAAATTAGCAGTTTAACTGTCAAAAAAATTCACTTTCACATGTGGAATTGCAGATTCAAATGTGGGGTTGAAATAATGTTAATGGATTACGTTCAAAGGGCGACATACTGTAGTTCTGCTGTATGAAGGCCACTGCCTGTTAAAAAGGTGCAATCTTTAGTTGCTACATCCATTTTTGGACTTGTACATGAATGATATGTGTTTGTTATTGAAGAATGTAACGTATAAATGTCTCATGAGCTTCATTCCACTGTCGTACCCCATCAGACCCCCAAATATAATCTTGTTTTACCCCAATGTTTGTAAAGAAAGTAAATAGGAACAACCACTAAACACATGGTTAAAACTATCATTTTGATATCATGGATGGTCAGTCCTTGCATCCAGCGTTGTCTATAGATTTGAGAGGGGTTGCATTTCTCCAGCCCCATCCCCATCCCTCAGCTCTTTACTGAAACTGTGGCAGGGAATAATGGTGTAAGAGAGTAATAGTGTTTTATTATGTGTTGTAATCCTCTAGTGAGTGAGGTACTTTTGTGCCATAATTATCAAGAAAAACGTCTGACGTGGAGAACAAAATTGTTAGCATGGCAAACAAAAAGACTAATAATGATATTGAAAGCAAAACATAAACCCAAAAGTATTGATAGCAAAACCAAATATTGCAAGGAAATAATTTCAAAATGTATTTATTTTTATTTTTAAGTGAAACATTTCTGATAAATAAAACGCCTCCCTCTTTCCTGCAATTTTCCCTATCTTCGGTTATGTTCGCCTGGCCTTTGCTTTCGCTGCCTTTTTTGGAACATTTATTCAAGCAACATACTGTAGCACCCTGCATCCCACTGCTAGTTTGCCTCTGAAGCCTCTGAAGCTTCGCAGGGATGGGATGGGAGACCAGACGAAGATGAAAAATAAACATGTTCAAAATAAACAGGTCCGAAAACCAGATGTGTTTCTTATCACGTTATTTTGTAAGGGTACCACTACCCTAAAAACAAACGTAGATACATTCACACACTCAATCACTTCTCTGCTAATGCATCCTCCATCTTTTCTAGTCTGACATAATGGTAAACAGAGAGAAAAGAAGGGCCTGCGTTCTAGTAGGAGTGAAACAAGGGCCCTCATCCAGAACAGAAGAATAGTCCCAAATGACACCCTATTCCCTATCTACTGTAGTGCACTACATTTGACCAGGGCCCATAGTGCACTATATAGGTGTAACAGTTCTGCTTTCCGTCCCTCTCCTCAACCATACCTGGGCTCGAACCAGGGACCCTCTGCACACATTGACAACAGTCACCCTCAAAGCACTGTCACCTATCGCTCCACAAAAGCCACGGAAACAACTACTTCAAGGTCTCAGAGCAAGTGAAGTCACCAATAAAAGCGCTATTAGTGTGCACCCGGCTTACCATTTCACACCGGTTACATAGGGAATAGGGTGCCATTTGGGACACAGTCTAAGAGCTAAAGTGGTGGAAGTTAGTTCAGGTATTTTAATTGTTTTTACATTTAACAAGACAAGTCAATTAAGAACAAATTCTTATTTACAATGACGGCCTACCGGGGAACAGTGGGTTAACTGCCTTGTTCAGGGGCAGAACGACAGATTTTTACCTTGTCAGCTCGGGGATTCAATCCAGCAACCTTTTGATTACTGGCCCAACACTCTAACCACTAGCCTACCTGCCGTCCCTGTATCCTCCGGCATCTCTTCTGTCCTCTCCTCTTTCCCCTCTCGGCATCGACATGGCACTTCGGTCCTCTAGCACAACTAGCGCGGAGAGAAACTGGCCCAGATGTCTGGTATGGTTGTAATTTCCGGCTCTTCACGTCTAACTGGAGATTTGGGAAGTGGTGCGGACGAGTTCTAGAAGTGTTTCTTGATGTGATAATGGAGTCGCAGGGAGTTTTTGTCAGTCAGTCCCCATGCTTCCTATATATATATATATAGCAATCTGGTGTTCCTTATGGAACTTGTTGTGTGTTTTCAACAAAGGCCTCCTGAAAGTGCCCCGGCAGCAGACACTTCGAAGCCTCCTGGTGCACACACAGCTGTGGCATGGACGAAAAAAAAACAGTTTAACTCTGCCCAGAGTTGACAGCCAAGTGTAAATGTTTGTCGCGTGGTTAGGGGCCATTGATATTGTATATGTATCTAGTTGGCCACTAAAGCAAACACGTCCTTGAGTAAAGACATCCTACACAGACAGACATCAAGCCCAAAGTACCCATGGCCCCAAAAATGACCCCAAACACATGTTTCTAGTGGCCTTTCTGCACCACAGTCACATGTCCTTTCTGCTAAAACATTTCATTAGGTGGCATGTTTTTACATATCACGGCTGGAGTGGAATACATTTCAATCAATCAAATGTATTCATAAAGCCCATTTTACATCGGCAGTTTCAAGTGGTATTAGTTGTATGTACCGGGGTACACATGGAATACATCGTACAGTTGTCACAACGTTCATTTACAGTAACCTGGTCTTGACCCCGAAGGGCAAGCAGGAGCAGAGGCAGACGCACAGTGGCCACACTATTTTGCTCCACGCTCAACTTTTCCGGAACATGTAAGTGTTTTAATAAACCTTTCAATGACTCGTTAGTACTTTGGCTCTAACAAAGTGATTGAACTCCAATTCCCATGAGCATCATTGTTGCTAATCACAGTAGCCATGGGTGGAATAGCAGGGCTGGTTTTAAGTGTTACAAAAGCTTCCTGTTAGCAGTTCAGTTCCCCTGGACAGACTTCCAAACTCTAGTCGGTGTTGAGCAATAACGCAGATGGAGTGCAAACACACACACCCTCTGGCCCTGCAGGCCCTCGTTCGCACACACACACACACACACACACACACTGCAGGCCTTGTTTACACACACACACACACGCTAGCATGCACACACACACACGGGCCCTGTTCACTCACACACAACCTGCACTTGATGGTCGAACAAAAGCAAGCAATCACAATTGAGTCTGGCGTGTGTGTGTGTGTGTGTGTGTGTGTGTGTGTGTGTGTGTGTGTGTGTGTGTGTGTGTGTGTGTGTGTGTGTGTGTGTGTGTGTGTGTGTGTGTGTGTGTGTGTGTGTGTGTGTGCTCCTCGACAGGGAGCAACTAAAGGGGTCTAGAAGGTAAAATGGTCCCCTGGAGAGTTTAGACAAATATCCTGTGAATTAGGGGAAACCTCAGTCAACCACTACTCATTACATGGCAAAGATTCATTGTTTCATAAATGTCTCCTCTCGCTTGTGTTGGTAGACTGATCTGAATGACTGTGGGTTGGGGGGGGAGCAACTGTGAATACAATTACTTGTTAGTTGATATTGTAGCAGCAGAGGTGGGTAGTTAGCTCTGATTATCACTGAACTGGCAACCCTGTACTCCCAAAATGGAGACAGCAACCATAGTGCAATTGTACAATTGTAAACTCTCTGGAAAGTGTTCAGTATCCTGACCAAGGGATAACAATGCCAAACAAAGCGATCTTATAAGATACTAAGTGTTACCCAGAAGCTAAGGACTCAAGCTGTACATACATAGTTAGTTAAGATCGAAAGATAATACCGACAAGTGTAGCCGTATTGGGTCTCAAAAATATCTTTAACTAGCCAGGTGGAAACGGAAGGCTCATACTTGCCCCTCTCAGGCATCCCCTCAAGCTGGGCTTTGGCCATGCTGCTGAAAGGGTAAGAGATGGGAAAGGCAGACCACACCGGGTCTTCAGTTGACATGGAGCACCCCCATGTATGAATTCCTCCAACATGTGTATGGATTCCTTACCAACCGGTGTCTGGCTAGTCTAGTGGATCCTCTAGTAAAGCGAACCCTGTCCAACCGCAAACGCCACTTCCCCTTCAACCTCTCCACACCAACCCTTGGCAATCTCACTCTGCTCCTTGGCCCCCTTTACTGGATGTGAATGGGCCCTGGACGTAGTAATGTGAAAATTCACTATTCACTACAAAATTCACTACTATTGCTCCATCCCTCTTTTTTTTTCTCGGCTCCTTTGGCTTTCTGACCATGCCAGCTTTTCCCTGCAGATCGTAAAAGAAAAAAGAAAAAAACATTCCTTTCATGTTTGTGGGAAAGCTGAGATTACTTGAGCCTCGGCTTTACTCCAGATCTGAGAAACAGATATCAAGTCGATGCTGGACATTTTTTTTCTTTCTTCTCTGTCTCCTTTCTCTCATGCTGTTGTCGAGGCCCCAAATCTCATTGTTGGTCTATGGAAGAGTTGTTTTTCTTCCCTTCTAGACCTTGTTGGTATGAAATCTTTTGGAAAGAGGATCACGAGTGCGTGTGTTTGTACTCTACGTGCCTGCAAGTGTGTGGCTGTGCATGTGTGCATGTCAGTATGCGTACTGTATGTGTAGAGTATACTGCATATGCAGAGTATATTATGGACTCCTATTTCAACCACAGTCCTACTATATTTTTACGGGCTGACAGTCAGCTAGGGGTCTGTGCAGACAGGCTACCCAAAGTCAGGAGATGAAATTGTACACGGATCAAAGTTTCATTTCCCTCTTTGCCTTTTCTCTACTGAACAAACACAGAGCTGCTGTGGTGGTGGATGATGACAGGCCCGCTCAAATTACTGCTCAGGCATTCATATATCCAGGGGTGTTCTCTTTGGAAACAGTGATCCCTCTCTCTCTCTCTCGATCTCCCTCTCTTCTCCGGCGACCCCGTGTTGTGGGTCAAAATAATACTGTGTCTCATACCGTCTCTTCCTAGAGAATGCCTCATCTCATCCTGGTTACTGTAAAGAATTTAAGAGGCAACAGCTGGAGCATTAGGGGACTAGAGCATTATCCCCTATACTAAATCATTAGAAATTATACCCCATGTTGTTAAACACAGTACACGTCCCTGTCTTGTCTTGCCTGGTGCACTGTCATCCAGTCAGTCTTCTCTGGGGGTTTAGGTATTCGATTAGTGGTTGGAATGGAAAGGAAATAAGATTGTTTGAAAAGGGACAAACTCAGTGCATTCGTTGAGTCACGCTTATTTGATCCATAGTTGTACCAAGATTGATACCATTTCTATTCAAGTCTATTGAGAAAATGTGCTGAAATTCTAAGCACAATAAATTCCAAGGAACATTTTCAAAGTCTCCAAATCGAATCTTTCAAATCATAAATGTACAACCACAATGTTATTGGTAGTTGAATTGATACTGAGGCATATTATGAGGACACCTTCTACCTGTGTCCTTTTTCCTTCCTCATCCCTCCCTCCCTCCTCTCCTGTTGTCTCTTCTGACCCTAGCCCTCCCTGAGGCTCTGTAGAGCACCAACCTCATCACAGGTCACACCAGGAGGGGGTCAGTGAAAGGGAAACTGAAAGGCGAGCTGGTGTGTGTGTGTGTGCGTGCGTGCGTGCGCTTGATGTCAGGGGATGGGGGTTGGTTGTAGCTTAGCTGATACAGATACAGTGGTCTGGTGTAGAGGGGGTTGAGAGGGATAGAGAGGGATTTTGTTTGGTTGAGATTTGAGATAAAGTGTTAGAGCAGTGTATGTGTGTGTTTTGCTTGAGTGTGTGTTTCTCCTAAGGGAGTCATGACTAAACCTGTGTGCCTTGCTATCAAGGTTGAAAGATAACACCATAACAAAGCACTACCTGTCCACATAACATCAGAGGCCACTTGTGTGTAAAACGTATTTGTTGTGGTTCATAGAGATGGCAAGATGGCGCCGATAAAGATGGAAGCTTCACTTCAAGTCCTTAGGAAACTGTGCAGTATTTTGTTTTTTTATGTATTATTTCTTACATTGTTAGCCCAGAAAACCTTAAGTGTTCTTACATACAGCCGGGAAGAACTATTGGATATCAGAGAGACGTCAACTTACCAGCACAACCAGCCCTACAACCAGGAATACGACCCAAAGCGGATCCTTTGTCTGCACCTCCCAGGGCATTTGAACTGATTCCAGACGCCGACTCAAAACAACGCCGTCGGAGGAGAGGGTGCACACTGGAAACCATATATCCTGAGGCTGCATTTATTGTAGCTAGGGATTTTAACTAAGCTAATCTGAGAACAAGGCTACCTCAATTCTATCAGCATATCGATTGCAGTACACAAGCGAGTAACACACTTGACCACTGCTACTCTAACTTCCACGATGCATACAAGGCCCTCCCCCCACCCTCCTTTTGGCAAATCTGACCATGACTCCATCTTGTTGCTCCCCTCCTATAGGCAGAAACTAAAACAGGAAGCGCCGGTGCTTAGGTCTATCCAACGCTGGTCTGACCAATCGGATTCCACGCTTTAAGATTGCTTCGATCAAGTGGACTGGGATATGTTCCGGGTAGCCTCAGACAATAACATTGACATATACGCGGTGAGCAAGTTTATAAGGAAGTGTATAGGAGATGTTGTACCTACTGTGACTATTAAAACCTTCCCTAAACAGAAACCGTGGATTGATGGCAGCATTCACGCAAAACTGAAAGAACGTACCACCGCATTTAATCATGGCAAGGCAACTGGAAACATGACCAAATACAAACAGTGTAGTTATTCCCTCCATAAGGCAATCAAACAAGCAAAGTATCAGTGTAGAGACAAAGTGGAATCGCAAATCAACAGCTCAAACACGAGACGTATGTGGCAGGGTCTACAGACAATCACAGATTACAAAAAGAAAACCAGCCCCATCGCGAACATTGACGCCTTGCTTCTCCATGGCTGACGTGAGTAAAACATTTAAACGTGCTAACCCTCGCA
This sequence comes from Oncorhynchus mykiss, assembly GCF_013265735.2. NCBI lineage: Eukaryota > Metazoa > Chordata > Actinopteri > Salmoniformes > Salmonidae > Oncorhynchus > Oncorhynchus mykiss. The sequence continues at coordinate 49,004,379 of NC_048565.1, forward strand.
AGGCTGCCGGCCCAGACGGCATCCCTAACCGTGTCCTCAGAGCATGTGCAGACAAGCTGGCTGGTGTGTTTAGACATATTCAATCAATTCCTATTCCAGTCTGCTGTCCCCACGTGCTTCAAGATGGCCACCATTGTTCCTGTTCCCAAGAAAGCTAAGGTAACTGAACAAAATGACTATCGCCCTGTAGCACTCACTTCTGTCATCATGAAGTGCTTTGAGAGACTAGTCCAGGATCATATCACCTCCACCCTACCTGTTATCCTAGACCCACTTAAATTTGCTTACAGCCCCAATAGGTCCACAGATGATGCAATCGCCATCACACTGCCCTATTCCACCTGGACAAGAGGAATACCTATGTAAGAATGTTGTTCATTGACTACAGCTCAGTATTCAACACCATATTACCCTCCAAACTCATCATTAAGCTTGAGACCCTGGGTCTTGACCCCACCCTGTGCAACTGGGTCCTGGACTTCCTGACTTGTCACCAAAACCCTCACAAATTTTTACAGGTACACAATTGAGAGCATCCTGTCGGGCTGTATCACCGCCTGGTACGGCAATTGCACCACCCACAACCGCAGGGCTCTCCAGAGGGTGGTACGGTCTGCACAACGCATCATCGGGGGCAAACTACCTGCCCTCTATATATTTTATACTTATATATTCTCATCCCATTCCTTTACTAGAATATGTCTGTTTTAGGTTTTGTTTTGGAATTGTTAGATACTGTATTACCTGTTACATTCTGCTGCACTGTCGGACCTAGAAGCATAAGAATATCTCTACACTTGCAATAACATCTGCTAACCATGTGTATGTGACCAATGACATCTGCTAACCATGTGTATTGGACCAATAACATCTGCTAACCATGTGTATGTGACCAATGACATCTGCTAACCATGTGTATGTGACCAATGACATCTGCTAACCATGTGTATGTGACCAATGACATCTGCTAACCATGTGTATGTGACCAATGACATCTGCTAACCATGTGTATGTGACCAATGACATCTGCTAACCATGTGTATGTGACCAATGACATCTGCTAACCATGTGTATGTGACCAATAACATCTGCTAACCATGTGTATGTGACCAATGACATCTGCTAACCATGTGTATGTGACCAATGACATCTGCTAACCATGTGTATGTGACCAATGACATCTGCTAACCATGTGTATGTGACCAATAACATCTGCTAACCATGTGTATGTGACCAATGACATCTGCTAACCATGTGTATGTGACCAATGACATCTGCTAACCATGTGTATGTGACCAATGACATCTGCTAACCATGTGTATGTGACCAATGACATCTGCTAACCATGTGTATGTGACCAATGACATCTGCTAACCATGTGTATGTGACCAATGGCATCTGCTAACCATGTGTATGTGACCAATGACATCTGCTAACCATGTGTATTGGACATATAACATCTGCTAACCATGTGTATTGGACATATAACATCTGCTAACCATGTGTATTGGACATATAACATTTGCTAACCATGTGAATTGGACATATAACATCTGATAACCATGTGTATGTGACCAATGACATCTGCTAACCATGTGTATGTGACCAATGACATCTGCTAACCATGTGTATGTGACCAATGACATCTGCTAACCATGTGTATGTGACCAATGACATCTGCTAACCATGTGTATTGGACATATAACATCTGCTAACCATGTGTATTGGACATATAACATCTGCTAACCATGTGTATTGGACATATAACATCTGCTAACCATGTGTATGTGACCAATAACATCTGCTAACCATGTGTATGTGACCAATGACATCTGCTAACCATGTGTATGTGACCAATGACATCTGCTAACCATGTGTATGTGACCAATGACATCTGCTAACCATGTGTATGTGACCAATGACATCTGCTAACCATGTGTATTGGACATATAACATCTGCTAACCATGTGTATGAGACCAATGACATCTGCTAACCATGTGTAAGTGACCAATGACATCTGCTAACCATGTGTATGTGACCAATGACATCTGCTAACCATGTGTATTGGACCAATAACATCTGCTAACCATGTGTATGTGACCAATAACATCTGCTAACCATGTGTATGTGACCAATAACATCTGCTAACCATGTGTATGTGACCAATAACATCTGCTAACCATGTGTATGTGACCAACAACATCTGCCTACCATGTGTATTGGACCAATAACATCTGCTAACCATGTGTATGTGACCAATAATGTTTGATTTGATTTGGGAACAACATGTCACAATGTGGGCCAACTCCAAGTCAGCCAACCACCAACCTCCAACACTAAGGTGTACCAGTTTGTTTCAAGACAGAGGGTAACGTTAAAAAACAACTGCAATGAAACCTACATTTCTATCTAGTTATCAGGGTTCCTTATAAAAGTGGAACACACAGAGAGTCAGGTCAGGGCTTCTCTCGTGCTGTGGTAACTGAGGTAACCTTGATAGTGGCTGAATACATGTGTATCCGCACCGCAGCGTTCTTAGAATAAGGAGAATCAACACAGATTGAAGAGCTCGAGGCCCACACCTGTGTCCCAAAGGGCACCCTATTCCCTTTGTAGTGCATAATAAACCATGGTTGTGTCCCGTACGGTTTTGGTCAAAAGTAGTGCACTATATAGGGATGATGGTGCTATTTGGGATGCGGCGGGGGGAAAGATAATCAACCCAGATTGAGCAGATTGAAGCCAGATAATAAACCAAGTCAGCTACTGTAACATTACTGTGTGACTCAGAGGTGATGACACTATCTCATATGGAGCGTAGACTTTCCATTTCCCCCCCATCCATTCGTACAAATCTATCTAGCACTGTTCCCCTAATATTTCACCTCTTTTCTCTTCTTTTCAGGGGGGCTTAATGACAATAACAGCCACGCGGTTTGTTTGAAGGGGGGGGGGGGGGACCTGGAGGTATTTAGTTTTTTGCACCGGCTGGAAGACGTCCGGTCGGTCGCCTCAACAGACGGACAGACACTCAACGGGAACGAGGTCTTGCTAAACCTCACTCCTAGTTCAGTAGAGGTTAAGACACTCACCACAGTGAACACCTTGCCGTCCTGGGCTGTGGGGATGAGCACCATCTGAGGCGGGGAAGCCGAGTGAAGGTAGAAGCCCTGGGCCACCACAGTGCTGCCTCCGCTATTGGGGACGCAGAGAGAGTAGCCAGGAATAAATACACAGTGTGATCTCCATGGAGAAAATGACTGTTAGTGATTAGTCACTAGCGGGCCCATAGGCCGTTATCAATAAAACGTCACAATAAGGCGCAGAGTGTTAGATTTGCCTGCTGAAAACATCTAAAACCATTTACAACTGCGTGCCGTTTTCAAGGAATCGTTCAATAAATGTTATAACTGTCCTGCAAAAATCATCACCTCTTGAAGAACATAGTTACAAAATTACAAATGCATTGTTATTCCATGCAGAACAATTGCACACATTTAGCTCTATCATCAGAGTCATACAGCAAGTAACTGCATGCTTTCAATGATCATTAAAAATCAATTCATCCTGTAATATTGGCCACCATGAATTGGATATCTGAGTGATACACAGTCAAATGAAAGTGAACTACTGTATAAGTGACAAGTAGGCAATGAGTGGTTTACGTTCATTTCCCATCCTTTGTGAGATCTGCCTGGCGAGCAGCAGAAGGGCGTATTTGACGATATAAACTGCAAAGGTTGGCTAAACATAGACGTAAATAGACCTAATGTACTTTTCTCCCCCAAACAACGTAGGCCTTCCTAGCGAAGTTAGCTAACATGATTCCCTTTTCAACGTTGTTTTCAAGGGTGTTTCATCACGCTTGCTGCCGACAGACATGACAGGCTCCATTTATTGACGGACCACGTCAAATTGGCTAGCTTGCTAATAACAGCTAACAAAGCTAGAAGGCTACATCCAAATATAGTTTGATTTGCTTGCCATCTATAGAGGTGAAGACAGTAATCCGACTGGCAATGTAACTAAGTCAAAGAAATGCCGACGTCAAGCTCTTTCCAAAAGTCGAATCTCTGAGGAAGCAAGCTAAATGACACGTGTTGTTTTCTTAGCTAGCTACACGCCAAATCGATAGGCTACCCTCACCTATCTGAAAATACATGCTCAATCAATGTTCTCTGATCATAAAAAGCATGCAGTTACTTGCTGTACAACTCTGATGATTGATGTGGAATAATCGGAAATGTGTAGTTCTGACTCTGCTCTTCAAGAGGAGGTGATGATATTCCAACCAAATAGTTAGAACCTTTATTTAACCATCCCTGGAAAACGGCACATAGTCGTCAATGGTTTTAGCGGAGCTGGGGGTCTCCTTGCCCACCAGCAGCCAAATAGATTTTTATTTAATGTGTCCCTCTTCACCCACTTATCCTTTATGACCGTCTCTCTCACTTTCTCTTCTCCTCTATATACACCACACACTGCTACTCGTTCCCTCTCTCTGTGACTTCTCTGTTTTCATAAACTCCCCCCTACGATCTCTCATTCCTTCTCTGACACCTGTATCCTATGGAACCTCTTCCTACGGATAATAATAGCTATATCTCTTTCCCTAGCTACCTCTGTCGACACCGCCATATTACTCCTGCTGCTGCTCTACGGCCTGCATCCCTCCTTACCAACGGACAAACTAGCAAACTAATATCAAGTACCTGATGAAGGACCGTGTGGGCTGGATGCTGGAGATGAGAGGGTCTTCGTTGTAGGCGAAGAGTACAGGGGCCTCTCGGACCACAGAGTCCACCCTCACATACACCGCCTGGAGGGACGGGGCCGACTGGGGAGGGGTCCTGCACATCAGCATGGTAACTGACACACTGGAGAAAGAGACAAAATACACGTCGGCATATTAGTGAGAGTACACACACACACACAACACAGTTCCTCACATTTGGAGAATAACCAAAACCTGTTAAATACAGTGTATATCGTCCGCATGTACACACGCAAGCATTTTTACTCGAAGCAGAAACATTATGCACTCTCACCTCAGGATCTCACAGGTGGCATTCCCAACAGTGACCTGTCTGGAGTTGCCACTGTCTAAGAAAGAGCCTCTGATGGTGAGCACGGTGCCTCCTGACTTAGGACCGAATGCAGGGAAGATCTCCCTGATTACTGGGTTCTGTATGAGCGAGACAGGAGGGGAGTCGAAGCCACTTCAAACCCAACAACAACCACAATTACAGTTCATATGCAAATCAGTCAGTTACTGTAAGTAATCAATCTGTCCAGCCATCTGACATACTGTACCTACAGTGTCTATGACAGTGGGCACCAACTGTAGTCGTGGAGAGCTAGAGAGAGAACCAACGCCTGCATTTTTAGCTCTCCAGGACCAGGGTTAATGACTACTGTCTACTGTGTTCATATTGTGATTGTGAGTGGAGACAGCATTCAGTTCTTACCACAAAGGTGAATCCCTGTGTTTGGGACATCTCCTTGCCACTGTGGACCTTCACCACACTACTAGCCAGAGACGAGTTCACAGGAGACGCCGGAACACACACCAACCTACACACACAGAGACGTGTACACACACACACACACACAATTCAATAAAACTTGATTTATCCCGCAAGAGAGGCACAAGAACACCAACAACAAACATTGTGTGCTCACTCTTGTTGGGGTAAGCAAGCAGTTAACCTAATTTGATGATGACTTTACTACGCTGCAGAAAAGCACAAAGAGGCCATCTTTTGGGGGGTTCAATCTTCTACACAATGAGTTGACTATAAGAGTGGGGGGGGGGGGATGTTTGGTAACTTGGGCTTTTGAGTTAAACGCTGCTGTCTGGCATGGCCTCTTGGATTGGAAAGAGTGAAATTCTGTACGCAGCCATTCTCCCACCAATTTAACACTTAGGGAAGTCATGAGCAGAATGCAATGCAACGTGGGAATGCGGCCCGGCACTTGGAGTCCTCATTCTATGGCGCCGTTTCCTTAACCTTCTTCATTCAACTGTTTACCCTCACCCTTATCCCAACGCATGATTAAACAGTACACACACAAACACAACCCCCCCCCCCCCCCCACCCACTGACTCATCCACAAGGATGCATGCACTACCCCCCCCCCCCCCCCCCCCCCCTGCCTACACACACACCCCAATCCCAGTCCGTCCTCCCTCACCTGTTGCTGTTGCTCTCTCGTTTCAGTAGTTTGCAGGGTGCCCCGGCCACGTCCAGGCTGATGAGTGTGTGGTCAAACCTCTCCGTCTTGTTGAAGCCAAAGTTCCTCCCACACACCGTCACCTTGGTGCTCCCTCCCAGGGGGCCGTTGGCTGGGGAGATCTACACAAACACACAATAACAACCCAAAGACAACCTTCAAACATCCTTCAAACAACCTCCAAACAATCAGATAACAAAGGAAGCGAAAACCCTGTACTTCTAGTTCCAGGTGCTGGTTTTTAGCAGAGACAACTAGTATCCAAAAACAAGTGTAGAAACCACACACTGGAAATGACAAGCGACCAGACAGACAACCTTTAAACTATCCTTAGACAACCTTTAGACAACAATGGAGGAGTCGCTTACAAGCTCTCCAGTAAAAACACTGTGTAGTGTATCCAGGTTACTGGTGGGAGCTTTGTTTCCATACTTGCCAAAGGGGTATATGGCATATAGTATACTGCAAAATTAGCTACAGGTAACTGCCAAAATAATTTTAAAAAATTGAGTAAATGAGGGATACAAAGTATATTGAAAGTATGTGCTTCCACACAGGTGTGGTTCCTGAGTTAGTTAAGCAAGTAACATCCCATAATGCTTAGGGTCATGTCTAAAAACGCTACGTAGGCCATTCTTTTGGCTACCATGGCTATGCCCCCATAGGATGACAATGCGCCCATCCACAGGGTCACTGAATGGTTTGATTAGCATGAAAACGATGTAAACCTTATGCCAAGGCTGTCTCAGTCACCAGATCTCAACCAGATTGAACACTTAGAGATTCTGAAGCGGCGCCTCAAACAGCGTTTTCTACTACCATCAACAAAACACCAAATTATGGAATTTATTGTGGAAGAATGGTGTTGCATCCCTCCAATAGAGTTCCAGACACTTGTAGAGTCTGTGCCAATGTGTATTGAAGCTGTTCTGGCAGCTCGTGGTGGCCCAATGCCCTATTAAGACACTTTATGTTGGTGTTTCCTTTATTTTGGCAGTTACCTGTATGGCCTCAGATGACACTAGTCACTAGCAGCTTGTCTTTGTTTATGTAGACACTCTCAGTATGGAGTATTGCAATAAAGATCAAAACAACAACAATAGTCCCAGTGTTTTGGTCAGAGGGAGTGACATAGGGGGTGTTGTGAAATGTTGTGCTTGTGGACAACAAAGCTTTTTTTAAACTTGAACTGGCTAGCTACCGTGGTGATGACGGGAGGGCAGGAGTCCTGGGTCCAGAGGGACGCTGGGTGACACTGGGCTGCCCTGGTGCAGCGGCCGTCACACCAGCCACATCCCATAAAACCTGGCACCAGCAGGCAGGAACTACACATCCACTGTTGCTCACAGCCAGGACCAATCAGAGGGACCTTGGTGATCTGGGCGTACACACGACAGCCAATCAGAATACAGACTAAACAAAAACAAGTTTGTTTTGTACATAAGAATGCTGTGGGTTTAATTCCTGCATGGATCACATAACTATATGACACTTTGGATAAAAGCATCTGCTAAGCTAAAATACCATATAATAGTTTTAAAAAACTAAACAATAGAGAATAAGGTTATGAAGTGTCTGTCTTATATCTACGAGATAGAAGAAAGCTCAGGAAATATACATTTATTTGACAAATATTTAACCTCTTATTTTTGGTGGCACAAAACTACATCCAAAACAGAGAACATTGTGTTTGTGAGAGTCTACCCTTTCCACAGTAGGGTCATACTCGTTTCTAGGCTAAACCATACGGAAGCTACAGACATTTTCATAAGAATAACTATTTTCGGGATTTCAAGGTCTAACAAAAACCGCAGATGTGGAAGGCCCGACATAGGCGGATGTCCATGCTACTTATTATGTGACTTGTTAAGCAATGTTTTACTCCTGAACATATTTAGGCTTGCCATAACAAAGCGGTTGATACGTACTAATTCAAGACATTTCAGCTTTTCATTTTTTAAATTAATTTGTAAAAACAAAAAACAAAAAAAGAGAATTCCACTTTCATATTATGAGGTATTGTACTCAGGCCCAGTGACGAAAAAAATCTAAATTAAATCAATTTTTTTATTTCTCTGATCAATGTGGGCATACGGGGAAAACATTTATTTTCAACTGTTGGCTGAACTTGTCACGTCCTGACCATAAAGAGTACTTATTTTCTATGGTAGAGTGGGTCAGGGCATGACTGGGGGGGGGGGGGGGGGGTTATTATTTTTATGTGGGGTTCTAGGTTTGTTTTTCTATGTTGGTGTTTGTGTATGATTCCCAATTAGAGGCAGCTGGTAATCGTTGTCTCTAATTGGGGATCATATTGAAGTAGCTGTTTTTCTCACCTGTGTTTACGGGATATTGTTTTTGAGTTATTGCACGTTAGCATTCTCTGTAGTCGCGGGTTCGTTGTTAGTTTATTGTTTATTTGTGTTTGTCTTTGCTAAGTTTCACTTCTTTAATAAATATGTGGAACTCAACGCCTTGGTCAGTTTCTACGAACGAACGTGACAGAACTGTTGTAGGACATTGATTCAAACAATCTGTTGGCTCTGGTCAATGTTGACACTGTGGCTTAGTGCCAGGGGGCTGTTGTTTCCATCAAACCAGCAATGTAAAGAATGTCTGTTATGAATATAAAGTGTGTGTGTGTCGATACAGTGTGCGTGTGTCTTTGAGTGTGTGTGTGTGTGCGTGTGTTGTCTTTTGATACTCCCTCTCCTGTGTCTACTGACTACCCACCTTATTTCCTGTCACCAACAAGAGTGAGCCGTCCTGGCTGCGCTGGGGGGAGCCGTCGTGGCGCTGGGGGGACAGGAGAGCCACCTCGGGGGACACGGGGCGCGAGTCATCCAGGCGGAAGTCCACGTGGGGCGTGCTGCGTTTGGAACGGGAGACCACCACCTGGGGAAGACAGAGGCCAGGCCAGCTCAGTAAAACACAGAGTTCAACCATTTAATAATAATAATTTAAAAAACACCCCTGTCTACCGGAGATGCCACACATACCTCAGTTATTAATAAAGCAATGTAATAATGTAGAAAGGCACTGTGGGGTGTTGCACTTGGGCAGGCTGCCTAAGCGTTTCTTCAGGTTGCGTAAGTCCATACAGTGTAGAAATACCTTTGCGGGAGAAACTCTTTCAGTGTAAACTTAAACGGCTAAAGCCAAATACAAAGTATGTAGAAAAGATAATGGACCTATATATTTTTGAAGGTCCAACGCAGCAGTTTTTATCTCAGTATCAAATCATTTCTGGGTAACACTGAAGTACTGTGATTGTTGTCAGTTAAAATGGTAAAAAAAAAAAAAACCGTAGCTTCTTAGCAAAGAGCAATTTTGAAAGCAAGAATTTTGATAGGTCTGTCTGGGAGTGGTCTGAGTGGGGAGGGGGAAACTGAAAACTATCTGTTATTGGGAGAGGTTTGGAACTCTTTCTTATTGGTCAATTAACTAATTTACCACCTGGTGATGTCCCCAGGCTAAAACTCCATCCCGTCAAAACAGGCAGACATTTCAGGTGGTCTTTCACATTATTATTCCAACCTCATAGTGTGGAAATATATATTTTTTAAACACTGCAAAGTCTAGTTTTTGACTGCACTGGGCTTTTAAATAATATAATCTTTGATAACTAACAGGCACCAAAATAAAAGCTAGACAGTCAGGGAACATTGACAATTACCAAAACAATGAATTTAGCAGTATAGACTTTGTTATTATGTTTGAGCAAAATAACACAGCATTAGCCATTGCAAAATACATAGAGTTACTGGAAATTAGCTTTAAAAGTGGAAAAAATCTATCTCAGCTCCATGGGAGAATAAATAGAATCACAGGAAATGGGCTTTAAAAGGGCAACATTTTCTCTCGGCAGCACGGCAGAATGTGTAGATTTACAGGAAATTAGCTTTCAAACTGCAAACATTTCTCTCGGCTCCATGGTGAAATGAGTAAAAATGCAGGAAATTGGCTTAAAAATTCAAAAATGTCCCTACACCACCAAGATAACGGCCTCTAAAATGTTATCTGAAATTCAGCCAGGCTGCCAGGCCGACCGCGCCCCTACCACAGACCCTACCACGGCCCCTTCCAAGCCTTTTTGATCCAGAAAAAAAAATTGACACGAACTTGGGCATGGTGATTTCGTAGGACCTTTTAGTGCTGAGTCAATCTTCTGCTGTTTCTACTAATCGGATGCCGTACAAGACTGAAGGTTGCAACAGAATGGAATACGGTAACAAAGAGATAACGCCATGGAATCTGGTGGTGCAGACCAGGTCATCTAGTTGTGAGGGACTATTAACACAGTAACACTGAACGATGTTTCACGTCACATGCAAAGTGTGTGTTTTTTTCCCCATTGGCATTGTAGGGGCCCGGCGAGCCACTCCCACTACTGTGTGGAGGGTAATAATGATGCTATATTGAGAGTGAGATGACAGATTGGCAGATTAGAGCTTAACCACCATGGAGGTGGAGGGAGCTACAGGGAGACGGAGGGACAAAAGACATTGCCCGAAGGCAGAAAGAGCAGCAAGAGAGCATCTTGTACCTGGACATGTCGCGAGGTGTTTCAGAAGTCTTATTCACACACGCACACACACACACACACGTCAACGTAGGCACGCATTCATACACATACACACACGCCTGTACGCACACACACACACACACACATAAAAGCATTGCACGGACATACACACTCCTACACACAGATGCAGTGCAGCGCACACCAGGAGTAACCAGGTGGTTACGCTGCAATTATAGGCTTGGAGCTCCGAACCGGTTGGGTTGGGGTGAAACATAACAGTGGGCTGTAATAGAGTGTGGTTATGTCCTGGTTGACTTTAAATCATCCACTGTATCACCCACCCACCCCTCCTTCTATCCCCCTTATGTGCGTCTCTGCAAGGTGTGTACGTGCGTGTCAGCTGTGCTCACTTTAAATTACCATTGCATTTCAGTGAAGAGTATGAAGGGGGCTGCTACCCTCTTAGTCTTAAGTCATGTCAGGTAGTCAGACGTGGACACTAACGCCTGTTTTCAAGGTCCTTTGTTGACAAGGCACCTTGGAGCATTGATACACTGAAGCTGAAAACCAATGTCTTCTTTGTGAGAGACTTCAGCCAGTCAATGAATGGCATGTCTCCTTTCTCATAGGGAACACTCTTATTTCCTGCTCCGCTCTTCAGCTACAACCAAAGACTGAATGGCCTAGTCTCTTTCTCCAGAGGTAATAGTGGTCGGAATTACAGCTTATTGTATTAGACAGGGTTAGCCTATAAACACAGCCACTGTTCTATTTTCACAGTGATATTGAACCATAGGGAGAGATTTCCTGAGCCAGAATGGAGAGACCACGGGGACACAGCACAACACAGCACATCGTTCTCTTTCTTTCTCCTACCCTCTCTCTTTTGTTCTCTCCATTGGTGCTAAGAGCATTTTCCCCTGGGAACAAAGGCTAAACAGAATGAAAGGCAGTTGACAGAGGCCTTTCCTAGGATTCTAATAAGCTAGAAGCAATCGTTCAACCTTACAAGCTCTCTCCCTCCCTCTTTTTTCTACACTCGGCCCCATATTTCTCTCTCATGCTACAACTCTTCTATTCTACCAATCTCTCCATACCTTCACCTCGTCTCTTAAAGCCCCACCCCCCCACCCCATGAGGTCCACTGTATCCCTCTCTCAGGACAGCTGGTCTCCTGCTCTCTCCTTCCCAGACCCCCATCCCGAGACAATGAGGTTAGAAATTTCACCAACAACAAAAAAAAAAGAGTGAGAAAAAAATAACATGCCAACAGCTGCGGGGACTCGGTGGAGAGAGAGAGAGAGAGAGAGAAATGCTGTGCGAGGGAACGTGTCATCGAAGCTCAGGGCGCTTGCCATTAACGGGCAGTTCGGCTCATGACCCTGCTTCCGCGCAGCTGTCGTCGACTTTTTCGCCCGTTCCCATCGTTCCTCCGTGACTTTTTTTTCAACACAGTATTTCCTGAAAGTACTCATAAAACATCAGAGTTTGAGGCCAAACAGAGCTTCCTTTTACAGGGACATGCAAGACAGAGCAACCACTCCAAAGCTCTTATCCGTCAGCGTTCCCACTTCCACCTGACCTCACTCAACCTAGCCTGGTCCAAGATCGGTTATGCATTATGCATGCAAATGGGCAGGATGTTGGCTGATCTGGGACCAGGCTAGACTGAGCCATCTGCTGAGTAAATCCTGCCTCTCTAGGAGACAGTGAGACCGCTGCCGAGGGCCTAGACACACAAATGGGAAGCGGGAAAGTGAAATCCACCATTAGCTCTACTTGTCATTAATAGGCAAAACCAGACGTGGTTTGTTCGCTCAGATGGTACACACGGCGGAACGCGGCAGGAGGGTTTGTGGAAGCATGCCGAGGCAAGGTCAGGGGTCATGTGTTGAGCAAATAGGAAGGAAGCCACCCACCTCCCAGCTGTGGTGTTTCCTAACCTGGCCCTGTACTGGCTGCCACCTGTGTCTCGGCTCCTTGTGTTGCCAAAATGTCAGGTTTCACTGGTCACGTACCAACGTCCTGCCCCATTTACATGCACAATAATAAAGGGAGACTGTGCTGCCTGGCCACGGCACCAACAGACAGTTTTGCAGGTTTGAGCCTTCTGTATACACTCAGGAGCTCAATAGACTTTTTGTTTATGAATAAATCGATAATAATTCAAGGACCTTTTTGGACTATACGGACTCATTTATGCTGCTTCCTTTGCATTGAGTGAGTGTGTGATTTTCACACTCTCACTGCTCCCACTCTCGTAAGGCTGTTTAAGTAAAGTGTTACACTTCCCCTCTCGTTGCCAGTGCTCCCTCTTGCCCCCTGTCCCCCTACCTGTATGAGGCGTCCGTCTGCGGTGCCCAGGCTGGCCACGGTCTGCTCCTGTGCAGTCGCCACGGCAATGGAGGTGAGCAGGACGTTGCTGAACTGCCCGCTGAAGTAGTCTAGTCTGGCCATGGTACTGGTCACCTCCAGACGGTAGCCCTCCTCATGCTTCCCACAGCCAAACGAGTCGTCTGAGGAACTCTACATGGGGAGGAAAACACATGCTACATAAGATATGTGGATCACAGACGGTTGCATGAAATACGTCACGTACAGCCAGTGGTTTTTAACTAATTACATTCCGAGTGTCTCAACTGATGAGCCACAGTACTTCCCAAGACCCCCAACCTCCCCCCCACGCCCCTGTCAGATGAGGGTAAAAGGGAGGGATGGAGAGCAGGGCTCCCTAAGCCTCCTCATCTGCTCTTTCGTCGGACCCTGCTCGTAATGGAGAGCTGAGTTGTGGCTGGCACGGTGTGTGTGTGTGTGTGTGTGTGTGTGTGTGTGGCAGGAATTCATGGGAAACACATTGGGAATGCGTGCCGGTGCGGCTGCCATGACATTACACACGCTCACTGCTCTCTCTCTCTCTCTCTCTCTCCTTTTGCTTTTCTCCCTCCCTATTTGTCTCCCTCTCTCTATCTCGCCCAATAGGCATGCAAGAGTCTTCTCCATTAGTAATAGAGTAAAAGTCCACCCTGTAAGTGTGTTTGCGCCTGGCCTGTTTTCACTCGGCCACTCTCCAGAACCACTGTCTGGCAATGGCAACCCTGTGCAGTTTTTCACTTGGCCACCCTCCAGAACCACTGTCTGGCAATGGCAACCCTGTGCAGTTTTTCACTTGGCCACCCTACTCTCTGCTTTGAAAGTAACCTAAGTCGTCGTCATTAAACCATTAGAAGAGGTCACCAGTCTTTAAAGTGGAGAAAGCTTGGGGTAGGTTGAGGGGGGCTGGTGTGGTCAAGCTAGACAAGCTCTCAGGTCAAGGACCCCCCCCCCCCCCCCCCCCCCCCCAGTCGGTCATCAATAGTTAATGAAATCCGAGGCTGGCAGGCGGGGGCCGTGACTAAACAGGCGGGGCCAGCTACAGAGTTTAGGGTGCTAGCTACAGACTACAGAGGCAGAGGGTTACTGATTAAGAGATCCAGGCTGGGGCCCCTACCACTAACTCCACTTGGCCCGGCCTGGCAGCATCTACTGTTTCACTGTACGCTCCAAAGGGCCCAGACACAACACTCAGTAAGGAACACAACACTGGCCCAAAACCCATATGGAGAGAGAGAGAGAGAGAGAGAGAGAGAGAGAGAGAGAGAGAGAGAGAGAGAGAGAGAGAGAGAGAGAGAGAGAGAGAGAGAGAGAGAGAGAGAGAGAGAGAGAGAGAGAGAGAGAGAGAGAGAGAGAGAGAGAGAGAGAGAGAGAGAGAGAGAGAGAGAGAGAGAGAGAGAGAGAGAGAGAGAGAGAGAGAGAGAGAGAGAGAGAGAGAGAGAGAGAGAGAGAGAGAGTATACAATGATGCAGGTCAAGTGGGTCATTTATTTTCAAATGATCTTAAACCCAGTTGGAATTAGTATCAACTCACATACCACACTGACTGATGGTGCCTGTGAATCAGGGAGGGATAGCCAACTTATGAAGCACCCAAAGAGAGACTCTGTAAACGAAGTACTACGTGTGAGGACTATGTCAGGGTGACTTGCTTGCGATGCGTAACACTGAAATGTCTCGGGGTAAACCTCAAAGGCGTGCGTTGAAGCTGAGGAGAACAATGGGAGAGTAGTAAATCACGCAAGCAGATTTTCTCTAGCAGCCATTACAGAGTAGACCATTACAGGCGAGTTTAGCTCCAAGGTGAAAAGACAGTCCTGGCTGGTAGACAAACAAACAATAAAACAGCCTCAACGCTACGATATACCTGTATCTATCATAAGCCAAACCAGGTTGGACTGGCTACAACTAGCTCCAAGGCTATAGCAAGGGTAGGATAGATAGAGAGACAACTACAGAGGGAAATCCTCAAGGCTCAGGCTGGCCAACATCTCTGGCTGAACGCAATGCCAAAAGCCACAGCTGTACTGCAGAGGGCCAGCGGTGCTGAGCTGTCAGGCCGGAGTTGATTCACTCTACAAGAACCTCATCTTTCTTTCAGAAGAGGAGAATAATATCTGACGTCTGAGAAGGAGAGAGGACTGACTACCTAGAGTGAAAATAGATCAGGTGGGTAAGATATAGTGTGTGTGTGTGTGTGGGGGGGGACAGATGACGGATGGACCGTCTTTCATGTGTCTACAGTGTGTGTTTACTTTTGCCCGGAATCTCCAGGCCAACAACTTTGATCCATCATAACTCCCGCTGTCCGCACCTCTCACGTAAGTAAACCACATGAGATACAGTCCATGGGAAGTGGTCCAAAGTCTGGGACCTCTCTCTCTTACTACTCCCCGAGATTGAGATGTCATCAAGCCAGGATACTATGGAGATTACCACAGAACCGCTCCAAAAACAGGTCCAGGGGAGATTATTTTGATAGCAAACAAACAAGGTCCTATGGAGTGTTTGTAAAAGCAACGCTGAGCGGTAGGAGGGAGAGACGAAGAAAGAGAAAGGGTTCTGGAGCATTCCATGGAACTCTGGGAAGGTAACGCTGAGGATCAAGGGGACGTAACTGGACAGTGTACGGGTGTTTTGACAAGTCGTGTTTGAAGCCCCATTGCTATTATCCTAGAGACCTAGGGATTTTCTTTGGCACACAGTAAGACAGTCTTGAAGAATGGTCACGCTGTTGTCATGGCAAACGATTTCCTTAGCGAGGTTAACTACGTTCTCTACTCTCTCTCTCTAGCTCTCAATTTTTTTGGGGCTCCGATTTGAAATTGAAAGAGACGTTTTAAGGCAAAGGAAGGTGAACTCCCAACTGGTTTCGGGTCTCCAAACTTTCCCCAAGTTTTAGGAAGATGTTTTTGTCCAGTAAAACAGAAGCCGTGGGGATACGTGAGACACTGTACACCTTTTTCCCCCACACTTAACCACCGGCCATTGTCTGCAACACAACGGCCAGGCGATAGAGTTACTATGGCAGCAGGGTCTCAGTGTTTAACTGCTCCGCAGGGCCCGCTAGCAACCCATGTGTGTGTGTCTACATGAGTGTATATGTGTGTGTGAGGCCTGCCAGAGTCAAGAGAGGTGTGTAATCCGCATGCTGAGTACAGACAAGGTGCAGAGAGAGGTCTATTGTCCTTTTCATACTCCTACTCTGACCCTCGGGCCAGGCTCCCTTAGAGTAGACACACCAGTGGCTCTAGCGACACACAAAACCACTGGGCTGGGGCTGTGTTACTATTTATTATTTTATTTATAATTATTTTTTTTTTATCCCCTTTTTCGTCATATCCAATTGGTAGTTACAGTCTTGTCCCATCGCTGCAACTCCGGTAGGTACTCTGGAGAGGCAAAGGTCGAGAGCCGATCGTCTTCTGAAACACAACCCCGCCAAGCCGCACTGCTTCTTGACACAATTGCACACTTAACCCGGAAGCCAGCTGCACCAATGTGTCGGAGGAAACACTGTACACCTGTCGACCGTGTCAGCGTGCATGCGACATCCCGGCCGGCCAAACCCTCCCCTAACCCGGAAGACGCTGGGTCAATTGTGCGTCGCCTCATGGGTCTCCCTAACGTGGCCGGCTGCGACATAGCCCGGTATCGAACCAGGATCTGTAGTAATGCAGCAAGTACAGCGATGCAGAGCCTCAGACCGCTGCGCCACTCGGGAGGCCAGGGCTGTGTTACTATTAATAGTAGACATACACCTACACACTCACTTCACTCAGTCATAAAAATACACTGGGGGCTACTGCTTAGAGTAGGTAGAGACACACACACACACACACACACACTTTGTTATTGCTGATATCTTGAGTGGGCAGCAAAGCTCTCCACAAAGTCAGCTGGCCTTTTACTAGAATAACACAACTCTGCCCCCTGACAGCTTGCACTGACTGTTGTTTGTGTGTACTTATTAGGGAGCAAGTGTGGTTGGGGTGTAATGGGGTGTGTGTATATGTATATTTTGTAGAGTCTGGAAGGGGTGTTGATGGGTTGTGAGTAATTAGACATGTACGTATATGTGTGTTTGTGTGTGTGTAGAGGCCCCCACACAATATACATAGCTTGTGTGTATGGGTACGTGTGTGTGTGTGTGTGTGTGCGCGTGTGTGTGTCAGGGGAATTAGAGAAGCTGACAATAAGGTTGGATTAGACCCTGGCGCGCCGAGGGCAGCTGGTCTGGGGGCGATGCGTGCCCTCCGGATGCCAGGCAGAGTTAGGGGTTAGTGTGTGAGTGTGTGTGTATGGGTTAGGTATGGTGACCCAGGGTGGCATGGGTGCATTGAGCCCGGACAGAGAACAGCTTCGCACATCATATAAACAGACGCCAGAGGAACTCAGTCAGGCTGAATAATATTCATTTCTGTTTTGGAGTGTTAAACCCAACCCTCGTTGGGAACGAGCGTTTCAGTTCATTGAGGGAGAAAAGTACATGGTCTAAAAGCCTCTGTTGGTGAAAGGGCCCACTCTAAACTTCTCTCTAACCCTCTCTCCCTTTACCCCGCATTCCCATTGTTTTTTCCTCCCCTCTCGCTCCCTGTTCACACTCTTCTCCACCTGTCACCCTTCCCTTCTCTCTCTCCTATCATTCCACTCACTCACTCACTCACTCACCCTTCTCTCTTTCTCTCTCTTTCTCTTCCTCTCTCTATCTCTCTGTCACTGAGGCACAACTTGGTGTCCGTGGCTCATTTGAATAGTCAAATTATCTGTCAACGCAGACCGGGGGGCTGTGGGGGCCTTTGTGAATCCTGCCGGGGAACAATGCAGCTACCCTTGGGTACCACACTCTATATAGTCACACACACACACTGGCTGAATGAATGATGAGTGAATGATGACCCGGCACCTCCCTCTCTCTCTCTCTCCCTAAGCTGAAGAAGGCAGTTACTAATAATTTGCTCCTTAAGCTTGGTCTCGTATAGCAAGAGGAGTGCAGTGTGGAGCTGTAGAGAGTTTGGGCCAAAGATATTATTTGTGGTCGTACTGTGATGAACTTCTATCCTCAGAGCTCTTCTTCCAGCACGTAGCTACACTCCGTCATCGAAACAATGACTGATATCTGACGATGGGAGGGAAACAGGGAACATAATAGGACCTATAGAACATTCTTCACTAGCCCAAGACTTTCTCTTTTCTGTGACCGATAGTCCAGCCAGTCCATACAACATATTTACTGTTGCACGGCAGGCAGCCGCCAGCCTAGCATGTTAATTCAATTAGACCAAACAGACCAACGCAAATTGAGGATAATTTAGTGTTGGGGCAGCGCGGAGTTAGCGCCCATCATTTACCCCGCCCTGCATTATTAGCATTAGCGCTTATCCACTCGTATTCATGACCAACCACCGACAGACAGAAGGGGCATCGAGTGGGAATCCTTTCCACCATGAACCCACCCCACTGTCTCCTACTACATTTCAGTAATGGACTCTGGTGTAATGAAAAGGAACTGCCCAGAGCAGAGTGCACCGCAGAGGAGTTGTCAATGGCCAATGCTCCCTGATGAGTAATAAGGAAACATATCCAACTTGGAATGGGGAACATGCACGATTCCAAAGGAGCGTAACTGCTTTTCAAAGATCCAAGATCCAACCTGACATGCTTTAAAGCCCTTTCCTGCCAAACGAATTGAAACGGAATTCCTGGTTCTCAGTCAGTAGTAGTCTGGACTAATCAATTCCACCCGGGCCAGCGAGCAGCAAAACGTTTGGCAAGAGCCTTTTGTAGTGATGACTTCACGGTGAGTGAAGTTAAACGTCTGAAAACCTGCTCCTTCCTTCAGGCCATCCCGCTACCACTTGCATGGTGTGTTTAGGGCTCTCTCTCTCTGTGTGTGTGTGTGTGTGTGTGTGTGTGTGTCTGTCTGGTCTCTCTTGCTCTCTCTTTTTATTTTTTGGAGAGGCCAACGCGGAGCAAAGGGAGAAGGATTTTTCCAAACACTGAACCATTAAGACCTTAGCTAACTGTATATGAGACACGGTGTGGGAAACACAGAAGGACCCCAGCACCAGTAGCAATTCCAACAGTAGGGACTTTAAGATTAACCAGATAACCAAGGGTTGTAAACAGGGTCAGGAAACTATACACTGTATCTTGGCTCTAGGTCTGACAGCGTTGCTTATCAGTGTACATTGACGCAGGGCCTGGGGAGCACTGTGTGCATGCCTCATTTATGTATCTTAAAGGCCCAGTGGACTCAAAAACATGTTTTCCCACACTATGAGGTTGGAATAATACGTTGAAATTATAAAAAAGTATGATAATGCCCTTTTAGTGTAGGAGCTGTTTGAAAAGAACGCCTGAAATTTCAGGCTGTTTTGGTGGGATGGAGTCTTGGCCTTCCATGGTGACATCACCATGCAATACATTAGCTAATAGACCAATAAGAATGAGTTTGAAACCTCTCTGCTAATAACAGCTAATAAATGTTTTTTTTTTTTCTGCTCCCCACTCAGACCACTCCCAGACAGTCCTAACAAAATTCTTGCTTGAGAAATTGCTCTGAGCTAAGAGGCTATTTTTGTTTCTAATTTTACCATTTGAAATGAAAACAATCACAGTAAGGTACTTAATTGTTACCCAGAAATGATTTGATATTGAGATAAAAAAAAAAAAAACATCTGCATTGAACATCTGCATTAAGTATGGGATGTGCATATCACCTTCGTTTTCTTAATTGACACAGGATATGAACATAGCTAGTTCTTCCCTTCTTTTGTCTGTCGTACTGCCAGATGGTGAAGCGTGATTCATCACTCCATAGAACGCGTTTCCACTGCTCCAGCGTCCAGTTGTGGCAAGATTTGCATCACTCCAGCATACGCTTGGCATTGTGCATGATGATCTTAGCCTTGTGTGTGGCTGCTTGACCATGGAAACCCATTTCATGAAACTCCAGATGAACAGTTCTTGTGCTGACGTTGCTTCCTGAGGCCGTTTGGAACTCGGCAGTGAGTGTTGCAACCGAGGACAGACGATTTTTACGCGCTACGTGCTTCAGCACTCGGCGGTCCCCTTCTGTGAGCTTGTGTGGCCTACCACTTTGCGGCTGAGCCATTGTTGCTCCTAGATGTTTCCACTTCACAATAAAAGCACTAACAGTTGACAGGGGCAGCTCTAGCAGGGCAGAAATTTGACAAACTGACTTTTTGGAAAGGTGACATCCAATGACAGTGCCACTTTGAAAGTCACTGAGCTCTTCAGTAAGACTGGCAATGTTTGTCTATGGAGATTGCATTATTGTGTGCTCAATTGTATACACCTGTCAGCTGAAATAGCCTGAATCCACTCATTTGAAGGGGTGTCCACATACTTTTGTACATATAGTGTACTTGTGTTTAACGAGAACGCAGGTTTAAAAATCAACACAAACTTGGAGGGAACAAACACAACCTTATCATACGTATGATATTCAGATTTATTTCATGACAACTTGCAGGTGGTGGTGGCTTTTAGTATTTTTTTTTGTAACTATTTCTGCACCAGCTGAATACTATAATGTCTGTAAAACAAAAAACACACAACAAAAGGCAAACTAACAATGGGCATAGCCCCAGTCCAGAGAAATGGGCGGCAGTGCAACAATGCATCATTGTACTGCCTTTTCACACTAATAAACTCCTGGAAGTTGGCATCTCCACACACACACACACACACACACACACACACGTGAGAATAATTCATGATGATCTAAATACTGTACATCTGGTTGGTTTCTCCAGGGCACAGATCCAGGAACACTGTTAATGCTGATCTAGGATCAGTTTTGCCTTGAATCATAATGAATAAGGGGGGACGTGATCCTAAATCAGCACTCCTCTGGGACACTTTGTGAATACCGGCCCAGTACTGTTAATGCCAGAGGAGAAATCTTCAAACAGGATAGGTTTTTGTATTAGACTGTAAATGTATTATAGCAGCATATAAACAGGAAGTTGTGTGTAATGCATCACCTACCATCTTACTCTTCTTCTGAAACATGACTGAACATTGTCACAGTCCCGGTAAGACGACTGCCAAAAAAAAGCTCAAGGGTTCATTGTCAGAGACTATTGTAGGATACATCAGACCAGTAAATGCTGGTTGTTTTTATTTTTTATTTAACTAGGCAAGTCTGTTAAGAACAAATTCTTATTTATAACGACGGCCTACCCCGGCCAAACCCTAACCCGGGAGCCCAACTTTAAAAACAAAATCTTTCTCTTTTGACACAATCCCTGATGCACAAAGACTATGTTTTCTTGGCAGTGAATTGGGATAGTCCATTAGATGCATGGCCAAATACTGGGCTTTCTGACCGTAAAATACACCATTCAATTCCAAGAAAAACAGCTCATGCTCACTCAGGTGTGAGCTTGCCCTCCCTTCCTTTTCCTCCTTCAACAGCAATATGATTCAGCCAGAGATCACCAATCCCCAGTGGGGTGGATAACATCAAAGCCTTCTGCCCCAATCTGAATGGTGTCCTGGGGATTTGGCTAGATAGCCTAGGTCTCTGTTTGTTGGTGCATTGTATGGGAGCGCGACAGGGTGATAAAAACCACACAAGCGTTGAGAGGATAGGGATTGAGAGGTTGGAGTAGGAGGGTGGGGGGGTGTCTTTCTATTCGATCCCCTCCATACTTGAGTACACATTCAGACACAATCTCTTGGCTCCATTGTGTGTGGCTTAGTGTAGCTGAATGGAATGGCTGGGGGTTTAGCATCAGCTGATGCCAGAGTCAGACCATGCCTTGGCCCGGAAGGACTTTAAATCACCTTCCATTTCATCAAGTTATCTTAACCAAGGTTTAGATGTATTCAAGATTCATCTAAACCTAACCCTGAAACATAAAGTCTCTCACATTCTGTCAATGTATCATCAGTTCACTGTTGACCGGTCTGGATGTGCATGGATTCAACCACAAAGACCAGGGAGGTTTTCCAATGCCTAGCAAAGAAGGGCACCTATAGGTAGATGGGTAAAAATGTAAAAAGCGGACATTGAATATCCCTTTGAGTCTAGTTAAGTTATTAATTACCCTTTGGATGGTGTATCAATACACCCAGTCGCTACAAAGATAGAGGCGTCCTTTCTAACTCAGTTGCTGGAGAGGAAGGAAACCATTCATGGATTTCATCATGAGGCCACTGCTGACTTTAAAATAGTTACAGATCTTCTTTAATGTCTATGATAGGAGAAAACTGAGGATGGATCAACAACATTGTAGTTACTCCACAATACTAACCTGAATGACAGAGTGAAAATAAGGAAGCCTGTACAGAATTTAAAAAATCCAAAACATGCATCTTGTTTGCAATAAGGCACTAAAGTAAAACTGCAAAGAATGTGGCAAATAAATTAACTTTATGTCCTGAATACAAAGAGTTATGATTGGGGAAAATCCAACACAACCCATCACTGAGTACCACTCCTCATATTTTCAAGCATGGTGGTGGCTGCATCATGGATTATACCCTGATGAAGACAGCTTGGCTGTATTACATTTTTGCATCTGAGCTCCTAGAGTGTGCGGCTCTCTTTTATTTTAAAGGCTGCATCATGTTTGCCATCGGCAAGGACTAGGGAGTTTTTTTAGGATAAAAATAAACTGAATAGAGCTAAGTACAGGAAAAATCCTAGAGGAAAACCTGGTTCAGTCTGCTTTCCAACAGACACTGGGAGACAAATTCAACTTTCAGCAGGACAATAACCTAAAACACAAGTGTCAGCCCTGGTCTTTTTCACCTGTCCTTGTGCTTGTCTCCACCCCCTCCAGGTGTCACCCATCTTCCCCACTTATCCTCTGGGTATTTATACTTGGGTTTTCTGTCTGTCTGTGCCAGTTCGTCTTGTTTGTCAAGCTTACCAGCGTTTGTCCTGTCAGCTCCTGTCTTTTCCCAGCCTCTCTTTTTCTCGTCCTCCTGGTTTTTGACCCTTGCCTGTCCTGAGCCTGTACCCGCCCATCTGACCACTGCCTGTCCCTGACCCTGAGCCTGCCTGCCATCCTGTACCTTTGCTCCTACTCTGGATTATCAACCTCTGCCTGCCTTGACCTGCCGTTTGCCTGCCCCTGTTGTTACATTACAACATTGTTACTTCACACAGTCTGCACTTCAGTCTTACCTTGATTCCTGATAAAGGCCAGATCTACACTGGAGTTGCTAACCACAACGACATTGAATGTTCTTTGTGGTAAGTGGCCTACTTACAGTTTGACTTAAATCCTAGTGAAAATAAACGGCAAGACTTGAAAATGTCTGTCTAGCAATGATCAACAACCAACTTGACAGAGCATGGAGAACAAATCAATTCGAAAAGAGCAAACACTGTGTAAAAGCTCTTAGAGACACCCAGAAAGACTCACAGCTGTAATCGCTGCCAAAAGTGATTCTAATGTATTGACTCAGGGTTGTGAATACTTATGTAAATAAGATATTTCATTTTCAAAAAAACAAAAAAAACAACAAGAAAAAAACATGTATTCACTGTCAATATGGAATATTGTGTGTAGATGGGTGACACATCTATTTAATTCCATTTTGAATTCAGGCTGTAACACAGTAAGTCAAAAGTATGAGTACTCTCTTAAGTCACTGTATACTGATACCTTGACTCTAACTATAGATTTGGTAGCGCTTTCCTGCAGTCAAATGTTACGTTCTGTATGGTTCCATAAGACAGATGGTTACTTAAGGGCAAAAAAAAAGCAAAAGTAGGGTGGTTGGTCGGGGTGGATGGTGGATGGATCGTCTTGGATTTATGTACAGAATAATACGAAATGTTCTGAGACCAGGTTGCATAACTATGTGTGTGAGGTGTATACTTTTGTTTCTAAGTAAATGTATTTAAGACCACCAAGAAACATTCTGTGTGACCCTGATTTAGCCCACTGCAGTAAAAGGTTAAAAAAAATATATAGAGAGAGATTTTTTTTGTTGCTAGGCAGCGTTAGCTAGCACTAGTTGGCTGTAACTGCGCCAAAACTCTGGTATTGTTCATCCTATAGCTTGTTCTCCATCTTCTTTTTAAATAGTGAGCCAACATGTCTCTCTGGAGCAGACATATAGTAAGAATTATTTTTGGAACATGAAATTGCAATAAAAACTGAGTATCGATTCACAATACATGTAGAATCATGGGAATCGCAATACATACTGTATTGGCTCCTAAGTATTGTGATAATATCGTATCAGGATGTCCCTGGCAATTCCCAGAACCTAATATATTTCCACATACTGTCTTTTATCTGTTCACTCAAAACATTTATAAAGTATAAACAGTGCTCACTTTAGACTAGGGACTGCAAAAAGACTTAGTGAATGTTTTTTTAAACGTGGGAGTAATTATTAATAAACGGTGAACAAACAATTTAAAAATGCCTTTATAAATGGTTTATCACGGACTTCTAAAATAAAGTGCTAGAGACATATGCAGCTGCATGGCAAAGTCCAGAGTTCCATAGGGCTGTAGAGTCCACCATGTTAGTCTGTCTGAGGTCCATGCTAGGACGCTGGCCTGGGCTTCCGGGCCCACAGGGTGGAGTAGACCGGCTGGCCTAACACAGAGGGCTGTTTCTGCTCCACTACTCCACCCCCTACACTGACCTTGGTGATTAAAACATCCATGAAGCCAGCTCAGACTGGTAGTGAGACAACACTTTAAGAAGGGATGGGGGGGCCGGGCAGGGGGGGGGGTTGAGGTAAGGGCACTGGTCAGGAGAGTGCCTCGTGTATGTGCGTGCATGCTGAAATACGAGTGTGTCCACATAGCACCTATTCCACCAGGAAGCAGGATATCACTGTGTGGAGGTAGAGGCAGAGAAGTAAATGAGTAGGGGGAAAGGCAAGTGACTGATTAGAAAACAGCTCTGGGCCCTTGACTCATATCTAAGCTCAACTGAGCAAAGCTCCTTTACTCCACATCACACACTAAACAAGTGTATGATGTGGAGCCTTAGGGACTATTGGCAAAGACCTCTGAGAAGCAATAAAGTAGCCACATTTTTGCAAAATCCCTGCTTAGATGTGTGGAGGACAAAATGGAAGATATGTGATTTGAAGAGAATGTATATAATTTGTAACGGCATGTCGAAAAAGAGAAATTGACGAGGACAGGAGCGGTGGACAGCAGAGATCAGTGTCAGGGCTATGGCAATTCCAGTATGTGCTTTCAATCAGACAGACAGGTTGCAAGCGGAGGGAGACATTACCACTAGTTACTGCTCTTAGATAAGGTAAGGTGTGCACACAATTCAATCAGACAGACAGGTTGCAAGCGGAGGGAGACATTACCACTAGTTACTGCTCTTAGATAAGGTAAGGTGTGCACACAATTCAATCAGACAGACAGGTTGCAAGCGGAGGGAGACATTACCACTAGTTACTGCTCTTAGATAAGGTAAGGTGTGCACACAATTCAATCAGACAGACAGGTTGCAAGCGGAGGGAGACATTACCACTAGTTACTGCTCTTAGATAAGGTAAGGTGTGCACACAATTCAATCAGACAGACAGGTTGCAAGCAGAGGGAGACATTACCACTAGTTACTGCTCTTAGATAAGGTAAGGTGTGCACACAATTCAATCAGACAGACAGGTTGCAAGCAGAGGGAGACATTACCACTAGTTACTGCTCTTAGATAAGGTAAGGTGTGCACACAATTCCAACCTCACAAACAGACAAGAAGCATACACCTTTACTACGCAATGTTGTTTTTCCCAAACAAGTCAAAAGAGAACTGGGACTGGAGACCCCTCACTAATGATTAACTTAATGCAAAATATAAACTAACATTTACCACAGAAAACAACCCGATTATTACCAGGAAATACCTGCATATGTGAACTGAGAAAACACACCAGCCCTGGAGAATTTTGAACAAACAGCCAGAGGCGGCTCGCCCATTAGGGAGTTAAGGGCAGCGCCATACTTGTGATTGGTCTAAAAAAACCTTGCAGGGATTATGTTTTAAATGCTCATAAAAGTGCGGTAAATGTGTAATTTGCCTGTTTCAAAAATATTTGTTAAAAACAAGATGTTCAGTTACTTGCCCCACAGTGACTGCCAACATTGTGCGAACATTGCTTGGATTGTGTTGCCAGCTATTTTCTATTAGAGGGAACAGCCCCAATGAAATAGGAGGATTTCATAGCTCAAATGTGCGTCCGTTCAGTCAGATCTTCTGGGTCTGCTCTAGTCTCCTTCCTCCCAAAAGTTATCTTGCGCCAGATAGCTTACTTCCACAAGTGAGACTACAGTAGAACTTCTCTATCAGGTACAGATGGCTCTAAAGCAAAAAGCTAACTGTAATTAACTTGCAAATAAATAATCATAACAGTCACAGGAGCCTGGGACCTGATAAACCGGTCAACTACATCCAACAAGAGTTGAAGGACAGGGGGATACACTAGCTAGAACCTTCTCATCGCGGATCTGGTAGGACAAAAAAGTGTGGGCAATTTGATTGTTTGCCCCTAATGTTGTTTATCAGGTTCTATTGTAGGTGACAGGGCGACATGTTGTGTGGACTAAAACAGCATAAAACCGGGTGTATCCCAAAGCATGATCAAATTATACAGTAATTTTGAGAAACATCGAGAAATAGATTGGTACATTTTTAGCTAAAACTAACCAGTTTCAACCAACCTTTTGATATAGCTAGCTGGTAGCTTGCTAGCTAGTTATCTCCCACGCCAAGTTCAAGTCTTTCTAAGTTCACATCTGACTTACTCGGAAATATGAAGTTTTCAGAATGAACGTTTACTAGCTAGCGCATCATACCTTGTCACATTATGTTAGCCAGCTATCCTCAGTTAGATAACGTATTTTCACTTATTACATTTGTACATTTGTTGCATTCTTCCTGGTCCACTTGTTCGTTCATGAGCTGGCTGCTTATTCTAAATAGTATAATCTGATCTGTTCATAACAGCGGCAGCATGCGCAGCAGTGGTCATTCGGTTTTTGACATGCAAAAGTGAAAAAGGTGTATTTATGCTGTCGTTCAAATGCACAGATTGCTTTATATATATATATATATATATATATATTCTCAAAGAAACTACCGGTAGCTTCTGTCATGCTGCTTTGTTGACAACTCCAACCATCTTCACGCCCCAGGTATTCACCAATCAACAGCCACTGCTGCAAACAGCAAACACACCAGCCTTGGTGAATTTCTAACTCGCAGAAAACATACCCGCCTTGAAGAATGTCTTAAATAAACAGCTTTTTAAACATATCTGTTTTCATTAATTGAGAATCAAAGTCCAGTTTGATAATGTCATCATCGATTGACCAAAAGGACAATCTTATGTAATCACGACTCAGTCGCAGAATATTGACCCACTGCTCTTCTCTGTATATTGCACAGTTAGTGTTGGTCAATGCAAGTTTATAAACCTCCAGCCTGGCAAAGTAAGTATGGTTTTCCATTACTTTCTATGGGCAAGGACTTAATACATCATGTGAAATAGGGAACTGTGCCATTATGACATAGTGTTTATATGACATAGTGTTTATATTTTGTTTCTATTATTTCCTTCTCTATTTCTATAATATTTATTCTACCCCACAGACAGGTGCTGAAGGCAATCAGTCAGCAGCTGGATGCCAGGTGGCCAGCGTGCCAGTCAGTCAGTCTCTGGTGCCTGGTGGTATCTAGCTGCTGTTGCTCAACCTTTCCTCAAGCATGGAGCCTGTCTGGGCACGGACAATTCATGACACACTGTACTGGTCTGAGCTCATACTGGGATGGACTCACTGAGCTGAGGGGGTGGAGGTGGAGGTGCCTGAGAGAGTACACAGCTGCAGGGTCTCTCACCCAACTCTTACCACATATTCATTAAGGGATAGGCTGGTGAGTGTGTGTGGTTTTGTGAAACAGATGCAGGTTGAGGAAAACAACCACAAAATCTCAAGCTAAACCTCACACAGTTCTTGACTTATCTGACTCACCTTTCTCAGTTCCTCTTACTATCACTTTTACGTGCACACTCACACATACACCAGGCATGCACACCTATCCTACCTTATCAAAACCCAACATTGTGAGATTATTATGGATTTGAACAGGACAGGGCAGGAACAATCCTGTATTTTCATTATTTTGTTCATTTCACCAGTGAAGTGATGTCTCCTTCCCACCAGGCGAGCTGTGACCTAAACCACATATTCAGTAGTTAAAATGGAAAACATTTTGCAACAAAAATGTGAGATTTGCAACAAAAATTTGAAATTCTTATTGGACAAATTCGGTTAGTCCCTCATTGTTTTGGTGCGTTTTCTTGTGTTTGGTGTCTGGTGAATACAAACCCTACCACAACATCCTAGTGACAGCAGGCAGGCAGGTCACCAGCATGCTCAGGCATGTGGGACCATTGAGATCCTATTAAATTAAATACAGTTTATACAGGTGTTATATACATTAACTGTATAAATAGCCTATAAAATATAAGTAAACAGACCATAAATGTCCAAATGTTGGTTTTCTTGGAAAGCTGTGAGTGCTATTATAACCAGGTAAAAAAAATTGTGACCTACGAAGAGCCCTAGCTTGATGGCAATTTGGCGTGGGAGAGTGAGAAATTGTGGGGAGCCGGTGTCCAAGTAGGGTACACGTAGCTAGCTACAGTTGAAGTCGGAAGCTTACATACACTTATGTTGGAGTCATTAGAACTCGTTTTTCAACCACTCCACAAATGTCTTGTTAACAAACTATAGTTTTGGCACGTCAGTTAGGACATCTACGTTGTGCATGCCACAAGTAATTTTTCCAACAATTGTTTACAGACAGATTATTTCACTTAACATTCACTGTATCACAATTCCAGTGAGTCAGAAGTTTACATACACTAAGTTGACTGTGCCTTTAAACAGCTTGAAAAATTCCAGAAAATTATGTCATGGTTTCAGAAGCTTCTGATAGGCTAATTGACATAATTTGTGTGAATTAGAGGTGTACCTGTGGATGTCTGGTTCATCCTTGGGAGCAATTTCCATCTGTACAAACAATAGTATGCAAGTATCAACACAATGGTAAAACACAGCCATAGTTTCGGTCAGGAAGGAGACGTGTTCTGTCTCCTAGAGATGATTGTACTTTGGTACAAAAAGTGAAAATCAATCCCAGAACAACAGCAAAGGACATTGTGAAGATATTGGAGGAAACAGGTACAAAAGTATCTATATCCACAGTAAAACGAGTCCTATATCGACGTAACCTGAAAGGCCAATCAACAAGGAAGAAGCCACTACTCTAAAACAACCATAAATAAGCCAGACTACGGTTTGCAACTGCACATGGGGACAAAGATCTTACTTTTTGGAGAAATGTCCTCTGGTCTGATGAAACAAAAATAAAACTGTTTGGCCATAATGACCATCGTTATGTTTGAAAGAAAAAGGGGGAGGCTTGCAAGAACACCATCCCAACCTTGAAGCACGGGGGTGGCAGCATCATGTTGTGGGGGTGCTTTGCTGCAGGAGGGACTGGTGCACTTCACAAAATAGATGGCATCATGAGGTAGGAAAATTATGTGGATATATTGAAGCAACATCTCAAGACATCAGTTAGGAAGTTAAAGCTTAGTTGCAAATGGGTCTTCCAAATGGACAATGACCCCAATCATACTTCCAAAGTTGTGGCAAAATGGCTTAAGGACAACAATGTAAAGGTATTGGAGTGGCCATCACAAAGCCTTGACTTCAATCCTATAGAAAATTTGTGGGCAGAACTGAAAAGGCGTGTGCGAGCAAGGAGGCCTACCAATCTGACTCAGTTACACTAGCTCTGTCAGGAGGAATGGGCCAAAATTCACCCAACTTATTGTGGGAAGCTTGTGGAAGGCTTTTTACTAGGATTAAATGTCAGGAATTGTGAAAAACTGAATTTAAATGTATTTGGCTAAGGTGTATGTAAACTTCCGACTTCAACTGTATGTGTGTGGAAAACATTTGACATGTGGCTACTCGAAAATAGAATTAGAATCTGTTACAAAGTCTAGGATATTTTGGGGTTGGAATTGGAGTATGTATTACGTTTAAAAATGTAGAGGTGAGGTAGCAACTTTTGACAGACTGGTTTCGTCCGGAAAAACAAAAAATGGTGAGGGTGATCGAATAAGGATCAAATCCACCATTATCCTTAAGCACGTTAATGATAGAATGTTCATATTTGAAGAGGAAAGGCCAGTCTCTTTGGCACATGACATGGAGTACATGGAGTGGATTAGCTAAAGAGACATACAAATTCATTATTTTACACAATATCTTATCACAGCACTGGCAAACACTGGTTGACCAACTCCCTGACCAAAATGGCTGACCTTTACGCAATCATAAGAAGGTTAGTGTCCATTCTAGCATTCTAATTCCAAATTCTATGTGTAGAAACACAGTGCGTGTATCTCAAACAACAGCAAGCCCCTTACTGTAGATCTTACTCAACTGTTGAATGGACACTTTTTAAAAGTATATAGTGATGTGTTCAATGCTGGATATATAAGGACATATATCCTTGTTGCATTTCATAACCAGAAACTATTATGTATGTTTTGTTCTTAAGGCCACCCTTTAAAACCTGTTCATTGAAACAGTACTGCTAATTACAATGACTGTCAATCAAAAGCCTCTTCCATTGGAATTATATTACATACGTACAATCAATCAGGCTTCAGATTCAATTTAAAAGCAATCAGCGTCGGGTGGGTTTTCACAGATCAATGGTAATCTAATAATAATTTTGACTTTAAATGTGGCTGTTTGTTATTTTTAGAGTCTCTCTCTCTCTCTCTCTCTCTCTCTCTCTCTCTCTCTCTCTCTCTCTCTCTCTCTCTCTCTCTCTCTCTCTCTCTCTCTCTCTCTCTCTCTCTCTCTCTCTCTCTCTCTCTCTCTCTCTCTCTCTCTCTCTCTCTCTCTCTCTCTCTCTCTCTCTCTCTCTCTCTCTCTCTCTCTCTCTCTCTCTCTCTCTCTCTCTCTCTCTCTCTCTCTCTCTCTCTCTCTCTCTCTCTCTCTCTCTCTCTCTCTCTCTCTCTCTCTCTCTCTCTCTCTCTCTCTCTCTCGCTCTCTCTCTCTCTCTCTCGCTCTCTCTCGCTCTCTCTCTCGACTCAACTTATGATAATGGCCACAAAGCCTGTTGGTGACAATCCAAGTCTGAACCATCTCTCACTCTCTTCCATTACCATTACACAGCAAAATGTGTAGTGTTTCTTTTTGTTGCCAATAACATTGTCAAGCCAAAATCTCCTGTCTAATCCAATCAATAGTTTCAAGAGTCTCTTTGAACTTTGTGTGTATACAGTAAGTCTATTGACGGGACAAGTTATTAGTCTTTCATAAGTATTCTAGATGATTTGTGTTTCTGGTAAGCCCTATGGGCCCATAGCCAGGAGTTAAGAGGCTGGGTGGAATTGACAACCACCATTTACATCATCAAACATGCTCTTGCATCGGCTCACTTCTCCAACCCTCCTTTAAATTCCTATTCCAGGTCAGTTTAGTTGACCAGAAGATAAAACAAATGATGTAAAGTGCGCTACAGCATGCCTCACGCGTTTACAACTTTTTACTGTTTTATGGCCTAGATTATCTGGTTCTCTTACTATGCGATAAGAGAGAGGGCCTACTTGCCATATGCCACTGAATACAACCCATACATTCATTAGACAACAACTGGGAGGAGATCCTTCTTCAGGCTTCAAAACAAAAACAGGGTAAAACATTGGTGACGGTTGGTCAGTTATTGTACGTTCATATTCATTAGTTCTTTACTGCCTTTCCCCGGGATTAAACAAAAAAAATGTGGTGCTTTAAAGTTTAAATTACTCGTTGTTTTAGACTCGAAACGGCACAACGGAATATGTTTGAATGACTGTTAAAGTCATACGTAAAAAGAGAAACCCTGTTAGCGTTTACCTGTCGCGTATCGTTAAAAGCTCTTTTGGCTGCAGCAAATCAACACAACATTTGATAATCGACTAGATGGATTTAACTGTATGACATTGTCTGAAGCAGAGAATCCCACAAAACCAAAATATTTGAAATAGCAGATTTGAGTGATGAATGTTTGAGAGTGTTCAGAGTCGGTGAAAGAGAGACTGAGAACAAGAGCAGGAGAGACTGTACACCACTAAACCCAAAACAATAATAATGGGGTTTCTGACACGCAACAGCTGCCAAGAAAGATGATGTAGGCTATAAAAACGGAGCCTACTTAGTTCTGACTGTGGAATTATTAAAAGGTGTTACACATGATTACACTTTTTAAGTGTAGAGAACCCTGCACCTCAAGGCATCTGACGTGGCTCTCTTGTCTGTCAAGTAGTGTAATTAGTCAAGGAAAAATTATCTCCGATAAGATTGTGCACCACAGTGCGCTAGCTGCGTTACTACAGATCCTGGTTCGATACCGGGCTGTGTCGCAGCCGGCTGAGACCGGGAGACCCACAATTGGCCGGGGGGCAGGAAGTCCTTGTCTCATCGCGCTCTAGCGACTCCCGTGGCGGGCCGGACGCATTCACGCTGACACCATCACCAGGTGTACTGTGCTTCCACAGACACATTGGTGCGGCTGGCTTCCAGGTTAAGCGTGCATTGTGTCAAGAAGAGGTGCGGCTTGGCGGGGTTGTGTTTCAGTGTAGAATAGAATAGATCTATAACTTTAGAAGTAGCTTGATGTGCACTGTTATTGATTGGCTTAATGCTATATCCAGACTAACACCGTTTTCTCTTTCCCACAGATGGAATCAGATGTAGGTGGGCATGTAGAGGGAAAGCAGAGAGATAACATTGACCATCAGTAGTCCAGAGTTCTGATTCCCTATTTCAAGACACTTGGGGGTATCACAGAAAAATAGATACAATCCTTGTGATGGAGAGGAAATTTACCCTCGTGCAAAACAATTTTCAAGAGGGAGTGAGAGAGAGAAAGAGAGCGAGAGAGATTCTCATTAGATGCCTCTGCTCTGACGGGCATAGGGATGGGATCATCTTCCTCCCAGCAGCTGCCGAGTCCCTGTTATTCTACCACAGATTCATCGTGGCTCCCTAAGAGTCAGAAATGCATTCCGTGATTCCATTTGTCCCCTCTGCATTCTTCTCTGCAGCCCCCTGCCCTGCTCTCCTCCCTCTGTATCTCTACTGTAGCTACATAATCGTTAAAACCTATTAACATCCTTATTCTGTGGGAGTGCACCCGAGTTATACACTGGCTTAACATTACATGGTGACCAGGCCTATAGGTTATATGGCTGCAGGTTAGGTAATGATTCAGTCAGGCCTACCTGGAATCAAATACTACTTGAAATCTTTAAAATATACTGCACATTGAGCGTTTGCTTAAGCAATTG
Source organism: Oncorhynchus mykiss (assembly GCF_013265735.2). Taxonomy (NCBI): domain Eukaryota; kingdom Metazoa; phylum Chordata; class Actinopteri; order Salmoniformes; family Salmonidae; genus Oncorhynchus; species Oncorhynchus mykiss. The sequence goes on from NC_048565.1 coordinate 49,037,896, forward strand.
TTTTAAATTGTATTTGAACCCAGGTATTGATGAAGTCAAGGGAGGATTTTTAGTGCTGCTACAGATATTGACAGGACTATTGACAGGACCTCCGGAGAGGTCGTCAGCAGTTAAACTCGTGTCACTATTGATCAGATGATTTAGCTGATTGATCCCATCAATGATGAAGTATGGATGGAGAAGACCCATGTTTAATTCAAGTCAACTACATACCATATTTACTGCAGTAGCTAATTCTCTATCTCTAAAATCCCGAAAATAACCTAATAACCGTAATACCCTTGAAGAGTACTCTCACTACATCTACAGTGCAGTCTATTCTATAACACATAACTGTTATAGTGCATTGCTGTTCAGTTCTTACCCCGTTGTAGCAGCGCTTCTCCTCGGAGCCGGTGAAATGGTACGGCTGCTTGGTGTGGCACTTCTGGATGAAGTCCTTGAAGAAGTTGTTGACGTCTGCCAGTGAGATGACGCAAACGGCCGAGTTTGCACTGGGTTCCGGGGAGTCTGGCTTGGACCGGGCAAAGGCGGCGAACAGCACGTCCTCCCCTTCCTTCAGCCCCATCTCCTGCCTCAGCTCGCGGCCCGCCTTGGCCACGTGGGCTGCCTGGAGGACATTAAACACCTCGATGCTGGCTGAGCGCCGCCGCCTCCTCCTCTCCGTCAGGATGCACTCGAATGGCATCTCTACGTAGCGCCGCAGCTCCGGGTCCGTGCCGCACATGCGGACGATGCGGGTGTGGTAAACCTGCGAGCTGTGGCCCTCGCGCTGCACGGTGAGGAAGTAGGCGTGGTAGCCGCTCTGGAAGGAATAGACATACTGGAGGTGGTGGTCGCCGCGGAGGCCCGGGGCCAAATTCATGTAGGACTGGTCGGAGAAGAAGCGGAAACCATCTTGGGTTTCTTTCATCTGACGCACTGAGATGGTGTGGTGTTGTGGCTGCTGGGCCTGGGGGCTGGAGATCATCCGGGATGGGCTTCCGGGGATCTCCGAGTTTCCTACGAAGAATCGCACCACGCCTCCGCTCTCCACGTTGAGCACACGGGACCCCAGGGGGCTAGTCACGCAGTCGGGGCAGCCGTGCCGTCCTCTTTGATCTGTCTTGGGTGAATACATGCACTGTACCTCCCTGTCCACCTTCTTTCTCTCCAGCAGGTGGCGACGGCAGACACCGGCGTCCGCTGAGCCGCAGCTGAACAGCTCATCGTCATAATAACGCTCCACCAGCAGGGCCATGTTATAGTTGTCCACCACAGCGTTGGTCTTACCGCAGGCTCCATCCTGACAACTAGGACCACACCGCCTTCTGACAGCGCCTTCAGACACGGGCCCGGTCTGGTACTCCGACAGCTTGGTCAGGTTCTCTGACAGTGCGTAGATTCGGTTCACGGCACCAATGTAGACGGTCCCCTCGAAGGTTACCAGGTTCTGAATGGCGGAGATGGCCTCAAAGGTGGGCAGGTCGTAGGTCACAGACAGATTGAGCTTGGAGTTCTCAGCTGCCTCATTACACTGACCCATCACCACGGACCCAGAGAAACAAAGAGCCCAGCGGATGATCACAATGTGAGCGATGTCCAACAAGCAGATATTCTTCATCCTGTTCCAAAAAAAAGTTTTAAAATTAGTTAAAAATGAGGAATTACTTATTCAGAACACTTGTGTGTATAGGTAGTAGTTGTGGAATTGTTAGGTTAGATTACTCGTTGGTTATTACTGCATTGTCGGAACTAGAAGCACAAGCATTTCGTTACACTCGCATTAACATCTGCTAACCATGTGTATGTGACAAATAAAATTTGATTTGATTTGATTTTGAGAACAGTCACTAACACAAAGAAAACACCATCCATTTTTTAAATGTCTTCCTCGATTGCCCTCACTTGATCAGACAGAGCTACAGTTGAAGTTGGAAGTTTACATACACTTAGGTTTGAGTCATTAAAACTAATTTTTCAACCACAACTATAGTTTTGGCAAGTTGGTTAGGACATCTACTTTGTGCATGGTAAGTAATTTCTCCAACAATGGTTCACAGACAGATTACTTCACTTATAATTCACTGTATCACAATCCCAGTGGGTCAGAAGTTTACATACACTAAGTTGACTGTGCCTTTAAACAACTTGGAAAATTCCAGAAAATTATGTCATGGCTTTACAAGCATCTGATAGGCTAATTTACATAATTTGAGTCAATTGGAGGTGTACCTGCGGATGTATTTCAAGGCCTACCTTCAAAGGCAGTACCTCTTTGCTTGACATCATGGGAAAATCAAAAGAAATCAGCCAAGACCTCAGAAAAAATATTGTAGACCTCCACAGGTCTGGTTCATCCTTGGGAGCAATTTCCAAACACCTGAAGGTACCACGTTCATCTGTACAAACAATAGTACGCAAGTATAAACACCATGGGGCCATGCAGCCGTCATACCGCTCAGGAAGGAGACATGTTCTGTCTCCTAGAGATGATGTGAAAAGTGTGGTGTGAAAAGTGCAAATCAATCCCAGAACAACAGCAAAGGACCTTGTGAAGATGCTGGAGGAAACAAGTACAAAAGTATCTATATACACAATAAAACGAGTCCTATATCAACATAACCTGAAAGGACGCTCAACAAGGAAGAAGTCACTGCTCCAAAACCGCCATAGAAAAGCCAGACTACGGTTTGCAACTGCACATGGGGACAAAGATCGTACTTTTTGGAGAAATGTTCTCTGGTCTGATGAAACAAAAATAGAACTGGGGAGGCTTGCAAGTCGAAGAACACCATCCCAACCTTGAAGCACGGGGGTGGCAGCATCATGTTGTGGGGGTGCTTTGCTGCAGGAGGGACTGGTGCACTTCACCAAATAGATGGCATCACGAGGATGGAAAATTATGTGGATATATTGAAGCAACATCTCAAGACATCAGTCAGGAAGTTAAAGCTTGGTCGCAAATGGGTCTTCCAAATGGACAATGACCCCAAGCATACTTCCAAAGTTATGGCAAACTGGTTTAAGGACAACAAAGTCAAGGTATTGGAGTGGCCATCACAAAGCCCTGGCCTCAATCCTATAGAAGATAGGAAGAACAGAACTGAAAAAGCGTGTGCGAGCAAGGAGGCCTACAAACCTGACTCAGTTACACCAGCTCTGTCTGGAGGGATGGGTCAAAATTCACCCAACTTATTGTGGGAAGTTTGTGGAAGGCTACCCGAAAAGTTTGACCCAAGTTAAACAATTTAGAGACAATGCTACCAAATAATAATTGAGTGTATGTAAACTTCTGACCCACTGGGAATGTGATGAAAGAAATAAAAGCTGTGTCAGCGATTGGGTGCAGAGATGTAGCGGAGTCAGGCGCAGGACACAGCTTAGAGCAAAACAACTGAGTTTACTCAATAAAACAAACAGTCAATATTCCAACAAGGCACAGTCAAACTAACACCTTCAACAACCACTAAGACACCAACAATCACGGAGAGAACAGAAAGGTATGCCAGAGGGTTAAATAAGGAACATAATATGGGAATTGAAACCAGGTGTGTGTAATACAGACAAAACAAAACAAAAATGAAACATGGATTGGTGGTGACTAGAAAGCCGGCGACGTCAACCGCCGAACACCGCCCGGACAAGGAGAGGGGCCGACTTCGGCGGAAGTCGAGACAAGCTGAAATAAATAATTCTCAGTACTATTATTCTGACATTTCATATTATTAAAATAAAGTGGTCATCCTAACTGACCCAAGACAGGGATTTTTTACTAGGATTAAATGTCAGGAATTGTGAAAAACTGAGTTTAAATGTGTTTGGCAAAGGTGTATGTCAACTTCTGACTTCAACTGTATATGGAGAAAAAGGAGCATTCTCTTGCTAAAAATAGAGACCATTAGAAACACAAGAGAGAGGGACAATTTGCTTGTCAGCTCGGCACACATATGAATCTGTGTTTTGGGGTTAAAAGCCATGGTTTACTCACTCCACCACAGCATCACCTCAGTAATATCACTGTTGCATGGTGAACATGGTGAATCATGGTGGAGTCATGGACACAGCAGCCCTCCCTCTCTGCAGGGCGATGCAACCAACCACGGAGCTAAGTTTAGAAAATGTCTCCAAGGTAGCGGGAGATAGAACTCAATTAAAACAATGCAGGGGGACTTTGAGTGGTGCTCTGTACAAAATGATAAATAGTTGGTGGAGGCCACTTAAATGGCAATCCACTGGGGAATGCTTTTAGGGTCTGTCAGAGTGTCAGAGAAAGGGGGAGTGTGGGAGAGAGAGAGAGAGAGAGAGAGAGCGAGAGAGAGAGATAAATAGAGAGAGAGAAATAGAGAGATTTTCGACCCCATGCATGATAGTCATCAGATCATTTGCAAGTACGATCCATATCAGGGCGATCTGAGTTGGTGGTTCAGCACATTTTTAACAAGACAACAAAAAGTGCAGGAGAGAAAGCCCAACAGAACCCCTCAGTTCTTTTTTTTTAGCTTATATTGTCGATTCTCAGAAAAATCAATAAATGGAACTGGTATAGGAAGTTCTGTTATTGATATTTTCAGACAATTGATCCAACTCATTATCATATAAAATGGTTGATTCCCCAGCCATCATGTAATGTGCTATGGAAATGACGATTTCTATTATATAATGAATGATACAGTATGTACTTAATTACTGCAAACAAGTTATTGATTAACCCTCTGGGATTTCTTTAGGATATTAACTGCCCTAAAACATAGAATCATTACAAGATTGTAAAAAACGAAACAATAAGAATGTTTTATTGTCACATACACCAGAGATAGGTGCAGTGAAATATGTTGTTTTATAGGGTCCGCCAAAAGTCGTGCAAGTTAACATCGAAATAAATCAGTGGAAAGTGGTAAATTAAGCAATTAACATGGACCATCACCAGTCCAGAGTTCTGACTACTATACTATTTTCAAGGATGGATGGGAGCCAAAGTGGCAGGTGTGCATACTGGTCAAGTGACTAGTTCGTTTTTTTTTACTTAAAATTATGAGCAAGAGTGAGGAACAAAAACACATTTTCTCGACTCCACATTCTACCACGCACCTGCTCCACTCCCGAAACAATTCATTCCCTATAAGAGGTGTTATTGCAAGGAACAATGACTTATCCTAAGTAAATACAGCTTTGAGAAACAGAATATTTGAGGATATATTGTGATTTAAAGAGAGGGAAATTACTCATGGGAGAAATTGCTCTGTGAGGGAACACGCGGACATTTCTGTAAGACTATTTCTGGAGATTTTGGTTAGTGTAGGTTATAAATTCTGAGCATATTATAATGCATGTATTGCAAAACTTAGGCTATTTGGACAATCTTATTTTTTTAATCATTGAAAGAATTCAGTAATGGCCATTGTGCGCAATTGTTTTGTTTTTGCATGGAATAATCTGACATTTGTAGGTCTGCCTGTGCTCTTCAAGAGGTGATGATATTTAAACCAAATAGTATAACATTTATTTATCAATCCTTTGTAAACGGCAATGGTATTAGCGGAGCTGTGGGTCTTGCCCCAAAGAAGGTAAATCGAACGCTCTACACCTCATTGGGACGTTGTATTGAAAACGACCTATAAAGCAATGACGAGTGTTTCGTGGATGAGTCACAGGCTACAAAGTCATTCAAAGTAAAGCAAACATGAACAATAGAAAGGCAAAAATAGAACTTACCTGTCAGTTAGGCAACTATCTCAGTTATGTTTTGGTTTCTTCTTTCAAATCATAGTAGCCCACAAAACTCAGGATTCCTCACGCATGCATCAACGTTTTGACGGCTAAAGAACAAATTGATGCGCAGAAGATGTTTGACTTTGAATACTCTATCAGACGTTTTCCCTTTCTTTTCACAACGATCACAACCGTTTTCCCGTTTCTCAGACAAAGTTCGACTCTTTCTGACTCCGATTCACAAGCTGCGGACCTGTGTGACTCAGGATATAATGTAGATGTGTAGGTCACACACACAGGCATTCTAACCCCCTGCGTATTTTTGTCCGCTTTAGCGCGCAGCGCTCCTCCTCTCGACTACTGTACTGCGGGTGGTTGGAAGGCGCGCGATTACACTCAGGTGAGTTTACAGGTTTCATCGATAGCAACGCTAACTTTTCTCAGTATTGTTCAGTCTTTAGCTTAGTTCCCACATTGTATGTTAATTAATAATTATATGTGCCATAACAAGTAAATAAAATATCCTATAACTCGTTATAGAAGCACCTTTCCTTCTCACTAGAAAAACTATCCAACATTCCACCTGACTTTACCCAAGAAAGACCACTGACTCACTCTATTCTTAATTATTGGTTGTCAAGTTAAAAATGCTCCCTTAGCTATCAATAAAGAGGCAAGTTCTGGCAACAGCTCTGGTGGACATTCCTGCAGTCAGCATGCCAATTGCACACTCGTTCAAAACTTGAGACATCTGTAGCATTGTGTTGTGTGACAAAACTGCACATTTTAGAGTGGCCTTTTATTGTCCTCAGCACAAGGTGCACCTGTGTAATGATCATGCTGTTTAATCGGCTCCTTGATATGCTACACCTGTCAGGTGGATTAATTATTTTGGCAAAGGAGAAATGCTCACTAACAGGGATGTAAAGAAATGTGTGCACAACATTTGAGAGAAATAAGCTTCTGTGTGTATGGAACATTTCTTGGGATCTTAAATCTCGGCTCATTAAACATGGGACCAACACTTTACATGTTGTGTTTATATTTTTGTTCAGTATATATACACACAGTACAAAGATGTTTGGAAGTGACTGGGATGGCACAATAAAATTGGGGACTGATTTCCATTGTGGTCTCCATTTCTTTTTTTTTACAGACACATTACATAGATACAGACACATTGCATAGATACAGACACATTACATAGATACAGACACATTACATACATGCAGACACATTACATACATACAGACACATTACATACATACAGACACATTACATACATACAGACATACAGACACATTACATACATACAGACACATTGCAGAGACACAGACAAAAAAAGGTTATACTATTCACACATTAGCCAGCTTTTGCCATTCTTTTCTAAAGTGGTTACGGCTGGTATGGCTTTGAATTGCTGTGGTTGTTTGTTCCACTCAACAGCTCCGGGATACACAGTACCAGTCAAAAGTTTGGACACACCTACTCATTCAACGTTTTTTCTTTATTTTTACTATTTTCTACATGGTAGAATAATAGTGAAGACATCAAAACTATGAAATAACAGAAATGGAATCATGTAGTAACCAAAAAAGTTTTAAACAAATATATTTTATATTTGAGATTCTTCAAATAGCCACCCTTTGCCTTGACGACAGTTTTGCACACTCTTAGCATTCTCGCAACCAGCTTCATGAGGAATGCTTTTCCAACAGTCTTGATGGAGTTCCCACGTATGCTGAGCACTTGTTGGCTGTTTTTCTTCACTCTGTGGTCCAACTCATCCCAAACCATCTCAACTGGGTTGAGGTTGGGTGATTGTGGAGGCCAGGTCATCTGATGCAGCACTCCATCACTCTCCTTGGTCAAATAGCCCTTCAACAGCCTGGAGGTGGGTTTTGGGTCATTGTCCTGTTGAAAAACAAATGATAGTCCCACTAAGCGCAAACCAGATGGGATGGCATATCACTTTAAAATGCTGTGGTAGCCATGCTGGTTAAGTGTGCCTTGAATTCTAAGCACCCCCACACCATCACACCTTCTTCTCCATGCTTCACGTTGGGAACCACACGTGCAGAGATCATCCGTTCAACTACTCTGCCTCTCACTAAGACAAGGTGGTTGGAACTTAAAATCTCAAATTTGTCCATTGCTCGTGTTTCTTGTCCCAAGCAAGTCTCCCCTTCTTATTTGTGTCCTTTAGTAGTGGTTTCTTTGCAGCAATTCAACCATGAAGGGCTGATTCACACAGTCTCCTCTGAACGTTGATGTTGAGATGTGTCTGTTTCTTGAACTCTGTGAAATATCTGACGTGCAGTTAAGTCTAATGAACTTATCCTCTGCAGCAGAGGTAACTCTGGGTCTTTCTTTCCTGTGGCGGTCCTCATTAGAGTCAGTTTCATCATAGCGCTTGATGGTTTTTGCAACTGCACTTGAAGAAAAAAGTCATTGATATGTTCCGTATTGACTGCCCTTCATATCTTAAAGTAATGATGGACAGTTGTTTCTCTTTGCTTGTTTGAGCTGTTCTTGCCATAATATGGACTTTTACCAAATAGGACTATCTTCTGTATACCACCCCTACCTTGTCACAACACAACTGACTGCCTCAAACGCATTAAGAAGGAAAGAAATTCCACAAATGAACTTTTAACAAGGCACAACTGTTAATTGAAATGCATTCCAGGTGACTACCTCATGAAGCTGGTTGAGAGAACGCCAAGAGTGTGCAACGCTGTCGTCAAGGCAAAGGGTGGCTACTTTGAGGAATCTCAAATTTAAAATATATTTGAGTTTGTTTAACACTTTTTTACTTACTGCATGATTCCATATGTGTTGTTTCATAGTGTTGATGTATTCACTATTATTCTACAATGTAGAAAATATTAAAAATAAAGAAAAACCCTGCAATGACTAGGTGTGTCCAAGCTTTTGACAGGTACTGTAAAAATCTGTTCTTACCAGATAGACTCATATTTAAAACAGTGAATGTTAGAGTCTCTTGCTGTGGTATTACGCTGGAGGACATCTTAAACAAATGAAAAATGGTTGGATCGGTACCTGGGGGCTGAGTCCGTGATAATTCTTTGGACCAGACTAAGTTGAATTAATATGACTATATTTTCCACGAATAGCCAGGCTAGCTGCTTAAAATGTTCGACCTCTAGACAAGTATGCGGGGGAAATGTAAGTACAATTCTCATAAGCTGGTCTGTAGCTTATTCATTTGATGCTTTGGGCTGCTGGTGAACCATGATGTGCAGGCATAATCAAAGTGACACTGGACTAGCACACTTGCCAGAGTCCTTAGGGTGTCTATAGCTAGGTTTCCATCCAATTGCCAGATTTTCATGCAAACATCAAAAACTGCATAAAAACTAAATGCTCATTTGTGTTTCCATCAAATGGACTTGTTGCAGATAAAATTATGTGGGTAAAATACGTAAATACATAGTTAAATGGGTTTCCATTCATTTTCAACTCTAGGCCTACTGATAGTTTTGTCACAAGAAACATTTGCTAGGCATAGCGAATTAGTGCACTCTGGTATCGGGTACTTGCGCTCTAAACCGAAAGCTTGCAGATGTAGTAAAGTTATAGCCTACATGATGAGATTATTATGGACAAAAGTGAGAGATTATTTTGATTTTGTCGAACGGCAGTCGAAGCATCGATCATCACTTCACCAGAATAAGACCCTCAGAATGTATTGAAAGGAGCATCAAGCTCATCACCGTGCACTTTCACCACCCTGTGAAGTTCATCACAACATATTTCATCTGGCCTAATAAAGTACATGATTTGCCATGATGTCATGTCATTTTCTTCCCCCCCAACATGTACTTTACTCGCATAAAAAGGTCGTATGGAAACCTGGTTAATGTCAAGCCATTTGGAGGATGCTGGAATGATATTTTCGACAAACGTGTGAATGCCTACAGGAGACTTTTGAAGTAGCCTAAATCAGATTAAAACCACTGTGACTGGTTGTGTTTATGCCACATAACAAAAGGTCATTTTAAAGTAAAATTACAAATATTTAGGCTATATCGAAGCTTTCCTTCTCGCTTGGATTGGAGAGGAGGCAGAGCATGTTAAGCTTTCCTGAATAACTGAGCCTGCCGAGAGCATATCTGGCTACATTATTTTAGGACGATTTGGGAGAAGGATAAAATGCAACAGAAAGCGCATTTCAGTATCAGACGTAAAAATACAGCCAGACTGGCCTGCTACTGTGCCTTTCGTGACCTTAACTGTTGAGAGTGGACCCACAACTGATCCAAATCGAATTAAACATTCAAATCACAGGGCTTTTGCGCCACTATTCAAATGACACTTTCACTGCAGCCTGGGATAGAATGGTGGACCCACTTGAAAACAATAATGCAATGATTTATTGCATTGTGGTGTTGTAGGCTAGTCTAGGTAGGACACTTTATTGTCCCTAAACAAGATCAATAGGGGAGCTTTTTAAGCTGAGTGTCTCATGTTTTCACTGTTCTTTCATGAGCAATGATGCACCTGGCTTCTCTGCTGCCTATCATCCCGTCCCATTGGTTCTTGTGGACTCATATTCAAAGTTAATGCTCATTTGAATGGTTTTTATGTGTGGTACGATTCTTAGTTAGCCTATTGCAGATCTGTACAAACGATCCAACTACCGCTATTGTCACTATGAATGGTGGATAGAGGACAGGTTAGTCCGTTAGACTGGTAGACTGTACTAAATACCTGTGGTATAGTTAGCACATGGAAAAGTGTAGTGCGTAAGGGAAGTAACAAAACACATTTATAATGGGGAGGCACATTCAAGCAGATGAGGAAATGTGGCTAGGATGGAAGAAATTATATAGTAAAACCTGCAAAAGAGCAATAAAACACCACACACAACTCTCCCCTATTTTGGACTCCCTCCCCACCACAGTACATTTCAAACGGGTCCTAACCCAGCTGAGTGTGTCACCTATGAATCACAGTGGACAGCACAATGATCACTTTGTCCCACTTTCCTGAAACCAGGCTATTGAAGTGAAAGGGAGTTGGGAAATCAAGATAACAGTGTAACGTTGGAGAACATAAAATGAGCAGGCACGCTGGTCAGTAGGGGACTATTCACGTTCTACAGTGACTGCAGAAGTGACGGTAACCTTTGACTTCTGAGGGAGGTCGACTTCTTTGAGACTGTTGAGTGTGTTGGAACAAGTGACAACAGTAAGCGAGAACAAGTAACACAAGTGCCCTTCGTATGACTTCATTCTAGTGACTGGTGAACTGGTGAATGTAACATGTGAATCAGGCGCCATGTGTTCGGGCGATGTGCACCCTTACCATAGTCACCCACTTGGCAACAGTGGTTGTAATAATCTGTCACACGAGACATTATCTGGTTGTAGCCTATTTGAGAGGGTTCTGTTCAAGTGCACATACATCCTGCTAATGTTTCTGTGAGTCAACGCTCTACCCTTATTCTGTCAACAACAGTTACGTAGTGTGGAGTATCCTCGCCTGCTACTCCTCCTTTGTTGGTTTTATAGTGTGTGTCTCATGTCTGTTTGCTGTGTTTTTGCAGTACCTCAGGGCATGTACAGTATGTCTGATGCAGTAACCAAGGTGTGTGTCTGCTCTGACAGAACGGTGTGTGTGTGTGTGTGTGTGTGTGCGCCTGAAGGGCTCCTGAGGTGGCTCGTGGCTCCTGTGGCGACAGTGGACTCCATACCAACTGGGGCATTTTTCCTCAACAGCAGCCATGGAGGAAAAGTTCAGTTGGGTGGATGGTCGGGGTGGTTAACCTTACGTCTTCACGCTGTAGTCACTGCTGTTGTTGGTCTGTGAAAAAACTCACCGCACGATCCACCACCACACCACAGTTCTGATAAACAGAGATATTTGTCGTGCCGTCCTGTATGTATAGCAAGGATCCGATTTCCACAGATTTCATGGGTACGGCATAAACATTTTTACGTTCATTGAACATAGCGTGTCCCAAAAGTAACCCGGACCAGCATAGGCTTGACTGTTCAATGAACGTTGTATAACTGTTGTTGCCATCTAGTGGAGAAGAGTTTAAACAACTAGGCACTGTTTCCTCTTGGAATTTGAACAGAGATTGTGGCAGAGGCTAACGAATGACAGGCAGAAAAGAGAAAGGCAATACTAAAAAATGGGGAGAAATAAACAGAGAGAGGGACTTACTTGCCTTAATCCTATGAGCCACCATGACTCTTTTAAAAAAAAAAAAATTTTTTACCTCACAGAGAACCCCACTGTCAAGAGGAAGAGAGTGGAACAGTAATAATCCTCATCAGCCCCCAAGTCATCCAGCAGTGGTTAAGTCTAGTAGAGATACTGTATCTATCACCTGGCAGGTCAATAGAAACCTGAAGTAACCGCTGACCATAGAGATCTACCCTCCATTCTGTCACTGTAAACTCTGATTGATGCTTGACCCATTAGTGGCCCTGACCCTGCTGTGGCCTGGGCTGGGCTGGGGGAGGGGGGTCGCTCCAGAAGTTGATCACTGTAACAGACAGACGGATAGACAGGGATTTAGTGATCCCCTCTCCTCTCAATCAATCAGTCACTAACCACATATCCTGGAGATGGAGGCCAGTGACCGAGAATAATGTCCAATAATAAAGCATCTTGGCGATAAAAACACAATGTTTGGTTGGTAAACAACAAGAGAGACATACATGTGTCAATATCACAAGATGGAGGTCAGAGGAAGAGGACATTGTGTCAAGATGAGTGAGGGTCTGGTGGACGTACTAGTCTCAGAGACAGTCTGTTTGTAGCGTCACAAGCGTGGTGGTAATAAAATAGGAAATCAAAAGATCCCAATCTTGGAGTTGTACAATAAGATAACTACATCTGAGAGTGAAAAAGTGTCAATCAATAAGACTCTGGCATCCTCTAATCTCTCCTTGTGTGGCCATTATCGGACGAAATCTCATTGTCATTGTTCATATTTGCGGCACAGCGTCTGTAATAAAAGTGATATGAGACAAAATGATGTCATCTGTGGAATATTGGAAACATGAACTGAATCCAAATTCAGAAAGGCATATTATAACATTTAGCTGTGGTAGATAAATCCTCACTTAGCGTTACAATAAAACCTTCTCTTAAACTTTTCTTGAATTTGTTTCAGGGGGAGCAATAGATCCGGATTCCCATTCTCAAAACAACCGTTCCAAAATAAAACATTTACTACAATATGTTGAATTATTATTATTTTTTGTATCTCTCTCAGTCTCTAGTGGAATGCTCCCGGGTCTAGTTCAAATGTTTACGCGGTTTCTTGAAAGAGCTATTAAAAATCCACTCGGCTTGTTTACCCGAGGAAACGGACACAAAACAAATCACCATCAAGTGGAGCCAGGTTCTTCAGACTCAGAGAAGCTCTAGTAATGTTCTACCGGCTCACTCGTTCATCTGGGAGAAGCCAGGTCATGGGTTCGGATTACAGGGCAGCTAGAGGGGACTGGGCACGACTGTAACAATTCAGGGCCTGCCTGCCATGAGAATTTCATATTTGTAAGGTATGGGACGTCTTCCTCCTTCCTGTCTGGCTTCTCTCCCCAAGCTGTGGATTAACAACATGTATGTTATAGAGAGGAGGACTGTTCTGTTTAATGGATGACAAATCCAGACATACAGTGTGTGCAATTGAACCTGTGGACATCAGTACTTCTCTGAAAATATATATTTCCTGACTAATTTTTCACCATGTAGTAAAATTGTGTTGTCAAAAAGACAACAGCAAAGCAGTCAAAACTGGAACGCTTAAAGACAAATAGCTATGTGAGAGGATGACTGGTGGTGTGGAGAAGAGAAACCTGGTGTGCTACAGGAAACATCTGTAAGGGGAGTAGATCTTAGACACTGGGGCTGGAGGAGATGGCCCACCGCCAGTCTTCCTGTGTGATGTAAGTGTCATCCCCATCATCACTACTCATGGTGGGCCAAGATATCTAGACTGGACTGTGCCCCCAAAAAGCATGGGTCCAAGACCTGTTCTCCCTGACCCGTTGTAGAGGTGGAGAAGAGAGGAAGAGAAAAGAGAGAGAGAGAGAGAGAGAGAGAGAAAAACAGAATAAAATGGAAACAGGTCTATGTCACCTTACCTTTTCTTTCCATTGTGTATGATGACGAATCCATCATTGGATGAATCATCCCAGAGAGAAGGAAGGACACCTCCAAGGCACCAACTTATTGTCTTGTTCAATGAAATGAGGACGTAACAAGTCATTTTCTTTCTCCCAGAAATGGAATATGTCATTGAGTCGAGTGGATTTACTCAGAAACCATTTGTAACCAAGGAGAGATGTGTGTACTCTATGCAGGTTTAATCTGTTATCACCTGATGGCGCCACTGTGCTGTTTCATTGGTAGGCTACATGACCAATCACCTAACAGTCACTCCAACAGAAAAATGTGTTTAATGTCACATTTTCTTAACGTTATCCAAACTCTAGTGCTAGATGTCTGATTCTCTATGTATGCCAGAGGGCTATGACGTGAGGACTGTTGGTCATTGTGGCAAGGTAACACTGATGTCTTTGTGTTCTGTCATCCTCCTGTTATGTCTGCTTTGGGCACGCTGTGTGAAGCTCTGGATGGAAATTTCCCTCCTAGAGGAGTCTGAGAGGATTTCTCCCTCACTACTGTAAACCTACCTGTAGCTGGGAGTCTGGGACTGACGGAAGCCTTCTCCACCTCTCCACCTCTCTAGCAGTAGTTTTCTGGGTTGTGTATTCATTAGGTCACACCGTAGCAAGACGTAATAAAACGTTTTGCAATGGAAATGGAAAATGTCTTATTGGACATGTTCAAGGAGTTCCTCCCTGTTTCATTCAGTTGTCTTCCGTTTGGTACCTAGTGAAAATGACAGTGTTGTGCTTAATGGACCATGGTCCAGTAAGGCCTGGCCTGCTGTGTTTATGCTCTGTGTGCTTCAGTGGTTCCACACCCTCTCTGGTAGGTCCAGAGAGGTCCGTTGGCCTGTCCCGGCCATAGAATTAGAATCGCTAGAAGGGACAGACCACACTATCACAGAACGTTGCATTGAATGTGAATGTCTGTGTGTTCTAGTCATTCTAATGGTTGCTTAGCGGATTTTGCAACTAACAGACAATAAGCATGATGGACAATGTGAAAGAGGAAGGTAGCCTTAGTGCAACTTTAAATCCCTTTAAACTGTAATTAGGCTACTGATATTGAGGCAGTGAATCAAGATACTGTTTAAGCAGATACACAACATGAGCAAAAGTATGTGGACACCTGCTCGTCAAAGATTGCTGCGGGGACTTACTTCCATTCAGCCACAAGAGCATTAGTGAGGTCAGGCACTGATGTTGGAGAATTAGGCTTGGTTCGCAGTCGGCGTTCCAATTCATCCCAAAAGTGTTCGATGGGGTTGAGGTCAGAGCTCTGTGCAGACCAGTCAAGTTCTTCCACACCGATCTCGACAAACCATTTCTGTATGGACCTCGCTTTGTGCACAGGGGCATTGTCATGTTGAAACAGGAAAGGGCCTTCCCTAAACTGTTGCCACGAAGTTGGAAGCACAGAATCGTCTAGAAGGTCATTGTTAGCTGTAGCATTAAGATTTCCCTTCACTGGAACTAAGGGGCCCGAACCATGAAAAACAATCCCAGACCATTATTCCTCCTCCACAAAGGAGTGTCCACATACTTTTGTAAATATAGTGCATATGGAGTTGCTTGTCTCACCCTGTACTTACTGTAAGTTACGTGTTTTTTTGTATAAATCAAGACTGAGATAGGTCCTGTTTTCTCAAACATTGTAGTGTATTACTCAACTGTTTGTTTCAATGTTTCTGGTTACCATGGTGATGTTGTGCAACCTACAGGGGAAAAATAAGCAACACTGAAGAGATGGGCATAAGGCCTCATTGATAAATAACCCCTGTTATATAGTATGACTCTGCTTACCACATTCAAGTCAGGGTGGAGACAGATGGCACAGGGACTAAAATGTTAACTCTCCTCTCTACTCTCGTTAAATTGTAGAATGAAATTTCCTTAGCTTTTCATGTTATTTAACCTTTTACTGCAGTGGGCTAAATCAGGGTCACACAGAGTGTTTCTTGGTAGTCTTAAACAAATCTACTTTGAAACAAAAGTATACACCTCACAGTTTCAGCTTGGACACCTTGAATAGGAAGGATTCTAATAATGGCGCCGGAGGAGATGGCTTCGGTCTCCTAACCAATTGTGCTTTTGTGTGTTTTTTTGTGCATTATAGATATTAGGACAGCGATGACTCATCCTGTACTGGAAGAAGATTTTTTCTTTAACAAGTTGGACGCGAAGGATTTACCCCAGACACCCGACAAGGCCCTCATCCCCGTCATTCGTAGGAGAAATAGACGGAGATATCGGGGATGTCAGGTGCGTGAATGAGGACCCAAAAGCGAATTAACAAAACAGAGTTTCTTTAATGACGAAACACATGTAGGCTCAGATGGACAGGCAGATTCCGACAGGACAGGACAAGGTTAGATGAACTGGCAGATTCCGACAGGACAGGACAAGGTTGCAGCAAACACGACGATAGTCTGGTTCAGGCATGAGAAACACAAACGAGAATCCGACAAAGACAGAAGCAGGAACAGAGAGAGATATAGAGACCTAATCAGAGGGAAAAAGGGAACAGGTGGGAAAAGGGGTGAACGAGGTAGTTAGAGGAGACAAGGAACAGCTGGGGGAAGGAGGGTAAGAAAAGGTAACCTAATACGACCAGCAGAGGGAGACAGGGTGAAGAGAAAGAACAGGAACAAGACACAACATGACAATACATGACAGTACCCCCCCACTCACCGAGCGCCTCCTGGCGCACTCGAGGAGGAAACCTGGCGGCAACGGAGGAAATCATCGATCAGCGAACGGAGAGAGGGAACCCGAGAGGGAACGTCCCGAGAGGGAACCCAACTCCTTTCCTCAGGACCGTACCCCTCCCAATCCACTAGGTACTGATGACCACGGCCCCGAGGACGCATGTCCAAAATCTTACGGACCCTGTAGATAGGTGCGCCCTCGACAAGGATGGGGGGGGGGGGGGGGAAGACGAGCGGGAGCGCGAAGAACGGGCTTAACACAGGAGACATGGAAGACCGGGTGGACGCGACGAAGATATCGCGGAAGAAGAAGTCGCACTGCGACAGGATTAATGATCTGAGAAATACGGAACGGACCAATGAACCGCGGGGTCAGCTTGCGAGAAGCTGTCTTAAGGGGAAGGTTCTGAGTGGAGAGCCAAACTCTCTGACCGCGACAATATCTAGGACTCTTAGTTCTACGCTTATTAGCAGCTCTCACAGTCTGCCACCTATAACGGCAAAGTGCAGACCTGACCCTCTTCCAGGTGCGCTCGCAACGTTGGACAAAAGCCTGAGCGGAGGGGACGCTGGACTCGGCGAACTGAGACGAGAACAGCGGAGGCTGGTACCCGAGGCTACTCTGAAAAGGAGATAGCCCGGTCGCAGACGAAGGAAGCGAGTTGTGGGCGTATTCTGCCCAGGGGAGCTGTTCTGACCAAGACGCAGGGTTACGAAAAGAAAGACTGCGTAAGATGCGACCAATAGTCTGATTGGCCCGTTCTGCTTGACCGTTAGACTGGGGGTGAAAGCCGGAAGAGAGACTGACGGAAGCCCCAATCAAACGGCAAAACTCCCTCCAAAATTGAGACGTGAATTGCGGACCCCTGTCCGAAACGACGTCTGACGGAAGGCCATGAATTCTGAAAACATTCTCGATGATGATTTGTGCCGTCTCTTTAGCAGAAGGAAGCTTAGCAAGGGGAATAAAATGAGCCGCCTTAGAGAACCTATCGACAACCGTAAGAATAACAGTCTTCCCCGCTGACGAAGGCAGTCCGGTGATAAAATCTAAGGCGATGTGAGACCACGGTCGAGAGGGAATGGGAAGCGGCCTGAGACGGCCGGCAGGAGGGGAGTTACCGGACTTAGTCTGCGCGCAGACCGAACAAGCAGCCACGAAACGACGCGTGTCATGCTCCCGGGTGGGCCACCAAAAACGCTGCCGAATGGAAGCAAGCGTACCCCGAACGCCAGGGTGGCCGGCTAACTTGGCAGAGTGAGCCCACTGAAGAACGGCCAGACGAGTAGGAACGGGAACGAAAAGAAGGTTCCTAGGACAAGCGCGCGGCGACGGAGTGTGAGTGAGTGCTTGCTTTACCTGCCTCTCAATTCCCCAGACAGTCAACCCGACAACACGCCCCTCAGGGAGAATCCCCTCGGGGTCAGTGGAGGCTACTGAAGAACTGAAGAGACGAGATAAAGCATCAGGCTTGGTGTTCTTAGAGCCCGGACGATAAGAAATCACGAACTCGAAACGAGCGAAAAACAGCGCCCAACGAGCCTGACGCGCATTAAGTCGTTTGGCAGAACGGATGTACTCAAGGTTCCTATGGTCAGTCCAAACGACAAAAGGAACGGTCGCCCCCTACAACCACTGTCGCCATTCGCCTAGGGCTAAGCGGATGGCGAGCAGTTCGCGGTTTCCCACATCATAGTTACGTTCCGACGGCGACAGGCGATGAGAAAAATATGCGCAAGGGTGGACCTTGTCGTCAGAGAGGGAGCGCTGAGAAAGAATGGCTCCCACGCCCACCTCTGACGCGTCAACCTCGACAACGAACTGTCTAGAGACGTCAGGTGTAACAAGGATAGGTGCGGAAGTAAAACGATTCTTGAGGAGATCGAAAGCTCCCTGGGCGGAAACGGACCACTTAAAGCACGTCTTGACAGAAGTAAGGGCTGTGAGAGGAGCTGCCATCTGACCGAAATTACGGATGAAACGACGATAGAAGTTCGCGAAGCCGAGAAAGCGCTGCAGCTCGACGCGTGACTTAGGGACGGGCCAATCAATGACAGCTTGGACCTTAGCGGGATCCATCTTAATGCCTTCAGCGGAAATAACAGAACCGAGAAATGTGACGGAGGAGGCATGAAAAGTGCACTTCTCAGCCTTCACAAAAAGACAATTCTCTAAAAGGCGCTGGAGGACACGTCGAACGTGCTGAACATGAATCTGGAGTGACGGTGAAAAAATCAGGATATCGTCAAGGTAAACGAAAACAAAGATGTTCAGCATGTCTCTCAGGACGTCATTGACTAATGCCTGAAAGACAGCTGGAGCGTTAGCGAGGCCGAAAGGAAGAACCCGGTATTCAAAGTGCCCTAACGGAGTGTTAAATGCCGTCTTCCACTCGTCCCCCTCCCTGATGCGCACGAGATGGTAAGCGTTACGAAGGTCCAACTTAGTGAAAAACCTGGCTCCCTGCAGGATCTCGAAGGCTGAAGACATAAGAGGAAGCGGATAACGATTCTTCACTGTTATGTCATTCAGCCCTCGATAATCTATGCAGGGACGCAGAGACCCGTCCTTCTTCTTGACAAAAAAAAACCCCGCTCCGGCGGGAGAGGAGGAGGGGACTATGGTACCGGCGTCAAGAGCTACAGACAAATAATCTTCGAGAGCCTTACGTTCGGGAGCCGACAGAGAGTATAGTCTACCCCGGGGGGGAGTGGTTCCCGGAAGGAGATCAATACTACAATCATACGACCGGTGTGGAGGAAGAGAGGTGGCCCTGGACCGACTGAACACCGTGCGCAGATCGTGATATTCCTCCGGCACCCCTGTCAAATCACCAGGCTCCTCCTGTGAAGAAGAGACAGAGGAAACAGGAGGGATAGCAGACATTAAACATTTCACATGACAAGAGACGTTCCAGGAGAGGATAGAATTACTAGACCAATTAATAGAAGGATTATGACAAACTAGCCAGGGATGGCCCAAAACAACAGGTGTAAAAGGTGAACGAAAAATCAAAAAAGAAATGGTTTCGCTATGATTACCAGAGACAGTGAGGGTTAAAGGTAGCGTCTCACGCTGAATCCTGGGGAGAGGACTACCATCCAAAGCAAACAAGGCCGTGGGCTCCCTTAACTGTCTGAGAGGAATGTCATGTTCCCGAGCCCAGGTCTCGTCCATAAAACAGCCCTCCGCCCCAGAGTCTATCAAGGCACTGCAGGAAGCTGACGAACCGGTCCAGCGTAGATGGACCGACAAGGTAGTGCAGGATCTTGAAGGAGAGACAGGAGTAGTAGCGCTCACCAGTAGCCCTCCGCTTACTGATGAGCTCTGGCTTTTACTGGACATGAAGTGACAAAATGACCAGCGGAACCGCAATAGAGACAGAGGCGGTTGGTGATTCTCCGTTCCCTCTCTTTAGTCGAGATGCGGATACCTCCCAGCTGCATAGGCTCAGCACCCGAGCCGGCAGAGGAAGATGGTAGTGATGCGGAGAGGGGGGCAACGGAGAACGCAAGCTCCTTTCCACGAGCTCGGTGACGAAGATCAACCCGTCGCTCTATGCGAATAGCGAGTTCAATCAAGGAATCCACGCTGGAAGGAACCTCCCGGGAGAGAATCTCATCCTTTACCTCCGCACGGAGACCCTCCAGAAAACGAGCGAGCAAAGCCGGCTCGTTCCAGTCACTGGAGGCAGCAAGAGTGCGAAACTCAATAGAGTAGTCTGTTATGGATCGATTACCTTGACATAGGGAAGACAGGACCCTGGAAGCTTCCTCCCCAAAAACAGATCGATCAAAAACCCGTATCATCTCCTCCTTAAAGTCCTGATACTGGTTAGTACACTCAGCCCTTGCCTCCCAGATTGCCGTGCCCCACTCACGAGCCCGTCCAGTAAGGAGAGATATGACGTAGGCGATACGAGCAGTGCTCCTGGAGTAAGTGTTGGGCTGGAGAGAAAACACAATATCACACTGGGTGAGGAACGAGCGGCATTCAGTGGGCTCCCCAGAGTAACACGGCGGGTTATTGATTCTGGGCTCCGGAGATTCGAAAGCCCTGGAAGTGGCCGGTGGATCGAGGCGGAGATGGTGAACCTGTTCTCTGAGGTTGGAGACTTGGGCGGCCAGGGTCTCAACGGCATGTCGAGCAGCAGACAATTCCTGCTTGTGTCTGCCTAGCATCGCTCCCTGGATCTCGACGGCTGAGTGGAGAGGATCCGAAGTCGCTGGGTCTGTCTTGGTCGGATTCTTCTGTCAGGTGCGTGAATGAGGACCCAAAAGCGAATTAACAAAACAGAGTTTCTTTAATGACGAAACACATGTAGGCTCAGATGGACAGGCAGATTCCGACAGGACAGGACAAGGTTAGATGAACTGGCAGATTCCGACAGGACAGGACAAGGTTGCAGCAAACACGACGATAGTCTGGTTCAGGCATGAGAAACACAAACGAGAATCCGACAAAGACAGAAGCAGGAACAGAGAGAGATATAGAGACCTAATCAGAGGGAAAAAGGGAACAGGTGGGAAAAGGGGTGAACGAGGTAGTTAGAGGAGACAAGGAACAGCTGGGGGAAGGAGGGTAAGAAAAGGTAACCTAATACGACCAGCAGAGGGAGACAGGGTGAAGAGAAAGAACAGGAACAAGACACAACATGACAATACATGACAGGGGATGGAGGTCTGGGTGCCATGTAAGGATCCTACGGCGAGTGGGTAATCTGCCTTTACCGCCGGTCCTATTAGCCAACGTGCAATCGTTGGATAATAAAATAGACAAACTATGAGCACGTATATCCTACCAACGAACATTCAAAACGGTAATATCTTATGTTTCACCGAGTCGTGGCTGAACGACGACATGAATAACACACAGCTGGCGGGATTTACACTTTTTCGGCAGGATAGAACAGCCGCCGCTGGAAAGACAAGGGGTGGCGGTCTGTGTACATTTGTAAACAAAAACTGGTGCACGAAATTTAAGGAAGTCTCAAGGTTTTGCTCGCCCGATGTAGAGTATCTCATGATAAGCTGCAGACCACACTATTTACCAAGAGAGTTTACATATATATTCTTCATAGCTGTCTATTTACCACCACAAACCGATGCTGGCACTAAGACCGCACTCAATGAGCTGTATACAGCCATAAGCAAACAGGAAGACGCTCATCCAGAGGCGCCGCTCCTAGTGGCCGGAAACGTTAATGCAGGGAAACTAAATTTTTTTTACCTCATTTCTACCAGCGTGTTAAATGTGGAACCAGAGGGAATAAAACTCTAGACCACTGTAACGGCATTCCTCCTCCTCTTCTGAGGAGGAGTAGCGAGAAGGATCGGAGGATCAATGCGCAGCGTGATAAGTGTCCATAACGTTTATTTAAAGACATAAACTGAACACTACAAAACAATAAACGTGAAACGAACGAAACCGAAACAGTACCGTGTGGCAACAAACACACACACGGAAAACAAACACCCACAACTCAAAAGTGAAACCCAGGCTACCTAAGTATGATTGTCAACCACCTTTACTCCACAAACAGAGACACGTACAAAGCTCTACCTCGCCCTCCATTTGGCAAATCTGACCATAACTATTTCCTCCTGATTCCTGCTTACAAGCAAAAACTAATGCAGGAAGCGCCAGTGACTCAGTCAAAAAAAAGTGGTCAGATGAAGCGGATGCTAAGCTGCAGGACTATTTTGCTAGCACAGACTGGAATATGTTCCGGGATTCTTCCAATGGCATTGAGGAGTATACCACATCAGTAACTGGCTTCATCAATAAATGCATCGATGACGTTGTCCCCGCAGTGACTGTATTGAATCGTACTATACGGGCTCCGACGCTTGTCAGATGTGGCAGGGCTTGCAAACTATTACAAACTACAAAAAGCACAGCCACGAGCTGCCCAGTGACACAAGCCTACCAGACGAGCTAAACTACTTCTGTGCATGCTTCCAGGCAAGTAACACTGAATCATGCATGAGAGCATCAGCTGTTCCGGATGACTGTCTGATCACGCTCTCCGTAGCCGATGTGAGTAAGACCTTTAAACAGGTCAACATTCACAAGGCCGTGGGCCAGACGGATTACCAGGACATGTACTCCGAGCATGCGCTAACCAACTGGCAAGTGTCTTCACTGACATTTTCAACCTATTCCTGACTGAGTCTGTATTACCAACATGTTTCAAGCAGACCACCATAGTCCCTGTGCCCAAGAACACTAAGGTAACCTGCCTAAATGACTACCGACCCATAGCACTCACGTCTATAGCCATGAAGTGATTTGAAAGGCTGGTCATGGCTCACATCAACACCATTATCCCAGAAAAGCTAGACCCACTCCAATTTGCATAGGAGGCCAGCATCTCTCATCATATTCCTCTATGTTTTAATACCCAATTAAAATTAAACACTCTTGTCAATTCCTAAGAATTTGTAAGACTTATTTGTATAAAATGGACAGAGACCCGTCTCAAAAATCAACCGGCTGCGTTTATTCTCGAGAGTACTGAACATTATACAGTTTACCACAGATTATAAACTGAAAATGACGTCATTAGTTTTCGTACTACCCCGTCTCATCAACCAGCAGTACAATGGCTGTATAGTTCTCAAGCCTTCCCACATCGTCTCTCCCTAGTAAGATAATACGACCCAAGCCAAGGTCTGCCTGTGTAGATAAGCATTCTAGCCAGTCTGGCTATAAGTTCATTCATTTCTACCAAGGAACAGACAGTCATTGTTCTAATTCTTGATTATATTTACACACATTATATTTAGTACTAAGGTTAAAAAGAAAATTCATACATCTATACAGTAACATAATAGTTTTCTGATTAGTCAGTCCTGATTGAAATGTATACATAATTAGTCATTATTGATAAAAAAAAATCCCTTAACAACTGTTGACGTTGAGACTGGTGTGTTGCTGGTGTTTTAATGAAGCTGCCAGTTGAGGACTTGTGAGGAGTCCTTTCTCAAACTAGACACTCTAATGTACTTGTCCTCTGGCTCAGTTGTGCACCACACAGAGTTGTACGAGATCTTCAGTTTCTTGGAAATGTATCACATGGAATAGCCTTCATTTCTCAGAACAAGAATAGACTGACGAGTTTCAGAAGAAAGGTTTGTTTCTTGCCAGTTTGAGCCTGTTATTGAACACACTATTTCTGATGCTCCAGATACTCAACTAGTCTAAAGAAGGCAAGTTTTATTGCTTCCTTAGTCAGCACAACAGTTTTCAGCTGTGCTAACATAATTGCAAAAGGGTTTTCTTATGATCAGTTAGCCTTTTAAAATGATAAACTTGGATTAGCTAACACAACTTGCCATTGGAACACAACCATTATCATGGTTGCTGATAATAGGCCTCTGTACGCCTATGTAGATATTACATAAAAAATCTGCCGTTTCCAACTACAAGTCATTTACAACATAAACAAATGTCTACACTGTATTTTTGATCAATTTGATGCTATTTTAATGGACATAAAATGTGCTTTTCTTTCAAAAACAAGGACTTTTCTAAGTTACCCCAAACTTTTGAACGGTAGTGTACATGACAGAAGACTGAAATATAGCAAAACCATTTGACAGAAGCACCAGATTTTCTGCAGGTTTTTGGTCATTTCACTGCAGGAAAGGGCTACTGCTTTATTGTAAAGGATTGAAAGGTGGAAATAGATCAGAGAGAAAGAGAGAGATCATAGAGAGAGAGAGAGAGAGAGAGAGAAAGAGAGAGATCATAGAGAGAGAGAGAGAGAGAGATCATAGAGAGAGAGATCAGAGAGAGAGAGATCATAGAGAGAGAGAGAGAGATCATAGAGAGAGAGAGATCAGAGAGAGAGAGAGGGAGAAAGAAAGAGAGAGATCAGAGAGAGAGAGAGAGATCAGAGAGAGAGAGAGAGAGAGAGAGAGAGAGAGAGAGAAAGAGAGAGAGAGATCATAGAGAGAGAGAGAGAAAGAGAGAGATCATAGAGAGAGAGAGAGAGAGAGAGAGAGAGAGAGAGAGAGAGAGAAAGAGAGAGAGAGAGAGGCAGAATTCTTTGAGTGCATAATGACCCCAGCACATAGCTACTATACTTAAACATCTCTAGGCCCCATACTTTCCTGTCCAATATGGCTGAGTTATATCAGAGAGAGGGCCAGGAACAGTTCAGCATGTATATGTATCTTGTGCAATTAGTCTCTGGCATCCAGTCATTTGAATTGAACCTCTGTATACATAGTTGTTGACCATTTCTGATTCCTAGTAATGTCAGTGTAGTTCCTGGAACTGTCAGGGGTTACATAGGATGTGAGCACTGAGGCCAGCCCCAATATGAATTGCTTTGCCGTTATTATTATGAATAGATATCTGAAATCATAGTTCTGAAAAGCATGGTATGTCTTTGAATGCAAACTAATTGAAGGAGGACGGTTCATGTCTGGTAAAAAAAACGTATTACAATGATGATGAAAACTAAATATTAGGATTCTTTGTGAGTAAAATCTTTTAATGGGGAATAATTTGATGAATTCCTCCCCTGTAATTTCTGCCCGTGTTGAATGTTATGGTTAAAGTTTGACGCCACACTGAGCCGAGGGCACGCTGATAATGTATCTGTGACACCGTGTGATTATCTGACCGACCAAGGATGTTATGTCTTCCTCCCAGCCTCTCGGGCTGGTATTTACTGCTCTGCTCTTTTGTTCACCTGAAAATCCCCTTCACAGTTTGGCAACGAGGATGGGATGCTAAGGTATTCATCCATGTTCATTGAGCGAAGCTTCAGAATCCTCTCTCTGCAGGTGAGGCAAACAAACGTGTGTACTCCTCTGTTGTGGAGCCTTCTGTGGTTTCTCTCACTGAGAGGTTGCCTTCCCGTGGTATCTAAAGATTACCACGTATTTTGGTGAAAGGAGCCTCGCTGTATTGTCAATAGATCCATCTTGGTTGCATTGTGGTCAACATTTTAAAATGGGATACTAGTATATGCCACTCCTGAGGCCGCCCAACAGCCTCGCCTGTGAACACGGTACCTGCGGGGTGGGAAAAGCATGTGTCTCAGGGAGAGTCATGTCAGCTGTGTGTGTGGTCCATATTTTGAGAGGCGCTAACTGTGCATTCGGGCGAGCCTGTCTGTAAGGGATCTGCAGTGTCAGGCACTTGTAAAGCTGTACAGCAGTGTAGTCTGTCGATACGGGGTCTGCTGCGTATCAGGTACTTGTAAAGCTGTACAGCAGTGTAGTCTGCCGATACGAGGTCTGCAGCGTATCAGGTGCTTGTAAAGCTGTACAGCAGTGTAGTCTGTCGATACGGGGTCTGCGGCGTATCAGGTACTTGTAAAGCTGTACAGCAGTGTAGTCTGTCGATACGGGGTCTGCAGAGTATCAGGCGCTTGTAAAGCTGTATGACAGCATAGTTGAGGCACGTGTGTACTCCCAGTTAAGACCATATAAAATCAAATAAAAAGCCACACTGAGCCGAGGGCATGCTGATAATGTATCTGTGACACTGTGTTATTCTGTAACCAGATGTTGTGTCTTCCTCCCAGCCTCTCGGACTAGTCTTTACAGAACATTAGGTAGTGACGGATCAGAATATAAAGGGCCCGTCTCCAAGAGGCCTGTTCGACATGTTTCTGTGTGAGAGGTGTCTCCTTGTTTGCAAACTTGTTTTAAACCGTATTGATGTATGACTGACTAACATCCGCTTTGCAGAACATATCTGTCAATGCAAAGGTCAGTAAATGGCCAAATAGAGCAGCTTTTTCAAAGGTATTGTCAACACAAGTGGGGTGATAAGAGTCTAAGTCTGTGTGTATATCTTATTCATAAACACTGCTCAATCTTACAGCACAGGTGAAGAATGATGTTGTAGCCACCAGGCTACAACAGCACATAGTGATTTGGAGGCCCCAGGCAGAGGCCAGTCTGTGTACTTAGTGTGCAGCCCAGGTCTGAGCTGATTCCCAATTTCACTGGGTTATGGTTTTGGGTCACCATGGCAATGCGGGTGAACACCTCCCCATCTAGCTGGAAGTACTCCATCCCTACATCCCTTGTATTATGTAAAAAATCATGCCCAGTTCATGAGGCCCCTGATGATGTGAGACCTGAGATGGTAAGTCTGCCACTGGTAGCCTCAACATTACATTGTTTTTACCTTAGGGATAGTCTTCTGACCCAGACAAAGCTCCTCTTTGGAACAGTTTGCAAGTTTGAACAGCAAGGAGGCCTACGTAAAATGGTTGTCTTTTTAAAAGTACCCCGCAAAACACCAGTCTTAACGTCAACAGTGAAGAGGCGACTACGGGATGCTGCAAAGAAAAAGCCATATCTCAGACTGGCCAATAAAAATATAATATTAAGATGGGCAAAAGAACACAGACACTGGACAGAGGAACTCTGCCTCCAGCATCCCAGAGTCGCCTCTTCACTGTTGACATTGAGACTGGTGTTTTGCAGGTATTATTTAATGAAGCTGCCAGTTGAGGACTTGTGAGGCGTCGGTTTCTTAAACTAGACACTAATGTACTTGTTATCTTGCTCAGTTGTGCACCGGGGCCTCCCACTCCTCTTTCTATTCTGGTTCGAGACAGTTTGCGCTGTTCTGTGAAGGAAGTAGTACACAGCGTTGAATGAGATCTTCAGTTTCTTGGCAATTTCTCGCATGGAATAGCCTTCATTTCTCTGACGAGTTTCAGAAGAAAGGTTTGTTCCTGGCCATTTTGAGCCTGTTATCGAACCCACAAATGATGATGCTCCAGATTCTCAACTAGTCTAAAGAAGGCCAGTTTTATTGCTTCTTTAATCAGAACAACAGTTTTCAGGTTTGCTAACATAATTGCAAAAGGGTTTTCTAATGATCAATTAGCCTTTTAAAATGATAAACTTGGATTAGCTAACACAACGTGGCATCACAGGAGTGATGGTTGCTGATAATGGGCTTCTGTATGCCTATGTAGAGATTCCATAAAAAATGATCCCTTTCCAGCTACAATAGTCATTTCCAACATTAACAATGTCTACACTGTATTTCTGAGAAATGTGATGTTATTTTAAATGGACAAAAAATGTGCTTTTCTTTCAAAAACAAGAACATTTCTACGTGACAACTTTTGAACGGTAGTGTAGGTGTATTTGCACAATATAGTCTAAATATCACATTCTATCTATGGACAAAAGAAGGTCAGAATCATATGACAACAATTCACAAACCAAAACAAAAGAAAACAAAACAAACCTAACAAGCAAGCATCACTAGCAGATGGGATTATATTACATTTTAATGTGCACAGTGACGTGAGATTGTACAGTAAAAGCAAGGGAAGGAAAATGTCATTTTAATATAAAAATACATATGACCTTTTTCATTCAATTAAGCAACGTGCTAATATTTACCATCCTCACAGAGAGCAGGTATTCCTTATATAATGCACTATATAGGGGGCATTTGGGACGCTAACAAAGTGTGCTTCATGTCAGTATATTAAAAAACATGCCCCCATTCGCTATCAAACAGCAGTGATTTCAGGGGTGGAAGACCTACAGTGCATTCGGAAAGTATTCAGACCACTTGACTTTTTCCACATTTTGTTATTGTTACAGCGTTATTATAAGATTTATTAAATCGTTTTTCCCCCTCAAAAACAGTTTTTTTTAAAAATGTTTGCTAATTTATAAAAAAAAAAATGAATTATCACGTTCACACAAGTATTCAGACACTTTACTCAGATCTTTGTTGAAGCACCTTTGGCAGTGATTACAGTGTCGAGTTTCCTTGGGTATGTTGCTACAAGCTCTGTAAACCTGTATTTGGGGAGATCCTCCCATTCTTCTCTGCAGATCCTCAAGATCTGTCAGGTTGGATGGGGAGCGTCGCTGCACAGCTATTTTCAAGTCTCTCCAGAGATGTTCGTTTGGGTACTAGAAGCGGCTCTGGCTGGGCCACTCAAGGACATTCAGAGACTTGTCCCAAAGACACTTCTGCATTGTCTTGAATGTGTGCTTAGGGTCGTTGTCCAGTTGGAAGGGGAACCTTCGCCCCAGTCTGAGGTCCTGAGCGCTCTGGATCAGGATTTCATCAAGGATCTCTCTGTACTTTGCTCCGTTCATCTTTCCATCAATCCTGACTAGTCTCCCAGTCCCCGTTGCTGAAAAACATCCCCATAGCATGATGCTACCACCACCATGCTTCACAGTAGGGATGGCGCCAGGTTTTCTCCAGAAATGACGCTTGGCATTCAGGCTAAAGAGTTCAATCTTGCTTTCATCAGACCAGAGAATCTTGTTTCTCATGGTCTGAGAGTATTTAGGTGCCTTTTGGCAAACTCCTAGAGGCGGTCATGGGCCTTTTACTGAGGAGTGACTTCTGTCTGGCCACTCTACCATAAAGGCCTGATAGGTGGAGTGCTGCAGAGTTGTCCTTCTGGAAGGTTCTCCCATCTCCACAGTGGAACTCTGGAGCTCTGTCAGAGTGACGATTGGGTTCTTGCTCACCTCGCTTACCAAGACCCTTCTCCCCGATTGCTCAGTTTGGCTGGGCGGCCAGCTCTAGGAAGAGTCTTGGTGGTTCCAAACTTCTTCCATTTAAGAATGATGGAGGTCACTGTGTTCTTGGTGACCTTCAATACTGTAGAAATGTTTTGGTACCCTTCCCCAGATCTGTGCCTCGACACAATCCGGTGTCGGAGCTCTAAGGACAATTCCTTCAACCTCATGGCTTGGTTTTGCTCTGACATGCACTGTCAACTGTGGGACCTTTATATAGACAGGTGTGTGCCTTTCCAAATCATGTCCAATCAATTGAATTTACCACAGATAGACTCCAATTTGTAGAAACATCTCAAGGATGATCAATGGAAACAGGATGCACCTGATCTCAATTTTGAGTCTCATAGCAAAGGGTCTGAATACTTATATAAATAAGGTATTTCAGTTTTTTATTTTTAATACATTTGCAAAAATGTCAAACAACCTGTTTTCGCTTTGTCCTTATGGGGCATTGTGTGTAGATTGATGAGGACAGTCTGATGATTGATGAGGTTTTTTAAATAATTTAATCAATTTTAGAATAATGCTGTAATGTAACAAAATGTGGAAAAAGTGAAGAGGTCTGAATACTTTCTGAGGGCACTGTAGTCCTTGGTTGAAGCTGTCGAGAGCACAGGTGGCTGGTGGCACTAATTAGGGAGGACGGGCTCATAGTAATGGCTGGAACGGATTAAATGGTATCGAACACATCCAGCCATTATGAGCTGTCCTCGCCTCAGCAGCCTCCTGCGGACGACAGTCAATAAGCAGAAGTCTACACCAGACCATACTATTCAATCAGGGAATAAACTCAAAACTCACAGTGGAGTAAACCATTTTTTTTTTTAAAGACAACGCAACTCAAAAGTTGCATACATTGGGCAAACAAAGCTCAAAACAAAAAGTTCTTCATAGAGTGTAGATAAAGCATGGTTATTTAGCTACGGCTACAGCAAATGCGCATCAACATTGAAAGTTCAACCCTCCCTATACAGAGAAGAGACCTCACGTGGTTTAAAAGAAGATCCCACAGGTGTGAATGTAATGAAACAAACTTCAAGTGATATTTTTTTGAGATTCAAAGGCAAACATGAAAAAACATCCTCGGTCACATAGAAAAATGGTATATACCATGAAGGCTGTTCCGTTCGTAGACTTGGTTGTTGTCATACAATTTCATCACTCTTTCTTGGATTGGAGCTGGAACAAAACAGTGTTGATGGAGAGAGTGATTATGATGTCATCAGGTGGTTGTCTTATACCCGTGTGTCTGCCTGCCTCTATGTCTGTCTGTCAGGACATGCAGACTGACAGTGGCGTGTTGGTTGGCTCGGTGGCTTTGCAGAGGTGGTGATGCATGCAGAAACAAGGGCAGGTTCAGTGTTTCAGACTCGGAGTCATGGCAGGCATAGCGGGGTGGAGGGTGTGTGAGGGGGTCAGGTGGGGGGGGGGGGGTAGTGGGACTGAGAGAGGGGTGTTGAGAGGGTTTTGGCTCTATGATTTTGTGCTATGTCAGGTGGGATTTGTCAACTCTCTCCAAACAACGCAATGGGACACGCACAGGGATATCCCTTCCCCCGCACCCAAAGCATTACCCTCCCAAAAATAGGAACACAAACCCAGCAAAGAGGACACCAAAATCCATCATATGAGCCTATCAATCAATTAACTAACTAATCAATCAATCAATAATTCAACCAATCATACCCTTCATTCAACAAGCTGTAATCAGAGAGAGGATCACACAACATTTCGGAATAATGTTAGGAATAATGGAGGGGGGGTGGGGTGGCTAGCGTGGTGGTGCTCCTGCAATGATAAACAACACTAACAAAAAACTAAATAAAAAATATAAACAAAGACCCCAAGAAATGACTTGACATAATCATGTGCCCCTGTTAGTTAAACCAGCACTGGAGAGAGAAACAATAGTCGTTGAGGGAGACGGAGAAAGAGAGGCGGGGCAAGGTACTCTGTGTCTCCGCCCCCTCACCGCCAACATCCCGCCCACAGCTCTAGAAATGTCTCACCCTCTTCTTTTATCAAAAAAGGTTGCTCCCTCTCTTTTCTTTCAGTTTCTTCAGGTGTCTTCTCTCCCTTTAAAATCTGATGGTTTCTAGCCCTCACCTCATTCCCACCATCCTCCATTCATTTTCCTCTTCTTCTACACCCCCTTGGTGGTGCTGATGCGGACGCTGCTGAAGCACTTGCCCATGGCTTCAAACAGAGGATCGCAGAAGGTGTGGATGCAGATGGAGTAAACACGGCTGACACAGTGGATCTCGATCAGATAGCTCTTGATGCACGGCACCACCGCCCAGATGTGGATGAAGGACAGGATGGCGAAGAAGATGCCCCAGACCAGCGCCAGCGGGATTCCCACCAGGGCGGTAAGGAGACGATAGCACCAGTACTTGGTCACCGTGAAGGTGGTGAAGCTGGCCTTCCACACGCCATCGAAGCTGTATGTCCCTGGAGGCTCCGCGATCACATCCTCGAACTCCACCTGACGGGAGAAGAGAATCACTGAATCAATAACGGTTCATTAGACAGCCACTGTCAAAGCAACTAACATAGATAAAGAATAACCTATTTCTAAAAATGTGCAAAAAAGTATTACAAGAGATTTATGCCTCCTCATAGTGACTGGTACAGAAGGTCAACCAGGTCAACCCACCCCCACAACAAACATTTTTGTGATTCCCTCCTTACCCTCTGTACTCTCTCTACCATCCTAAACCATCTTTTCACAATTCCTGACAGAGAGCTGATACAAAAGACAGAGCCACAGTGCCAGAATTGTCTGAGTCAGAGGGCAAATAAGCAGCACTATACTCCCAAGATGGTGCAACACTAACCAGTTTCTCAAAGCAGGAAAATAATAACAGGAAATGTGAATTATTGTGTGGATTATACATCATGGACATTTTTTATAGGGGTTGATCATTTTTTTGTTAGGTCAAATCAAATCAAGAAATTTCCTGCAACAAAAGGGTGATCAAATGAAGATCCTACATCTTTACATGAAGACTAGTCAAGAGTCTGGGTCCCAGGTAAACCATGAAATGTATTTATTTTCAGTGTAAAAACACTTCTCAGGTGGTCGACAGGTTTGCTACGTGCCTCCCAAGTACCCATGACCACAGACATTTTAGTGCAGACTGTGAAGTGGAAAAACACACGCATGCTAGCACACTTGCTCTCTTTTGCTACCTCACTACCCCTCTCTCGCTATCTCTTTCCCTTTCCCTCTCCCATTCGCTACCAGGCCCATGATAGAGCAAATATTTATTTTACAGTTACTTAATTGCGCGTGTGTTTTGTCTGCGAGAGACGTGTTGCTGTCAGAGGGTTTAACAACACCTGTATCTAGTGCAGAGTAAAAGTTCATTTTTGATATGAGATTGAACATTTTATTCAGAACACATTCCTACCAGCTCTTTCTGTGTACACAAAGGGGTTCCTAAACGGAACGTGCTAAACTTATAGCATAAAATAAAAGTTGGTGATTACAGCCCTGTAATAATAAATCATATTATTATTTTAAGCCACAAGACCCAGCAACGTCCATTTATTTCCCAGAGGCCTTACATCTTGAGTACTGTATGTACCCTTACAATTGTTTTTTGAAATTTGCAGTTTCACATGTGAAATGGTTGTTTTCAAAAAGGTTACTTAGACTACCCGAGTATGATAATTCAAGTGTGTTTAAAAATAATGATTTATTATTTACGAGCCATCCACTCCATTATTATGGTGTTGCAGAACAAGTGAGATTTTCCATTTACATGACTGTATCCAAGCTAAGTATACAAGACAATGAGAACAAGATGCCGTTTTGGAAGAT
This sequence comes from Oncorhynchus mykiss, assembly GCF_013265735.2. Taxonomy (NCBI): domain Eukaryota; kingdom Metazoa; phylum Chordata; class Actinopteri; order Salmoniformes; family Salmonidae; genus Oncorhynchus; species Oncorhynchus mykiss. The sequence continues at coordinate 49,070,823 of NC_048565.1, forward strand.
TGTTTTTATTTCCGTTATAAAGGTTTTGGGTTTTAAAAAGTTTTATTTTTTACAAACGACGGCTCATATTGAGTGTATTTACATGTAGATATGAAGCCACTCCTCAGTAAAAGGCACATGGCCGCCCGCTTGGAGTTTTCCAAAAGGCACCAAAAGACAAGATTCTCTGGTCTGATGAAAGCAAGATTGAACTCTTTGGCCTTAAGCGTCACGTCTGGAGGAAAACTGGCACCATCCCTACGGTGAAGCGTGGTGCTGGCAGCATCATGCTGCGGGGATGTTTTTCAGCGGCAGGGACTGGGAGACTAGTCAAGATCAAGGCAAAGATGAACAGAGCAAAGTACAGAGAGATCCTTGATGAAAACCTGTTCCTGAGCGCTCAGGACCTCAGACTGGGGTGAAGGTTCACCTTCCAACAGGACAACGACCCTAAGCATACAGCCAAGACGACGCAGGAGTGGCTTCAGGACAAGTCTCTGAATGTCCTTGAGTGGCCCAGCCAGAGCCCAAACTTGAATCAAATCGAACCTCTCTGGAAGAGACCTGAAAATAGCTGTGCAGCAATGCTCCCCATCCAACCTGACAGAGTTTGAGACGATCTGGAGAGAAGAATGGGAGAAACTCTCAAATACAGGTGTGCCAAGCTTGTAGTGTTCGAAAGAACTGTACATGTGTCCGGAAACCAGATGTATATTTTTGCACTTTTTTTTTTGCACATGTATTTTTGGGGTTATAAAAATTCATGTTTTAATTGTAAGCGAGGGTGCCTCTTGTGCTTATGTTTTTCTGAAGCCCAATTTAGAAATACATAAACATGAGCTGAAAATATTTTGTGTTCATAGGGGGTTATTACTTTGCTATTGCTATGGATAACTGAACAGAGAACAAGATTCTCTACTAGAAATACCCCTATTGTCACGTTCTGACCATCGTTCTTGTGTGTTTTCCTTGTTTTAGTGTTGGTCAGGACGTGAGCTGGGTGGGCATTCTATGTTGTGTGTCTGGTTTGTCTATTTCTATGTTTGGCCTGATATGGTTCTCAATCAGAGGCAGGTGTTAGTCATTGTCTCTGATTGGGAACCATATTTAGGTAGCCTGTTTTGTGTTGGGTTTTGTGGGTGGTTGTCTCCTGTGTCAGTGTTTGTACCACACGGGACTGTTTCGGGTTTTCATGTTTCTTGTTTTGTAGTCTATTTCATGTATAGTTTCGTTATTAAAAGAACCATGAATTATAACTACGCTGCGTCTTGGTCCGATCCCTGCTACACCTCTACTTCAGAGGAAGAGGAAGAAGAGAACCGTTACACCTATGTTATTTGGAAGGGATCCTCACTCATTCTGAAAGCCAGACAGCATGACTGCTGCTACTAATACTGTCTTACTGGGGCAGACTCAAAGGTTGCTCTTGTGCATGACTATGGGAATGACTTACAATATCCTGCAAGTCATGGTATGCTAGATACATACAGTTGAAGTCGGAAGTTTACATACACTTAGGTTGGAGTCATTAAAACTTGTTTTTCAACCACTCCACAAATTTCTTGTTAACAAACTATAGTTTTGGCAAGTCGATTATGACATCTACTTTGTGCATGACACAAGTCATTTTTCCAACAACTGTTTAGAGACAAATTATTTCACTTATAGCTCATTGTGGGTCAGAAGTTTACATATACTAAGTTGACTGTGCCGTTAAACAGCTTGGAAAATTCCAGAAAATGATGTCATGGCATTAGAAGCTTTTGATAGGCTAATTTACATCATTTGAGTCAATTGGAGGTGCACTTGTGGATGTATTTCAAGGCCAACCTTCAAACTCAGTGCCTCTTTGCTTGACATCATGGGAAAATCAAAAGAAATCAGCCAAGACCCCAGAAAAAAAACTGTAGATCTCCATAAATCTGGTTCATCCTTGGGAGCAATTTCCAAATGCCTGAAGGGACCATGTTCATCTGTACAAACAATAGTATGCAAGTATAACACCATGGGACCACGCAGCTGTCATACCGCTCAGGAAGGAGACGCATTCTGTCTCCTAGAGATGAACGTACATTGGTGTGAAACGTGCAAATCAAACCCAGAACAACAGCAAAGGACCTTGTGAAGATGCTGGAGGAAACAGGTACAAAAGTATCTATTTCCACAGTAAAACGAGTCCTATATCAACGTAACCTGAAAGGCCGCTCAGCAAGGAAGAAGCCACTGCTCCAAAACCGCCATAAAAAAGCCAGACTACGGTTTGCAACTGCACATGGGGACAAAGATCATACTTTTTGGAGAAATGTCCTCTGGTCTGATGAAACAAAAATAGAACTGTTTGACCATAATGACCATCGTTATGTTTGGAGGAAAAAGGGGGAGGCTTGCAAGCCGAAGAACACCATCCCAACCGTGAAGCACGGGGGTGGCAGCATCATGTTGTGGGGGTGCTTTGCTGCTGGAGGGACTGGTGCACTTCACAAAATAGATGGCATCATGAGGTAGGACAATTATGTGGATATATTGAAGCAACATCTCAAGACATCAGTCAAGAAGTTAAAGCTTGGTTGCAAATGGGTCTTCCAAATTGACAATGACCCCAAGCATACTTGCAAAATTGCTTAAGGACAACAAAGTCAAGGTATTGGAGTGGCCATCACAAAGTCCTGACCTCAACCCTATAGAACATTTGTGGGCAGAACTGAAAAAGCGTGTGCGAGCAAGGAGGCCTACAAACCTCACTAAGTTACACCAGCTCTGTCAGGAGGAATGGGCCAAAATTCACCCAACTTATTGTGGGAAGCTTGTGGAAGGCTACCTGAACCGTTTGACCCAAGTTAAACAATTTAAAGGCAATGTTACCAAATCCTAATTGAGTGTATGTAAACTTCTGACCCACTGGGAATGTGACGAAAGAAATAAAAGCTAAAATAAGTCATTCTCTCTACTATTATTCTGACATTTCACATTCTTAAAATAAAGTGGTGATCCTACCTGACCTAAGACAGGGAATGTTTACCAGGATTAAATGTCAGGAATTGTGGAAAACTGAGTTTAAATATATGTGGCTAAGGTGTATGTAAACTTCCGACTTCAACTGTTCGTCTCAGTACCTGTCGCCCCTTTAGGGATTGGACATACAATAAAACAAACTCGAACCATTCTCAGGTTCAACATGTGACCAGTCTTGTTGGCGTCAATCTGGAGTGACAACTGTAATGTATTTTTTTCATTTTGTCCCTAGATTGCAGAATGCCTCAGTCCAGTGTTTCCGTTACTATTGTATAGGTGTGGCGGACAACCCCTGCCTCGCTCTGTTTCCTCCCACCTAAAGGGGTTTGATGTGACTTTCATTTATTTAATTGAATTTGTTGCTTAATAAATCATGTTGATTTGGGGCCTTTGTTTGCACCCCACCTGGACAATCTAAGGGAATCCCTGCCTCAGCTACTCCATTGAGCCTGAACATAATCATTTCCCACTATAATGTGCCTCCCAGGATACTGGAGCATTTGGCAGGGAGATGTTAGCTAGCGGCTAGTTAGCGAACCGATCACTGCTGTGGTTCCCGTGCGGCGTGGCTGTGGGTGTGTCTACTCTGCCCAGATTAGCCCCATTATGGTTTAACAGAAGACTGCGTGGCTTTGGGGCCACTGCTAGAGCCACTCCACTCCACTGACTGCGCTATATAAAGAACTCAGCTTTATGAGAGGAAAATATATTCCCAAGGCAAACTCTGCATGGATGTTGATTCTTTGATGTGACCAATTGAGTGCAGCTGTTGAAATTCTAACTATAAGATCACTGCTAAAAAAAGTCAACAGTCTACTGGTTCTGCAAAAGGAGAGAGAGTAGTGTACATTGTTTGTGTGTGTTGTGTGTGTTTGTGACTGTATGTCTGTATGTATGCGGGACTTGTGTGTACGTGTGTGTGTGTGTGTCCCTTGCAAAAAAAACATGTGAAATAGCGGTTTTCACATGTTGAGCTTAACTTTCACACACAAAACCATATTTTCACATGTATTTAATTTAGAATTAACATGTTAACATCACCTTTTCACGTGAGCAGAATAACATGTTTTCAGTTTCAGTTTCACAAATTTGCGCTTCCACATGTGAAAATTGGATATGCATTTTCACATGTGAAAAACTTTGAAAATCAATCATGTGAAAAATCTCATTTACAGATTCACATGTAAGAAACCTCCACGGTTGGAATAATGTTATTCTCCTCACATGAGTTGGGTTCCCTGGTAGAATATTTTCCTATGACTGAACCCATTGTAATAAAATTCCTCTTCATAAAGATCTGGCACGACCTTCATACTGAAGTGGGAATAAGGGAATAAGGGAATTTCGTAGCGTGAGGCCATACTCTACAACAGAGTATGGCCTCATGTCTGCAGCGATAAACATCCCAACAGATTTGGTGATGGCTTTAGCCCGGTCTGATTCTGCAGCAAAAGGCTGCTTAAATGCCGCCGTGAGAAGTTGTTGTCTCTTGGCTGAGTTGGCTCCCGTCACTGACACACCAGGGTGATAACGCTTGAAATGTGTGGCCATGCTCAATGTATTTCCATGATGATACGGATTTCTTGTGGCACAATGTCTACACACGGTAATGGTGTTGTCCACCAGGTTCAACGGGGTGATCCGTACGGATCAACTACGGTCCATTACACCACTATTAGCTGTGGTTGCTGATGCATATATAGTTGAATCATGCTTTGTTTAATGCCAGCGGCAGGTCATTGGTAAAAATAGAAAAGAGTAGAGGGCCTAGAGATCTGCCCTACGGTACACCACACTTTACATGTTTGACATTAGAGAAGCTTCCTTTAAAAGAAAACCCTCTGAGTTCTATTAGATAGATTGCCATATCATGGATTCAGAGCTGAGGTTGAAAAGCCATAACGCATAAGATCTCAACAACAGGACAGGGTCAATAATATCAAAGGCTGCACTGAAATCTAACAGTACAGTTCCCACCTTCTTATTATCAATTTCTTTCAACCAATCAGTAGTCATTTCTGTCAGTGCAGTACAGTACATGTTGAGTTCCCTTCTCTATAAGCATGCTGAAGAGCCCTCAGATCTATAAGATACCTCACCTATGTGGGTGTTTTCATGTTTTATGAATCAAAGTTCACTACATCAAATGCCTGACACTCTCCCAGTGACCCCTTACATATGAATAAATAACCCAGCTGGACATGGCGATGGACATGGGCTGTGACTGCATCCAAAATGGCACCTTATTCCCTATTTAGTGCACTACTTTTGACCAGGGCCATTGGGAATAGGGTGCCATTTGGGAAGCAGCCTCTGACTTTGTGGCAGCTGCTGTTCTCTTCCCACCACACACGACAGGTGGTTTTCACTAGAGCCTACATCAGCGCTCTTTCAGCCAAGCTTTCTCTCAACAAACTAATATTTTACATACAGTGCCTTCGTAAAGTAGTCATAGCCCTTGACTTACTGCCTGAATTCATAATGGATTAAATCGATTTCTCTCATCCATCTACATATAATACCCCAAAATGACAAAGTTAAAAAAATGTGTTTTTAGAAATGTTCGGATATTTATTGAAAATTAAATACAGAAATATGTAATTTACATAAGTATTCACACCCCTGAGTCAATACTTGGTAGAAGCACATTTGGCAGCGATGACATCTGGATAAGTCTCTAAGAGCTTTCCACACATGGATCATCGAACATTTGCCCATTATTCTTTAAAAAAAAAATTCAAGCGCTGTCAAATTGGTTATGGATCATTGCTAGACAACCATTTTCAGGTCTTACCATATATTTTCAAGTAAATTTAAATCAAAACTGTAACTCGGCCACTCAGGAACATTCACGGTCTTCTTGGTAAGCAACTGCAGTGTAGATTTGGCCTTGTGTTATAGGCTATTGTCCTGCTGAAAGGTGAATTAATCTGAGTGTCTGTTGGAAAGCAGACTTAACCAGGTTTTCCTCTAGGATTTTGCCTGTGCTTAGCTCTATTCTGTTTTGTTTTTTTTATCCAGAAAAACTCCCCGGCCCTTAACGATTACAATCATACCCATAACATGATGCTGCCACCACTATGCTTGAAAATATGGAGAGTGGTACTCAGTAATGTGACGTATTGGATTTGCCCCAAACGTAACATGTTGTATTCAGGACAAAAATTCAAGTGCTTTGCCAATTTTTTTGCTGTAGTACTTTAGTGCCTTGTTGCAACAGGATGCATATTTTAGAATATTTTATTCTGTACAGGCATCCTTCTTTTAACTCTGTCAATTAGGTTAGTAATTGTGGAGGAACTACAATGTTGTTTATCCATCCTCAGTTCTCCTATCACAGCCCATAAACTCTGTAACTGTTTTAAAGTCACCATTGGCCTTATGGTGAAATCGCTGAGGGGTTTCCTTCCTCTCCGGCAACTGAGTTAGGAAGGACGCCTGTGTCTTTGTAGTGACTGGGTGCTTTGATAAACCATCCAAAGTGCAATTAACAACTTACACATGCTCAAAGGTACATTCAATGTGTGTTTATGTACTTTGTTTTACCCATCTACCAATAGGTTCCCTTTGCAAATAATTTGAAAACCTCCCTGGTCTTTGTGGTTGAATCTGTGTTTGAAATTCACTTGCCTACTGAAGGACCTTACAGATAATTGTGTGTGTGGATACAGAGATGAGATAGTCATTAAAAAAATACTGTTAAACACTGTAATTGCAAACATATTGAGTCCATGCAACGTATTATGTAGCTTGTCAAGCAAATTTGTACTCCTGAACTTATTTAGGCTTGCTATAACAAATGGGTTGGATACTTATTGACTCAATTACATTTCAGCATTTCATTTTTTATTCATTTGTAAACGTTTTGAAAAACATAATTACACTTTGATATTGTGGGGTAGTGTATGTAGGCCAGTGACACAAAATCGCAATGTAATATATTAAAAATCATACCGTAACACCACAAAATGTGGAAAAAGTCCACGGGTGTGAATACTTTCTGAACGCACTGTAAGCACACAAAATGGGCACAGTGTGGTTTGTGTCTACTTTGAAAAGAACGATTATCTTTTAATAACTCACTAATTGAATAACAGATGCTGTGTAACTATAAAAACAAGGACTGTGAGAAATGTTTTGCTCCAACAACAGGATATGAGTAATATTTCCTCTGTTCCAACACCGGAGCAAGGATGTTCCACTCTGTTCTAATGACAGCAGCCGCAGCAACACGGGCCCTCAGATCCTCAAAAAGTTATAGAGCTGCACCATTGCGAGCAAGCCACTATAGAGGATGGGGAGTACAGCCCAGTACATCACTGGGGCCGAGCTCCCTGCCACCCAGGATCTCTATACCAAGCAGTGTCAAAGGAAGGTCCAAAAAAACTGTCAAAGACTCCTGCCACCCAATCCATAGAATTTTCTCTCGTAACAGCAAGGTAAGCAGTGCTAGTGCACCATGTCTGGAAACAACAGCACCCTGAACATAATCAACGCCCAAGCCATAAGACTGCTAAATAGCTAATCAAATTTAGACCTGCATTGACCCTTTTTTGCACTAACCCTCTTGCATGAACTCGATGAGCACACACTGGACTCTACCCACACCCCAACACACACATACACACCTCCACACTCACACTTTCTTGCATTGTATTTCTGTCTGTAATAAAGCCCTTTTGTGGGGAAAAAAATCATTCTGATTGACTAGGCCTGGCTCCCCAGTGGGTCGGCCTGGCTCCCATGTGGGTGGGCCTTAGCCCCCCCCCAGGCCCACCAACGGCGGTGCCCCTGCCCAGTCATGTGAAAGGCCTAATTTATTTACTTCAATTGACAAATTTCCTTATAATGAACTGTAACTCAAAGTTTTATATTTTTGTTCAGTAAGCATAGATACCTCAACTCCCTCATTCCCATGCACATCTACTACACACTGGTGCTCCCTGTATATAGCCATGTTACTTTTACTCTTTATTGTTATTCCATATTCACTGTGTATTTATTCCTCATGATGCTATTTATATATTTTAAATGTTTTTTAAAACTGTATCTTTCACTCTGCATTGTTGGTAAAGGACCCTTAAGTAAGCATTTCACTGTTGTTTATGAAACATGTGACAAATACATTTTATTTAGAATATGCTCTGCTGCTACTTACAACTTTTACGCACATGTTGAGCCCCTTCACAAACCTATTGTAAAACATAGTCAACTGGGGTCATGAACCCGAAAAAGCTCAAACTGACATATAGTGTAGGTTACACGTGAGAATGCTATGCGACTCACCACCCACTTCGCATATTTTTTGATAAATGTTTATCCTATTTTTCAATCATTGAGTTTTTTAAAATTATTATTTTATTCACTTAATAAGGCTACGTTTCTATTGTTGTTGCATTTTGTCGAGAGGTGAACCTGCAAGTAAGCATTTTGTTGTATTGTGTCCTCCACGTATATCACGTGTATCTGACTAACTTGAACTTGAACACACGCAGTAGGCTACTTTGGGTCACCCTTGACAGTTTGCTGTGCACATTTGACTGCTCCTACTCAATCATCGTGCAAGTGACAATTTCCAGTCGTCATGGGTATATTACAATGGTAACATGCATAATAATACCACATCCAGTATACGGACTGGTTCGGATTTGAACTCACCTTGACAACGTCGTCGTTTAAGTATTTGGGGTCCCGGTTCACCAGGTCGATCTCTTTCGTGTGGACGTCCTGCATCGTCTTCATCCCACTCATACTGTCGTTATCCATCTCTTTGTTATTTGGTTTGTATATGTTCCCTTGTTTCCTGATGAACTGCGAGTGCAGAAATGACTTGTAGTCCGGAGGGAAAGAAGAGAAGCGGAGGATAAATTAGTGGAGAGACGGGTAGAGAGCAGAGGATAGACGGACTGAGCGCACCAGAGTTAGCAGCCTACCCCAGCCTGAGATGGTTTTAAGGGAGAGCACCACACCCCTCTTTAGTAGATATCCGTCTCTCACCGCAAGGGGTCGTCACCAAGAACTCACACAATGCGTGTTAACGATGGTTATTAGGATGGCCGTATGCTCTGTACACTGAGAACCTGTTTCACATAAGGCATCGCAAGCATATTTTCTAATCATATAACTGTCGTCAAGTTTTACTGGACTGTGCATTTTTCGATTTGCTTAGCTAGTCTAATATAATTAACATTCTAAAAAAAACACAACTTTGACTGACTTTGTGCGCATAATTATCTATGTGGATTGAAACATAAATAATGCTCCGAATGTAAGAAGTGTAGTTTATTTATAGGGGACAATGCACATTAATCAACATCAATATTACAATAATGCAACATCCATGTAAATGTGCCGGGGGTCACCCAAAAGCTAATTTGCACCCAAAGTCGCAGGGTAGCTAAGGTCAATTACACAGCCACCGAACAAATACTCAGTAACACAATAGAAAATACAAGTGAATAAATAACTGTAAATGTCTCATGTCAGTGCTAATGGATAGAGGGGGCTTGCTTGCACATTCGCCCAGTAGGAGTGGGAGTAACGTTCACAACTAGGTGCCAAAAAAGATAACTATTGGCAAATAGGCTTTGGAGTTTAAGTTTCCCAATTTTCCAATGGCATTTTCGATAAATGTCAGAATGAGAATGAGCCAGATAAACTTTTTTGCTCTCAGATGATGAAATATCTTCTAAAAACTTACAAATGTTTACAAATATGGACAGCAGTGTCCAGAAGAGAACCGAGAACCATACCTCGTCAGTTTCACCGTCCTTGAGTCCACCAGTCATGCTGTCCCGCGCCTGAAGTGCGAACAGACCAGTGTGTCAGTGAAGCGAGACAATATCAGTTTAACAGAGGAAGAAAAGCAATAACAGGAGGCGTGTGGAATATGGTGACGACTTGGAGGGCTCCCCCGGGGGTATTACCAAATCCTGTCGCCTTATCTTTACGCTATTTAAGTAGCTGGAGAGACCTAAGAGTAAATCTCGGCGCGCATCTGCATGGACTGAATGAATGCATTTCATATTCGCAGAGCAGTCACCTGTGTACACTGTAAAACATGTCCTGTTTTTAACTTACCATAAAAAAAAGGTACAGTATGTTACTGTACCATATTTTACAGTATCCAATAATGTTACTGTGATCTTTTTTGCTGTTGTTTTTTTATGGTAACTTACAGGCAACTGTCTGCCTGTACCTTACACAAAACAACAGTATTGTTGTAAAAACATTAGTAGCATTACTGTACTAATGTTATGGTAATTGTAAATAATTAACGAATTAATTACATATATTGAGGAGATGGGGTTTGCATTTTACAGTATTTTAGCATAATTGCATGGGATTGGTGCAAGCAGGTTGGCCGCTAGGTATTGTGTTTACATATTACAGCAAATCAATGAATACCAGTTTGGAAGCCTTTGTTAAGGCCTCTAGAAGTGCAAGTGATATAAAATACCACACTTAAGTATTTTACAATTGCACTTGTAGAGGCCTTAAAGGTCCCACACATTCATCCTATTTCCCAAGTAAAAAAAGCATTTGAATGACCAAAACATCACCCATTATATCTTTATGCTATTACAATGCTCAGAATTGAATACATTTGACATTTTCTCTCATCTCTAACTATCAGGAAGCTTGAAAGAACCGGCTGAGTGGGCGGGGAGCTTATATTCATCAGCTCACCTTGACTGACAGCTCTTTAAAACACCCTTGTAGTTGTTGCCAGGTAACAAGCTAAACAGTGGGCCACATGTCATTGATGACATGGTAAACAATAGACTACTCATTCTGAGCTTAAATAGTATGCCTCAACCCATTTTCTCTGCAAAAGGCTTTAATGATCAACAGCTGAAAATGGACTGTTGGATGTCAGACAAACAGCATTACAGAATACAGTTACTTCAATAATATACTTCACAAGAACTAGTCAAGTTTGAGTCAATTTAGAAGCTTAGACACAAGGGAATGTATGTTGAAACAGCATGCAATAAGTATACTGGACAAGTTATTGGTGTCTCTGCATTAGCATTATAAACGACAATATGTTCAGACGTGTATTTATTGATCAGACATTTATTTGATCATTTACAATATGCCAGCATAGCGAAAATGTGCATCAACATGAACACTCATAAGAAATAAAAGGTGAGAAATAATGGAGACATCGTTTGACATAAACATAAAATAAAATAGAGCCATAAGCCTAATATAGGCACCCGGCCGCCCTACTTTGTGTAGGACCCATTGATTTGTACAATTTGTAACATTAATCTCCTGTCCGAATGCTTGAAAAAAACAACAATACAATGAAACAAATTGTGAGATCGTATCACGTAAAAGTGAATGACTTAAGCTTCAGGAAATGCAACCAACTGCAGATATTGATGGGGAGTGGAGCAGGAGAGGAAGGGGACCCACGTGTCCCGTTTCAATCAAGCAGACCTCAGTCACCCACTTGTCTTCAAGAACCCCCAAGATTGAAGCCGGAAACAAATCCAGCTATGGCCTCCTCCTCATCAGGCCCGTCACACTGGGCAGACTCCTACAGTGACCTCGTTGAAGAGGAGATCCAGGACTGTGTCTACGTAGCCTGTAGTGTTTTTGAAAAGGTCAATGTTTCTTAAATGGGCAGTTCATTTAGTTTCCTTTTATTTACTGTTCTGAGTTATTATGCTATCAATTCATTTACCTAGTGATTTACTCATACAACAATTTGTTTTCCAGTGTTTTTGAAGTACTCAATTTGAAATATGCAGTATTTGGTTGTGCACTCTTTTGTGAAACATTTGAATGTTTGTACTTGGAAATGTTCAATTGGTGCAGATTTGAAATGAATACCTAAAAACTTTTTCTATGTTTCTATAGGCCACCAAGTGCTAACAGTCAGTATCTAAATAATATGTGTGAAATGCTTGATAGTGTAAGTGATGTAAACAGAGAGGTCTACTTTCTTGGGGACCTGAATATTGACTGGTTTTCATCAAGCTGTCTGCTCAAGAGGAAGTTTCTCACTGTAACCAGTGCCTGTAATCTGGTTCAGGTTATTAATCAACCTACCAGGGTGTTTACAAACACTACAGGAACAAGATCATCCACATTTTTACTAATACTGTATAATGTTGTTTTAAATCTGTATCCGTACCCATTGGATGCAGTGATCACAATATAGTGGCTATATCCAGGAAAGCCAAAGTTCCAAAAGCTGGACCTAAAATAGTGTATAAGAGATCATACAAAATATTTCTCATGTAACTGTTAAGGCTCCATGGTTTGATGAGGAATTGACCATATCCTGTGGTTTAGAACACTTATGTAATGGCTGTGCAATCTTATTGTGGATTCAGAGATATCTATCCTATAGAACTCAGAGGCTTCTCTAATGTCAGAAATGTAAAGTGTGGTGTACTGTACAAAGCGTGTGTGTACATCTATGCTGATAATTCCACCATATACGCATCAGCAACCATAGCTATTTAAGTCACTAAAACCCTTAATAAATAGTTGCAGTCTTTTTTGGAATGGGTGGCCAGTAATAAACAACTAAACAACTCTTGAACACTCTAAAACAAAGAGCATTGTATTTGGTTCAAATCATTCCCTAAATTCTAGACCTCAGCTGAATCTGGTAATGAATGGTGTGGCTGAAAGTTGTGGAGACTAAATTACTTGGTGTTACCTTAGATTGTAAACGGTCATGGTCAAAACATTTAAATTAAATAATTGTAAAGATGGGGAGAGGTCTGTCCGTAATTAAGAGATGCTTTTCGCTTTTTTGACACCACACTCCACAAAGCAAGTCCTGCAGACTCTAGTTGTATCTTATCTTGACTATTGTCCAGTCATATGGTCAAGTGCTGCAAAGAAAGACCTAGTTCAAGCTGCAGCAGGCCCAGAACAGAGTTGCATCAGAGGGCTAATATTAACACTATGCATGTATCTCTTGGCTAAGAGTTTTTCCTTGCCAGCTGTGTGCTGGGAGTTCTCAGACTCAATGTAGGGGGCTTAGGGATGGTTGAACAAAAACCATATAGTGACTATTAGGTGTGTTACAGAAAATATACAGTTCACAAGATAACGCAGCCAAACCACAGTTCCGTTATCGAACGTTAGCCCCCCGATCCCCCTCGCCCTCCTTAAAATGTTGGCTACCGTGTCGGACTCATCAATTCGAAATAGGCCATGTTGGTGAAGTAAATACAATATAGCAATTCCAGTGTTTTAATTGCTATATTGTATTTACTTCGCCACCATGGCCTATTTATTGCCTTTACCTCCCTTATCTCACCTCATTTGCTCACATTGTATATAGACTTATTTTTCTACTGTATTATTGACTGTATGTTTGTTTTACTCCATGTGTAACTCTGTGTTGTTGTATGTGTCGAACTGCTTTGCTTTATCTTGGCCAGGTCGCAGTTGTAACTGAGAACTTGTTCTCAACTTGCCTACCTGGTTAAATAAAGGTGAAATAAAAATAAATAAAAATCAAACTCTGATACTTACATTATCGTCAGCGCTTGCAAGATCCACTGTTCAAGACGGTACAGCATATGTCTTCAAGATTAGCTTCCTGGCAAGACCCATCGAACGTTCTCCCCAATTGATAAAGCAACTTTCCTCAAATGTGCACTGCAAATGCGTGACCTGATTGTAATTTTCGGTGCAGCCTGTCCACCCGAAATGAAAAGCATCCACTGCTTTTGAATGTCATCATTCTTTGGAAAGAACTGCAACATAAAATGTACACTGTGCCATCCAGTCACAACACAGTGTGCTTATTCCGGCATGCTGGTAAGTAGCTTCCTAACTAACAGTTGAAGTCACACCACAGGTGAAAGGTTACCAGTATCTTTGGTCATACTTTCTGCTTGAGCTAGCTTACGGTTTGTAAACAAAGCCAAAGCAAGGCATGGCATAATTAAACTTTAAACTTCTTCACAACAGTATCTCGGACCTGCCTGGTGTGTTCCTTGTTCTTCATGATGCTCTCTGCTCTTTTAACGGACCTCTGAGACTATCACAGTGCAGGTGCATTTATACGGAGACTTGATTACACACAGGTGGATTGTATTTATCATCATTAGTCATTTAGGTCAACATTGGATCATTCAGAGATCCTCACTGAACTTCTGGAGAGAGTTTGCTGCACTGAAAGTAAAGGGGCTGAATAATTTTGCACGCCCAATTTTTCAGTTTTTGATTTGTTAAAAAAGTTGGAAATATCCAATAAATGTCATTCCACTTCATGATTGTGTCCCACTTGTTGTTGATTCTTCACAAAAAAATACAGTTTTATATTTTTATGTTTGAAGCCTGAAATGTGGCAAAAGGTCGCAAAGTTCAAAGGGGCCGAATACTTTCGCAAGGCACTGTAAGTGTATGTAAACTTCCGACTTCAACTGTATATACACTGCTCAAAAAAATAAAGGGAACACTTAAACAACACAATGTAACTCCAAGTCAATCACACTTCTGTGAAATCAAACTGTCCACTTAGGAAGCAACACTGATTGACAATACATTTCACATGCTGTTGTGCAAATGGAATAGACAAAAGGTGGAAATTATAGGCAGTTAGCAAGAAACCCCCAATAAAGGAGTGGTTCTGCAGGTAGTGACTACAGACCACTTCTCAGTTCCTATGCTTCCTGGCTGATGTTTTGGTCACTTTTGAATGCTGGCGGTGCTTTCACTCTAGTGGTAGCATGAGACGGAGTCCACAACCCACACAAGTGGCTCAGGTAGTGCAGCTCATCCAGGATGGCACATCAATACGAGCTGTGGCAAGAAGGTTTGCTGTGTCTGTTAGTGTAGTGTCCAGAGCATGGAGGCGCTACCAGGAGACAGGCCAGTACATTAGGAGACGTGGAGGAGGCCGTAGGAGGGCAACAACCCAGCAACAGGACCGCTACCTCCGCCTTTGTGCAAGGAGGAGCAGAAGGAGCACTGCCAGAGCCCTGCAAAATGACCTCCAGCAGGCCACAAATGTGCATGTGTCTGCTCAAACGGTCAGAAACAGACTCCATGAGGGTGGTATGAGGGCCCGACGTCCACAGGTGGGGGTTGTGCTTACAGCCCACCACCGTGCAGGACGTTTGGCATTTGCCAGAGAACACCAAGATTGGCAAATTCGCCACTGGCGCCCTGTGCTCTTCACAGATGAAAGCAGGTTCACACTGAGCACATGTGACAGATGTGACAGTCTGGAGACGCCGTGGAGAACGTTCTGCTGCATGCAACATCCTCCAACATTACTGGTTTGGCAGTGGGTCAGTCATGGTGTGGGGTGACATTTCTTTGGGGGGCCCTCCATGTGCTCGCCAGAGGTAGCCTGACTGCCATTAGGTACCGAGATGAGATCCTCAGACCCCTTGTGAGACCATATGCTGGTGCGGTTGGCCCTGGGTTCCTCCTAATGCAAGACAATGCTAGACCTCATGTGGCTGGAGTGTGTCAGCAGTTCCTGCAAGAGGAAGGCATTGATGATATGGACTGGCCCGCCCGTTCCCCAGACCTGAATCCAATTGAGCACATCTGGGACATCATGTCGCGCTCCATCCACCAACCACAGACTGTCCAGGAGTTGGCGGATGCTTTAGTCCAGGTCTGGGAAGAGATCCCTCAGGAGACCATCCGCCATCTCATCAGGAGCATGCCTAGGCGTTGTAGGGAGGTCATACAGGCACGTGGAGGCCACACACACTACTGAGCCTCTTTTTGACTTGTTTTAAGGACATTACATCAAAGTTGGATCAGCCTGTAGTGTGGTTTTCCACTTTAATTTTGAGTGTGACTCCAAATCCAGACCTCCGTGGGTTGATACATTTCAGTTCCATTGATAATTTGTGTGTGATTTTGTTGTCAGCACATTCAACTATGTAAAGAAAAAAGTATTTAATAAGAATATTTCATTCATTCAGATCTAGGATGTGTTATTTTAGTGTTCCCTTTATGTTTTTGAGCAGTATATATATATATCACAAAACCAGTTCATTACGTCCATATTTCATGTAGTCGTCAGTATATCCTGTTTTATTCCAATAAGAAAGGAAGAAGGAAAAAGGAACATACATTCTAGAGGCCGCTAATGACTGGCAGTAAAAATGTGTCTTAGGCATCACAATACCCATAAAGGAACACCCACGTTTAACTTACAATGGCAGGTTTAGCCAATAATACATGCAGTACAGACAATCCAGAGTGAGTAAACCTGTAAAACCAACCCTTTCTCCACCTACACACTTTTTATTTTTATTCCAGGGTCGCTGCTCTATCACCTCGGCTGTTTTACACCTAGGCCTATATCATTAGGATCAAGAATATAAAAGGCAGCGTAAACAGCTTATATAGAAATATATAATATACCTCTCTCTCTCATTTAGAGAAGTGCTTCAATTTGCCAGTTATTGTGTTGGTTCTACCAGTACCTTTAATCAGTTTATCCCAGTGTTAACCAGCCTGGCATACTAATAGAGACAACAACCTCTTGACAATACCTAATCCATTTGCCGGTGTGTACCGGAACTATAATATGTCCCTTACATTTGTAATATTGAGACGTATTTTTTTAAATGCAAAAGGATAATGGCACCAATTTATTTAGGATCGTATAGGCCCACTCCAATCGAGTAGCTATGCAGGTTTTAAGTCATAATATACCTGACCTCTACAATTAGTCCATACCATAGCAAACAAAAAAAACAACAACCTTGGTATTTCTAATGTACAATCAAAAAGGAAAAAGGTCAGACTTCTCCATCTTCTCCTTCCCGAAATAGTCCAAAGTTCCATATTGCCTAAATTAAAAAAAGGATACGTTCATCACAAACATTCTACATTATCATAAGTCCAACCTTATTTTATGTCCACATAGTCAACGGTTCCATACTGCATGAATAAAAAAAAGTCCACCATACTAACAATGTTTTGTAAAACATAATTGTAATGTGTAACGGGCCTTCCCTCACCTCTGCCACCGAAACGGTGAAGCCATTAAAAATCAGTTGTTTCCACTTGTTTGTCCTGTTTCATGAACACCTTGACTTTTTCCTTCGTTGACTGATGGTTTTTGTTTTCATTCCCCTTTATTCCCATTATAACAATATTATTTTTCATACATCTGCACTTTAGATCAAGTCATTTGGCTTTCATTGTTTTATTATCATAGCCTCTGTGTAGTGTCTTCTAGGGAGTCCACGGTAGTATTCAATATCTTATTTTCCGCTCGTATTTCTTCCATCATTTTATTACTGTAATCATTTCCTGTTTTTATGGCCTTAACCTCCCCCTGGAGCCCAGGCAATAGATCCAGCTTTTTTAACTGCTTGCTCATGCTTGTAAGCAATTCTCTATCTTCTGGAGACATAGTTATATAAAAAGTCCCCCTTCAATGTTAGACGGCGTCTTCCCTTCAGTTTCGCTCGCGGAGCTCGAGGAAAGGTCTTCTCTTGTTCGCTTCGATGTACCTGCTTCTTTTTAGAAAAATTCTGATCAATAAATAGTTCAAGGCTCTTTAAACCATCCAGAACGTTTGTTTCGCAGTTATCAGCTGATCCTCAGTTTTTAGGATTAATTCATGGGACAAACTGTGCCTACCAAGCTGCCACCTGCCACGTCATAACTAGCCTTTGGCGCAAAGCTCTGCAGCATTAGTGAAAATACGATCAATACAAGTGGACGTTACAGATCCAACACTATTGGTATGACCTCTAGTTGGTTGAGTGATAACCTGGATCATATTACCGTTATTAGTCACAGTTAGAAGTGTAGCTACCCAAGAGTTAGCCTGCCCAGGAGCAGGTTAGTTCTGACGGATTCGTTGCAATAGAAATGCACCTGGCTAAAAGGTCAGCCACTTTCGTATGACTGGTAATCTCAAGTTGAACTCAAGAGTTGACCAAAGTTGCCTTGCTTACTTCTCAAACTACATTCGCAGTATAGGGCTCTGGTCATTCTAGTCTGTCTACATTCCTTTGTCTGATTCTCTGCCCAGGGCAACAACTCACCTTGGTTAAGAAATGACACCAGCCCCAGAGACACAACAGTCATGTCCGGGTTGTTTTCAACCTGTCGTATGGGTGTTCATGCATTGCATTCTTTGTTTGATGGGTGGGTCACAACAAATTAATGAAACAAAATGAATTGCATTTCCACGTCTTGATTTTAGTTAGTGTGTGTGTGTGTGTGTGTGTGTGTGTGTGTGTGTGTGTGTGTGTGTGTGTGTGTGTGTGTGTGTGTGTGTGTGTGTGTGTGTGTGTGGTGAGAGAGAAAGAATGTATGAATGAGATTTTGTGTGTGTGTGTGGAGGGGTGGGTGGGGGGTAATTGGTAACCTAGGCTACACATTGCACCATCCAGTTGCCTAGAAGTTGACTGTCGCCATTCTCTAGGGAAGAGAACTGGATCAGTTGGAATCTACTGCAGAGTCAGGTGAGGTGTGTGAGACAATGCAAAATACATGCAAATGAGTCACAATCACAACACTGTCTTTAGGATAGGATATATTTTAATGCCCCTGAGGAAACAGTACTGATGCATACAAAAGAGGGAGACAGGTTGCTTTTTCTTGTCAGTGTTTATATCAGTGATGTTTGTGTGAGATAGATGGTTCTGAAAAATGTGCATTCTGGCTCCAGATCACACACTGACTACCCAGATGTAGAAGAACCAACCATTCCTCTTGTGCTTGGTATAGAGGAACAGAGTGAAATAAGGGCTTGTAAGGGCATTGTTGGTTAAGGGCTTGTAAGTAAGCATTTATTTTTGTATTCGGCGCATGAGACAAATAAAGTTTGATTTGATTTGAAGTAGATAAGTAGACTTCACGTTAAACTGAAGACCTGTGACCAGAGGGGTAATTGGTTGATAATCGCAAATCAGACAAAAGAAGCATTGTAAGAATTTGTTAATTGTTTCAACTAATTATTATTAAGTAACTTATTCCACAGACGTTTTTTACTTACTCAACTTTTTGATCAATGTGTTACCGGAACATAAAATGTTAAGTTTGTGTGTGTGTCTCCCCATGGCACCCCCATGTCTCTATGGGGGTGCCACAGGGTTCAATCCTCAGGCCGACTCTCTTCTCTATATACATCAATATGTTGCTCTTGCTGCTGGTGATTCTCTGGTATACCTCTACGCTGATGACACCATTCTTAAAGAAGAAGTTACAGATCTGTGAGAGCAAGAAATCTTGCTTGTTTGTAGGTGACCAAATACTTATTTTCCACCATAATTTGCAAATAAATTCATTAAAATCCTACAATGTGATTTTCTGGATTTTTTTTCTAATTTTGTCTGTCGTAGTTGAAGTGTGATGAAATTTTCAGGCCTCTCATATTTTTTAGTCGGATAACTTGCACAATTGGTGGCTGACTAAATACTTTTTTGCCCCACTGTATATTGTAATTACTTCGCCACCATGGCCTATTTATGGCCTTAACTCCCTTATCTTACCTCATTTGCACTCACTGTATATAGACTTTTTGTTTTCTTTTGTTCTACTGTATTATTGACTATGTTTTGTTTATTCCATGTGTAACTCTGTGTTGTTGTATGTGTCGAATTGCTATGCTTTATCTTGGCCAGGTCGCAGTTGCAAATGGGAACTTGTTTTCAACTGGCCTACCTGGTTAAATAAAGGTGAAATAACATTTTAAAAATTAAAAGTTGGCTCAACTTGTATCGTATTTTCGTTCAACTAGAAATTATTATTTGGGCATCTTCAATAAAAAAAGACTTTGGAACTACAGTATACTGAACAAAAATATAAACTTCCACACAGCTTCTTCACCTGCGGGATCATTTGAGACCCGCCACCCGGACAGAGGATGAAACTGTGAGTTTGCACAGCCAAAGAATTTCTGCACAAACAGTCAGAAACCGTCTCAGGAAAGCTCACCTATATGCTCGTGGTCCTCAACAGGGTCTTGACCTGAGTGCAGTTCGGCAGCGTAACCAACTTCAGTGGGCAAATGCTCACATTCAATGGCCACTGGCATGCTAGAGAAGTGTGCTCTTCATGGATGAATCCCGGTTTCAACTGTACCGGGCAGATGGCGTCAGGTGGGCGAGCGGTTTGATGATGTCAATGTTGTGAACAGTGCCCCATGGTGGCAGTGGGGTCATGGTATGGACAGGCATAAGCTATGGACAGTGAACACAACTGCAAGGTCCATTCATCCACCGCCATCACCTCATTTTTCAACATGATAATGCACAGCCCCATGTCGCAAGGATCTGTACACAATTGTTTGAAGCTGAACATCTCCCAGTTCTTCCATGGCCTGCACATTCACCAGACATGTCAAATCAAATCAAATCACATTTTATTGGTCACATACACATGTTTAGATGTTATTGCAGGTGTAGCGAAATGCTTGTGTTCCTAGCTCAAACAGTGCAGTAGTATCTAACAATTCACAACAGTACACACAAGTTTAAAAGTAAAATAATGGAATTAAGAAATACATAAATATTAGTATGAGCAATGACGGAGTGGCATTTACTGAAATACAGTAAAATACAGTATATACAGTGCATTCAGATAGTTTTTAGACCCCTTGACTTTTTCAAAATGTTGATACGTTACAGCCTTACTCTAAAATTGATTACATTTTAAAAATACTCATCAATATACACACAATACCCCATAATGACAAAGTGAAAACAGGTTTTCAGACATTTTTGCAAATGTTGAAAAAAATAATAATTCAGAAATACCTTATTTACATAAGTATTCAGACCCTTTGATACGAGACTCAAAATTGAGCTCAGGTACATCCTGTTTCTAGTGATTGTCTTTGAGATGTTTATACAACTTGATTGGAATTCATCTGTGTTAAATTCAATTCATTGGACATGATTTAGAAAGGCACACACCTGTATATATAAAGGGACACAGTTGACAGTGCATATCAGAGCAAAAACGTAGAGCTCAGAGATAGGATTGTGTCGAGGCACAGATCTGGGGAAGGGTACCAAAAAATCTCTGCAATATTGAAGGTCCCCAAGAACTCAGTGGCCTCCATCAATCTTAAATAGAAGAAGTTCGGATCCACCAAGACTCTACCTAGAGCTGGCCCCATGCCAAACTGAGCAATCAGGGGAGAAGAGCCTTGGTCAGCGAGGTGACGAAGTACCTGATAGTCACTCTGACAGAGCTCCAGAGTTCCACTGTGGAGATGGGAGAACCTTCCAGAAGTACGACCATCTCTGCAGAGTGACCAGACGGAAGCCACTCCTCAGTAAAAGGCGCATGACAGCCCGTTTGGAGTTTGCGAAAAGGCACCTAAAGGACTCTCAGACCATGAGAAACAACATTCTCTGGTCTGAGGAAACCAAGATTGAACTCTTTGGCCTGAAACCAAGTTTCTGGAGGAAACCTGGCAACATCCCTACGGTGAAGCGTGATGGTGGCAGCATCATGCGGTGGGGATGTTTTTCAGCAGCAGAGAATTTGAGATTAGTCAAGAACGAGGGAAAGATGAACGGAGCAAAGTACTTAGAGATCCTTGATGAAAACCTGCTCCAGAGCACTCAGAACCTCAGAGTGGGGCGAAGGTTCACCTTCTAACAGGACAACGACTGTAAGCACACAGCCAAGACAACGTGGGAGTGGCTTCTGGACACGTCTCTGAATGTCCTTGAGTGGCCCAGCCAGAGCCCAGACTTGAACCCGATCTAACATCTCTGGAGAGACCTGAAAATTGCTGTGCAGTGACTCTCCCCATCCAACCTGACAGAGCTTGAGAGGATCTGCAGAGAAGACTGGGAGAAACTCTGCAAATACAAGTGTGCCAAGCTTGTAGCATCACACCCAAGAAGACTCAAGGCTGTAATCGCTGCCAAAGGTGTTTCAATAAAGTACTGAGTAAAAGGTCTGAATACTTATGTAAATGTCTTATTTCAGTTTAAAAATGTTAAATACGTATTTGCTTTGTCATTATGGGGTATTCTGTGTAGATTGATGAGGGAAAACATTATTTTATCAATTTTAGAATAAGGCTGTAACATAACAAAATGTGGAAAAAGTCAAGGGGTCTGAATACTTTCTAAATGCACTGTACATGTGAAATGAGTAAAGCCTCCTGAGGTTGGACAAATGTGCACAGGTAGCCTACAGGAAACTTTCGAAGTAGCCTAATCAGATTAAAAGATTGTAACTGGTTGTGTTTATGCCACACATAAAAGGCAGTGCATTTTAAAAGTTAAATAATACATATTTAGGCTATATTGAAGCATTAGGTTCTAGGTGCACAAGGAATAGATCGGAAAGGAGGCAGTGTGCCTAAGTTTTCCTGAATAACGGGGCCTGCTGGGAGCATACAGTGCTTTCAGAAAGTGAAATGGGATTAAATAGAGAAAAAATCTCACCCATCTACACTCAATTCCCCATAATGACATAGTGAAAACAGGTTTTTACAAATGTTTGCTAATTTAATGACAATGAAATACAGAAACATTTACATAGGTATTCAAACCCCTGAATCAATGCATGTTATTATCACCTTTGGCAGTGATTACAGTTGTGAGTTGTTCTGGATTGTACAACATTTGCCCATTATTATTTTCAGAATTCTTCGAGCTCTGTCAAATTGGTTGTTGATCGTTGCTAGATTTTCAAGCAGATTCAAGTTAAAACTGTAGCTCAGCCACTCAGGAACATTCACTGTTCTCTTGGTAGGCAACTCCAGTATAGATTTGGCCTTGTGTGTTTGGTTATTGTCCTAATGAAAGGTGGATTCATCTTCCAGTGTCTGGTGTAAAGCAGATTGAATTGAGTTTCCGCTAGGATTTTGCCTGTGCTTAGCTCCATTCCATACCCCCCCCCCCCCATAAAACTCCCCAGTCCTTAACAATTACAACCATACCCATAACATGATGCAGCCACCACTATCCTTGAAAATATGGAGAGTGGTACTCAGTAATGTGACGTATTGGATTTGCTCCAAATATAACACTGTTTTCAGGACAAGGAGTTAATTGCTTTCTCACATTTTTTGCAGTATTACTTTAGTGCAGGGGTGTCAAAGTCAAATGGACGGAGGGCCAAATAAAAAAATCAGCTACAAGACGAGGGCCGGACTGTTCGAATGTTCATTGAAAAATTTTTAAATGACGCATATAGTCTAGTGAACCTAATTGAACCTACTGAAAACCTAACAAATATATTACAATATGATCAGATAAATAAAGCAATATTTTCTTATGGCTCTGTCAGTAATCTTTAATTTTCAACAGACACAAAAGACAAATTTCCTTTATATAAATATCCCCATAACATGAACATTAAATGAAAGAAACCGGTATTCAAGGCACCATCAGTAGACTATATTTTCTATTTTAGCAAAAGTGGGCTAAATTTACTTCAAAGAAAAAACAATAATAGCAATTTTCTATCATCCACTCAACTGAAATATTTTTAAAATATAATTGGATTGAAATACAAAAAAATAAAGTGCAAAAATCTATTAATCAAAAACAACACTTTGTTTAAGGAGAAGTAACATGCAGTGAAAACAAATATTAAATTTTAACTTTTAAACTTGAACTGAGTAAAAACTCTAAATATGTGATTGCACAGTAATGTTCACTTGTTTGAGGTTGAGGGTGATACTTGGTGGTGTCCCATCTTTTCCACAAGTTCATCAATGTTCGGGGTAAGGCTCTGAGCTGAAGAAATCCTCAGAATTGAGTGGAGGTGTTCAGCAGTAAGTCGACTTCTGTGTGATGTTTTGTTCAGGTTCATCAAAGAAAACAGTTGTTCACACAGGTATGTGCTGCCAAACATAGACAACGTTTGAGCAGCCTGGATGCGCAGCTGGGGCATTGTGCCGGGGAGGAAACGGGCGAACTCCGCAGCACCCACTACCGCATATTTTGCCCTCAGTGCATCATTGCATTGGAGGTCAATCAACTCCATTTGGAGGTTTGGTGGTGAGCTTTCCACGTCAACAGCAAATGGGTTACCGAGCAGTTCCAACCTGCTTTTTTGTGCTTCAAAGTCAGCAAATCGGCGTCGAAAGTCAGCGGCAAGCATACCTATTTTATCAGCCAACTGTGTGCTCGGGAACGCACTGGTAGAGAGCTTCTCTTTCATGGTCTGGCAGCTGGGAAAGTGGCTCAAATTTTCTTTCCGCATCTGCGTCTCCCACAG
This sequence comes from Oncorhynchus mykiss, assembly GCF_013265735.2. Classification (NCBI taxonomy): domain Eukaryota; kingdom Metazoa; phylum Chordata; class Actinopteri; order Salmoniformes; family Salmonidae; genus Oncorhynchus; species Oncorhynchus mykiss. The sequence goes on from NC_048565.1 coordinate 49,094,979, forward strand.
AGTCAGTTTGGTTTTAAATGCCTTCACTGTACTGTACATATCAGAGATGACACGATCCCGACCCTGCAGCTGCAAGTTTATTGCATTCAGATGACTCGTAATGTCACACAGAAAAGCCATTTCACACAGAAACATTTCGTCTCGGAGTTGTGTTGTGTCTTTCCCTTTGCTGTCCAAGAACAGACAAATCTCCTCACGAAGCTCGAAACATCTTTGAAGCACCTTTCCCTGGCTTAGCCATCGCACCTCTGTGTGATAAGGCAAATCACCATGCTCCGTTTCTAACTCCGTCAGAAATGCCTTGAACTGGCGGTGATTCAAACCTTTGGCTCTGATAAAGTTAACTGTGCGCGTGATGATGCTCATTACATGCTCCATTTTCAAGGCTTTACCGCACAACGCTTCCTGGTGTATGATACAATGATAAGCTGTCAGCTCACCTGTCGCGTTTTCCTCTTGCATCTTTTCCCGTATCTTCGCCACCAGTCCGCTCCTGTGTCCACACATCGCAGGTGCTCCGTCGGTTGTCAAACCCACGAGTTTTTCCCAAGGCAGCTCCATCTCATTTACACATCTTGACACCTCTTCATACAAATCATGCCCCGTAGTTGTGCCATGCATAGGACGTAAAGCCAAAAACTCCTCTGTCACGCTTAGGTTGGAGTCCACTCCGCGGATGAAAATTGACAACTGGGCAATGTCAGAAATGTCGGTGCTCTCATCCACAGCCAAGGAATATGCAATAAAATCTTTTCCCTTTTTCACAAGCTGCTCTTTTAGATTGATGGACAACTGGTCTACTCTCTCGGCAATGGTGTTTCTGCTCAGACTCACATTTAAAAAGAGTTGCCTTTTTTCTGGGCAAACTTCGTCACAAACTTTAATCATGCAGTTTTTGATGAAATCCCCCTCCGTAAATGGCCGGGCTGATTTAGCGATCTCTTCTGCCAAAATAAAACTGGCCTTGACAGCAGCCTGGCCTTGTGATTTGGCTTTTTTGAACAGAGCCTGTCGAGATTTGAGGCCTCGTTTTAATTCCTCTGCCTTTTGTAGCCTTTGTTCCATGTCCATATTCTTGTTTTTGTCCGCGTGTTTCGTTTCATAATGTCGTCTCAGATTATACTCTTTCAGTACCGCCACACTTTCTCCACACAGAAGACACACAGGTTTTCCAGCTACCTTCGTGAACATATACTCCGACTCCCACCTTGTTTGAAACCCCCGGTTCTCAGTATCCACCTTCCGTTTTGCCATTTTTGATGGGTATCTGAAAGTTAATTTTACTGTGATGCTGACGACTGCTGTGCCAATAAATATTGAAATGAAGCAGCCTACTGCTCGGTGCGTCACCTTTGCATTGTGGGAAATGTAGTATTGGTGCGTGTAAAAGATCTGCGGGCTGCCGGCTTGCTGCGGGCCGGTTCTAATAATAAATCAAGATCATCCCAGGGGCCGTAAAAAACCTTCTTGCGGGCCGGATGTGGCCCGCGGGCCTTGACTCTGACATATGTGCTTTAGTGCCTTGTTGCAAACAAGATGCATGTTTTGGAATATTTGTATTCTGTAGAGCCTTCCTTCTTTTCACTCTGTCAATTAGGTTAGTATTGTGGAGTAACTACAAAATTGTTGATCCATCCTCAGTTTTCTCTTATCACCACCATTAAACTCTTTAACTGTGTTAAAGTCACCATTGGCCTCATGGTGAAATCCCTGAGCTGTTTACATTCTCTCTGGCAACTGAGTTAGGAAGGACGCCTGTGTCTTTGTAGTGACTGGGTGTATTGATACCATCCAAAGTGTGGTGAATACTTTCACCATGCTCAAAGGGATCTTCATTGTCTGCTTTTCTTATTTTTACCCATCTACCAATAGGTGCCCTTCTTTGTGAGGCATCCCTGGTATTTGTGGTTGAATCTGTGTTTGAAATTCTTTGCTCGACTGAGGGACCTTTCATATAATTAGATGTGTGGGGTACAGAGATGAGGTAGTCATTCAAAAAATAATGTTAATAAACACTATTATTGCATAGTCCATGCAACTTATTCTGTGACTTGTAAAGCCATTTTTAACTCCTGAACTCATTTAGGATTGCCATAACAAAGAGTTTAAATACTTACTGACTATAGACATTTCCTCGTTTCTTTTTTATATTTAAAAAAAAAATGTAGATTTAAAAAAAATAAAAAAATCCACTTGGACATTATGTGTGTAGACCAGGCCAGTGACCAAAAATGTAAATTGTATCAATTTTAAACTGTTACACAACCAAATGTGGAAAGAGTCAAGGGGTGTAAATACTTTCTGAAAGCTCTGTATGTGGCCACATTATTATAGGACGACTTGGGAGAACAATGATCCCCAAAAGACATCAGTATCAGAAGTAAAATTACAGCCAGGCTGGCCTGCTACTGTGCTTTTCTGGACCTTATGAACTGTCTAGAGTAGACCCATAACTGATCCAAATGGAATCAGACATTCACATCACAGGGATTTTGCACCGTTACTCAAATGACATTTTCACTGCAGTTTACAGCCTAGAGTAGAATTTTGAACTCACTTGAAAACAATAATGCTATTATTCATTGCATTGTGGTGTTGTAGGCTAGTTTATTGATAGGACATTTTTATTGTCCCTCACCAAGATCAATGGGGGAGCTATTTGAGCTGTGTGTCTCATGTCTTCAATGTTCTTTCATGCACAATGACACATGTAACCTCTATGCTGCCTATCAGCTATTCCTCTATGTACTTGTGGATCTATGTTGAAAATAGTTGCAACCTTTAATGATTTTATGTGTGGTATGATTGCTAGTCAGCCTATTGCAGATCTGCACAAACGATCCACCCACCACTATTTTCACAATGAATTGTAGATAGAGGGCAGATGGATTGTTAGACTGGTAGACTACATTGACCTGTGGTATAGTAAGCGAGCAGAAAAGCGTAATGCATAAGGGAAGTACCAAATCACCTTGATAGGGGAGGCATGGGCAAGCAGAAGAGTAAATTTGGCTAGGATGGAAGAAATTATATCCTAAAACCTGCAAAAGGGAGAATGTAAACCTGGGGAAATGTGCACTACCTCCACCGTACCCAATAAAAAAAACACAACCCTCCCAAAGAATAAAAAAAAAAAAAAGTATGACTCACCTATTTTGGACCAACCCCCCCACCCTGGTAAATTTCAAACTGTAAATATCAGTATGGAATATTCCTTACATTCCACCAAGTCAGTAAAATGCTGTATTTATGTAACCCTGTAGGTTATTATCAGTATGGAATATTCTGGTATGGAATATTATTCCATATTCTACCAAATCAGTATTGTGCTGTGTAAACCTGTAGATTATCAGCAGAGCCCCAGGTCGTGTTGCAATAGACACACGGGGTCAGGCAGAGGCAGTTATTCTTCTTTCTTTATAGGAAAGTGTCTTATGCAATCAGACCAGCTCAGTGATTTACAACTTTTTCTCTCTCATTTTTCTCTCTGAGACTAATAAACATATCCCCGCCCTCCTTTCACAGTTCTCATAATTTTCTATGACAGAGAGACACGCAGCCATACTCAGAACATTTTTTACAAATAATTATCTTTATTTGATGCAGAATAAGAACACTTTTGGTACTTTAAAAAAAATCAAAGAATAAGTCTCGTTTGTTGAGCTCATTTAGAATCACATCATGCCATTTTCCATTTTTGCTCCATAAAAAATAATAATTCCACACCTGTGTGCTCTATTGCACAATCACACCTCCAATTTCCTCTCAGCACTGAAGAGATAACTCAGCCAAGTACAGACATGGTCTATTGGATGGCAGGCTGTCAACTGCCTAGCTTAGCAAAACGATTATAAGTTACTGTCAGAATCGCTGCGTTTGGTTGTCCATTAAAACAAAGCACAAGGGTGCCTCTGAAATGACACCCCATACCCTATACAGCCCACTACTTTTTAGGGAATAGGGTGCCATTTTGGATGAAGCCAAGGTTTTGTGTGACGTATTATACGGTAAGTTGTGAAGAACTGGTGGCACTATCTGCTAGAATATCTCCACATTTGGGTTCTGACATCAAAGAATAAAGCAAGCTAGTTGCTCTACGGCTTATAGAAAGCTCAGCAGCACCTAGGCCTACGACCATGTACCTGACTGTATAGAATAAACCAGAGTAGTAAAACTCATCTTAGATACTTAACATAAAAGTTCTGTCCAGTTTTATCACGACTCACAGAAACATGGACCGTCAAGAACACATGGCAATTGTGCATGAATAATTAGTTAGAAAGCCAACACTCCGACAACCCACCCTTTTGTTTATTATATTAGACACGTAAAAGTCCAGCTTCTGTTCAAAATATATACAACTGTCTTAGGTCTTTACTAGGTAGGTTGTCTTTGTGTAAAAGCAAATGGCCAAAATGTATCCAAAGCACTGCGAGATTAACACAGCAGCAGCAAAATAAGGCTGCAGAAGTATAAGCTGCATCTCAGCATCTAGGATCAGTGTACACTCTCTTACAGAAAACAAATGAATTCATTCAAATCCCATCTGAATCCTCTGCTGTATATCCACAACACATAAAAAGCAGAAACTACACAGATGTTACATGTCTGATGCCAGGAATGGTGTGATGCCTAACTGGCTAATATACTGTTTGGCCCTGATCTGATCTTTTATGATTAAAACAGTTATTTTTAGCATCAAAATAATGGAATGACAATCATTTATTTTTGGTCACAACTGAGCAATTGTCATTTTGGCAGAATACATCAAAACTGCTTAGAAATGCCACACAACCACTTCTATGAACAGTGGACATTATGACTTATCATGAGAATCTTGAAATTCCCAAATGACATAAATTATCATGTTGGATCATCTTATTACTCAGGTGGTGCTGTGGCGTTGTCAAAGGGAAGTTGACCCTAATCACCCTTTATGAGCGCTCGTAACTTATCAGTTGCACTTATATGCTCTACCATAATTCCACCACACGGTGTGTCGATGTTGGCTTTATAAAGAACTTCTATATTTCAACGCAAACATAGGTCAATGACATCTTCACTTTTTTAAGAGTTACCTCAAATTATTTACTTGTTTTTCCACTTAGACATAGGTAAAAAAAAAAAAAAAAAGTGAAGATGTCCTTTAATTAACTTCTTAACCCCCATAACAGGGAAGAAAATACTCTATCAGATGTCCATGGCCTTGACGTGGACAGAGGACAGACACCTGCCCATACTGTGGAAGAGGGGGGTGACAAAAATGTCTGTAAGGCTGCTCCAGACCACCTGGACAGAGGGCAGGGCCATCAGACAGCTCCGCACCACCGGCATCAACACCCTGGAAGGAGGAGGACATTCTTCAAATGCACAGAATGTGTAGGCATAAGTATTACCTGCATACATATTACATTACGGGGAACATTTAGCCTTGTGTTGGGGTGTAATATCAGTTGCATGAGGTGTTCCTATCAAGTTCCGTTTGCTGCAGAGTCCAGAGTACCTTGCAACATGAATTCTAACACAGCCTTCTTGATCCTCTTTGTCCATTTTGGATATGCATGAACAGTTAATGCAGACTTTATGAATGCTTGGAGCCTGCAGTATGTATTACGGGCAGAAGGAAGCCTAGTGGTTAGAGCTGTTGGACCAGCAACCGTAAGGTCACGGGTTTGAATACCCTTCGACGGCAAGGTGAAACATGTGTCCGTGTGTGCTTGTGCAAGGCACTTAACCCTAATTTGCTCCAGGGGTGCCATACTACTATTGCTGACCAATGTAAAACAACACATTTCACTGCACCTATCTAGTGATTGTTGTATTTCTATTTGACTGTATAAGGCTACGGAATGTGTTTTTATTATAGTGCCTTCTTTAGTGCCACTACATCTTGTGACACTATGTATCAGACACATCCCAGCCACAGGGTCAACTGTTTCTCATAGTTCCCATTCCATCCTCTACTGATCTGTGCTATGTCACCAAAGCCATATTTCAATTGCTTATCCTCCATAAAAGCTGTGACAGACAGTGCAGACGGACTCTTCCTCATCACAAATGGCACCCTATTCCCGTTATAAAGCTCTACTTTTCAAATCAAATCCCAATTTATTGGTCGCATACACATATTTAGCAGATGTTATTGCGGGTGTAGCAAAATGCTTGTGTTCCTAGCTCCAACAGTGCAGTAGTATCTAACAATACACAACAATGCACACAAATCTAAAAAGTAAAAGAATGGAATTAAGAAATCTAAAAACTTTAGAACAAGCAAAGTCAGAGTCCAGAGTATAAGAGTGTATTTGGAAAGTATTCAGACCCCTTGACTTTTTCCACATTTTGTTATGTTATAGCCTTATTCTAAAATGGATTAAATAATATTTCCTTGATGGGTTAAATAAAAACATTTCCTCATCAATCTACACACAATACCGTGTAATGACAAAGTGAAAACAGGTGTTTAGAATTTTTAGCAAATGTATTAAAATGTCACGACTTCCGCCAAAGTCGGCTCCCCTCCTTGTTCGGGCGGTGTTCGGCGGTCGACGTCACCGGCCTTCTAGCCATCGCCGCTCCATTTTTCATTGTTCCATTTGTTTTGTCTTGTTCCCTGCACACCTGATTTACATTCCCTAATCACACTGTATATATATATTCCTCTGTTCCCCCCATGTCTTTGTGTGAAATTGTTTTGTTTTGTGTTTGTTGCATCGCACCAGTCTGGTTTTTCACCCTGGGCATTGCCTGTACCCTCTTTGGGGAATTATTGGTGAACCTTATTGTTATTATTAACGGTATTTTGCGCTTGTCACTTTTGCCGGTTGGCTTGAGTTGTAGCTGTTATCTCCCGTCTGTTTGTTGCTCTTGGCTAATAAAGTCGCCTGATCACCTATTCTCTGCTCTCCTGCACTTGACTCGAATGACCAGAGGTGAAAACCCTGACGTAAAAATAAAAAACATACCTTATTTACATAAGTAGAACTCTGAAACAGGATTGTGTTGAGTCACAGATCTTGGGAAGGGTACCAAAAACATTTCTGCAGCATTGAAGGTCCCCAAGAACACAGTGGCCTCCATCATTCTTAAATGGAAGAAGTTCGGAACCACCAAGACGCTTCCTAGAAGTGGCCCAGCCAGCCAAACTGAGCAATGGGGGAAAAGGGCCTTGGCCAGAGAGGTGACCAACAACCCGATGGTCACTCTGACAGAGCTCCAGACTTCCTCTGTGGAGATGGTTGTCCTTCTGGGAGGTTCTCCCATCTCTGCATAACTCCACCTATCAGGCCTTTATGGTAGAGTGGCCAGACAGAAGCCACTCTTCAGTAAAAGACACATGACTGCCCGCTTGGAGTTAGCTAAAATGCACCTAAAGGACTCTCAGACCATGAGAAACAACATTCTCTGGTTTGATGATACCAAGATTGAATGCTAAGCATCACATCTGGAGGAAACCTGGCACCATCCCTACGGCGAAGCATGGCGGTGGCAGCATCATGCTGTGGGGGACTGGGAGTGGGAGACTAGTCAGGATAGAGGGAAAGATTAACGGAGCAACGTACAGAGAAAGCCTTGAAGAAAACCTGCTCCAGAGCGCTCAGGACCTCAGACTGGGGCAGAGGTTCACCTTCCAGTAGGACAACGACCCTAAGCATACAGCCAAGACAATGCAGGAGTGGCTTCTGGACAAGCCTCCGAATGTCCTTGTTCTGGCCCAGCCAGAGCCCGGACTTGAACCTGATCGAACATCTCTGGAAAGACCTGAAAATAGCTGTGCAGACCTGACAGAGCTTGAGAGGATCTGCAGAGAAGAATGGGAGAAACTCCCCAAATACAGGTGTGCCAAGCTTGTGCCGTCATACCCAAGACAACACAAGGCTGTAATCGCTGCCAAAGATGCTTCAACAAAGTACTGAATAAAGGGTCTGAATACAAATGTAAAAAATGTATTTTTGATAAATTTGTTAACATTTCTAAAAAACAGTTTTTGCTTTGTCATTATGGGGTATTGTGTGAAGATTGATGAGGACATTTTAGAATAAGGCTGTAACCTGTCAAATATATGTGTGTGTGTGTGTGATGGGATGTATAGAAAATATTGACAGTTTATGGATAGAATAGGTAGTATATCTGAAGAATTGTATGGCCTTGACCAGAATACAGTATATGCAGTATATACATATGAAATATATACAGTATATACATTTGAAATGGGTAAAACAGTATGTCAACATTATTAAAGCCCTATGGGCAGTGGTCAAAAGTAGTGCACTCTGTAGGGAACAGGGTGCCATTTGAGATCCAACCATTGACTTTTGGCAAAATCTATTCTTCGGAGAGACTGAGACATTGAGACATGGGGAAACTAGACCATAATCTGTACTAAAGGTCATATTAGAGTTACTTTGTGACATGCCCACAAAACATGCCCACAAGCAATCTGTAGCCTATCTATTCTAGTGGAATGTCCCACTCTTCTCTAAAAACAGGCCTACAGTGCTGCAAGGCAGAATAGAATGCCAACTATCTGGCAGGGGTTATGGGGGCTTTTTTCCATTACCAGCTGAACACTGCATTCCTCCCAACTTTCCATAAAGTGCCTCACTTGGGCACAGATCTGGTGTTGTTTTAGCAAGCAGCCCCTTATCTAATTGACTCTTAGGCGGAATTTGTGAATGTTGGGAGTTAAATGGTTTTCCTTCAACCTAACCACTGTGTCCACTGGCATGCATACAGCACATAATGGAACATAGGCCTATGTATGGAAAAGCTATGACTTAATTGCCCAAATAAAGTAAAAACAATGACGACACATTCATAGTTGTACCCTACATATGACATTAATTGTATGAATATATACGTCAGTATGCCTACTGGTCTTTCTGTGCAAACTGTCTACTATGGGTCAAAACAAATAGGCAGCAGAGCAGTCAATGGAAAATGTGGCCCTTGGCCAAGCTCTGAAACAACAAGATCGTATGTGTTGTGTTCCTACCAAATATGAATACAGCTGAGGACCCCGAAGACTATCCCGATGATAAATGCCATGGGAACGGCGAGGATGGTGGTCAGTATTCGGTAGAATACATATTTGAACAGTTCGAAGACGGCGTGACTTCCTATCCATACTCTGTCGAAGCTGTGGCTGGAACTGGGCTCTGCGATCACATCGTCAAAATCAACCTGGGGAAGGAAACAAGCGCTTGTCAGGAATCAGTCATGGACTCACTCACATACCCATTTGTCCTATTCTGTCCAAACAAACATATTAGCAGGAGTTTACAGCCAATATGGAAACTAAACACATAGGCAATGGCGCATGACATTTGCATTTGTTGTGCATTCATATTTTTTTTATTACATATGGTAAAACGACAATAACGAAAGTATTGATCTACAGTTCCGTCCACTGGAGTTAACTTTGTGAAAACCGGAGCGCACGGTGCGCTGATACACTGATACAGTAGTTTACCTTTAAGTGCGCATTTATGTCATTGGGATCTCGGTCTGGGATCGCCGCGTAAACTTTGTCTTTCTTCGACAAAATCGGTTCTATTGATCTGTTGAACTCGTCCTCGTCCATGATAATACTCGTCTCGTAATTCTCCTTTTCGATACCCATTTTAACTTCACAGTGGGCAGCGGAGAGCTCTCGTTGGTGGCGCTCTCTGCATTTGTGTCTGTGCCTACACGCATGAAACGGACCCACGCCCGGTGCGGAAAGCGGCGCAACGTAGTGTAGACACAACAAGCAAAGTCACGTCCCCATAGCTACTTGCACTGTTTGAACAAATATATTTGTTGAAGAATTCGTCAGATTGATCAAATAATCTGAACGCGGCTATATATGGCAAAATAGTAGTTGACGTTAGTTAACCATTGGACATTATGTATTTATATCTTAACATTTGTATAGGCTATACACACTAGTCATATTATTATACATTTTAGTCATTTAACAGATGCTCTTATCCAGAGAGCATTTACAGGTGTAATTTGGGTTAATTTCCTTGCTCAAGGACATTACAGATTTTTTAGCTTGGGGATTTGAATCAGGGACTTTTCAGTTACTGGCCCAACACTTTTAACCACTAGGCTACCTGCCACCACAAGACCTCTTCATGCACCACTCACCATTCAGATAATCGTGAGGTGTCTGAGTGCCAAGTCACAAAAGGCCTTAATCATCACAATCATGACAGTAGCCTGTTTGATAACATTAGTCCCCTTCCTTCACTTCCTCTCTTTTTCCTCCTCCTCCACTATCACAATCTCCAATTAAAAGGGATGTGGAGGAGAGCTAGGAGGATGAAATTAGAGGGATGTAAATGTGAGTTTGGGAAACGTGTGTGTGTTTGCATGTATGTGTGTAAAGGAACATTGAGTGCATTTTGTGCATGTCTTCAAGAGGTTCTTGCAGATTTATTGCACATATTTACTGAATTCAGTGACCTATCCTTCTACCGATAGTGAACATACTTGGGAGCAATTTTAGAATCGCTCTCAGTCTTCATATTTTTAAAGCCAGACACAGGAGGCTTCTGAGGGGAGAACGGCTCATAATGATGTCAGGAACGCACCAAATGGAATGGCATTGAAAACCTCAACTATGTGTTTATTACAAATCCATTCCAGTTATTACCACGAGCCGTTCCCGCAATTAAGGTGCCACCAAACTTCTTTGAAGCCAGGATATACAGTTGAAGTTGGAAGATTACATACACCTCAGCCAAATACATTTAAACTCAGTTTTTCACAATTCCTGACATTTAATCCTAGTAATAATTCCCTGTTTTAGGTCAGTTAGGATCACCACTTTATTTTAAGAATGTGAAATGTCAGAATAATAGTAGAGAGAATGATTTATTTCAGCTTTTATTTCTTTCATCGCATTCCCAGTGGGTCAGAAGTTTACATATACTCAATTAGTATTTTGGTAGCAATGCCTTTAAATTGTTTAACTTGGGTCAAATGTCTTGGCTAGCCTTCCACAAGCTTCCCATAATAAGTTTGGTGAATTTTGACCCATTCCTCCTGACAGACCTGGTGTCAGAGTCATATTTGTAGGCCTCCTTGCTCGCACACACTTTTTCAGTTCTGCCCACAAATGTTCTATAGGTTTGAGGTCAGGGCTTTGTGATGGCCACTCCAATACCTTGACTTTGTTGTCCTTAAGCCATTTTGCCACAACTTTGGAAGTATGCTTGGGGTCATTGTCCATTTGGAAGACCCATTTTCGACCAAGCTTTAACTTCCTGACTAATGTCTTGAGATGTTGCTTCAATATATCCAGATAATTTTCCTTCCTCATGTCGCCATCTATTTTGTGAAGTGCACCAGCCCCTCCTGCAGCAAACCACCCCCACAACATGATGCTGCCACCCCCGTGCTTCACGGTTGGGATGGTGTTCTTCGGCTTGCAAGCCTCCCCTTTTTTCCTCCAAACATAACAATGGTCATTATGGCCAAACAGTTCTATTTTTGTTTCATCAGACCAGAGGAACTTTCTCCAAAAAGTCTTTGTCCCCATGTGCAGCTGCAAACCGTAGTCTGGCTTTTTTATGGCGGTTTTGGAGCAGTGGCTTCTTCCTTGCTGAGCGGCCTTTCAGGTTATGAGGACTCATTTTACTGTGGATATAGATACTTTTGTACCTTTTTCCTCCAGCAGCTTCACAAGGTCCTTTGCTTTTGTTCAGGGTTTGATTTGCACTTTTCGCACCAAAGTACTTTCATCTCTAGGAGACAGAATGCATCTCCTTCCTGAGTGGTATGATGGATGCGTGGTCCCATGGTGTTTATACTTGCGTACTATTGTTTGTACAGATGAACATGGTACCTTCAGGCTTTTGGAAATTGCTCCAAAGGATGAACCAGACTTGTGGAGGTCTGCAATTTTTTACTGATGTATTTTGATTTTCCCATGATGTCAAGCAAAGAGGCACTGAGTTTGAAGGTAGTCCTTGAAATACATCCACAGGTACACCTCTAATTGACTAAAATTATGTCAATTAGCCTATAACAAGCTTCTAAAGAAATGACATAATTTTCTGGAATTTTCCAAGCTGTTTAAAGACACAGTCCACTTGGTGAATGTAAACTTCTGACCCACTGGAATTATGATACAGTGAAATAATGTATGTAAACAACTGTTGGAAACTTACTTGTGTCATGCACAAAGTACAGTGCCTTGCGAAGGTATTCGGCCCCCTTGAACTTTGCGACCTTTTGCCACATTTCAGGCTTCAAACATAAAGATATAAAACTGTATTTTTTTGTGAAGAATCAACAACAAGTGGGACACAATCATGAAGTGGAACGACATTTATTGGATATTTCAAACTTTTTTAACAAATCAAAAACTGAAAAATTGGGCGTGCAAAATTATTCAGCCCCTTTACTTTCAGTGCAGCAAACTCTCTCCAGAAGTTCAGTGAGGATCTCTGAATGATCCAATGTTGACCTAAATGACTAATGAGGATAAATACAATCCACCTGTGTGTAATCAAGTCTCCGTATAAATGCACCTGCACTGTGATAGTCTCAGAGGTCCGTTAAAAGCGCAGAGAGCATCATGAAGAACAAGGAACACACCAGGCAGGTCCGAGATACTGTTGTGAAGAAGTTTAAAGCCGGATTTGGATACAAAAAGATTTCCCAAGCTTTAAACATCCCAAGGAGCACTGTGCAAGCGATAATATTGAAATGAAGGAGTATCAGACCACTGCAAATCTACCAAGGCCTGGCCGTCCCTCTAAACTTTCAGCTCATACAAGGAGAAGACTGATCAGAGATGCAGCCAAGAGGCCCATGATCACTCTGGATGAACTGCAGAGATCTACAGCTGAGGTGGGAGACTCTGTCCATAGGACAACAATCAGTCATATATTGCACAAATCTGGCCTTTATGGAAGAGTGGCAAGAAGAAAGCCATTTCTTAAAGATATCCATAAAAAGTGTTGTTTAAAGTTTGCCACAAGCCACCTGGGAGACACACCAAACATGTGGAAGAAGGTGCTCTGGTCAGATGAAACCAAAATTGAACTTTTTGGCAACAATGCAAAACGTTATGTTTGGCGTAAAAGCAACACAGCTGAACACACCATCCCCACTGTCAAACATGGTGGTGGCAGCATCATGGTTTGGGCCTGCTTTTCTTCAGCAGGGACAGGGAAGATGGTTAAAATTGATGGGAAGATGGATGGAGCCAAATACAGGACCATTCTGGAAGAAAACCTGATGGAGTCTGCAAAAGACCTGAGACTGGGACGGAGATTTGTCTTCCAACAAGACAATGATCCAAAACATAAAGCAAAATCTACAATGGAATGGTTCAAAAATAAACATATCCAGGTGTTAGAATGGCCAAGTCAAAGTCCAGACCTGAATCCAATTGAGAATCTGTCGAAATAACTGAAAACTGCTGTTCACAAATGCTCTCCATCCAACCTCACTGAGCTCGAGCTGTTTTGCAAGGAGGAATGGGAAAAAATTTCAGTCTCTCGATGTGCAAAACTGATAGAGACATTCCCCAAGCGACTTACAGCTGTAATCGCAGCAAAAGGTGGCGCTACAAAGTATTAACTTAAGGGGGCTGAATAATTTTGCACGCCCAATTTTTCAGTTTTTGATTTGTTAAAAAAGTTTGAAATATCCAATAAATGTCGTTCCACTTCATGATTGTGTCCCACTTGTTGTTGATTCTTCTCAAAATAATACAGTTTTATATCTTTATGTTTGAAGCCTGAAATGTGGCAAAAGGTCGCAAAGTTCAAGGGGGCCGAATACTTTCGCAAGGCACTGTAGATGTCCTAACCAACTTGCTAAAAGTATAGTTTGTTAACAATCGTGTGTGGAAAGGTCTAAAAATGAGTTTTAATGACTCCAACCTAAGTGTATGTAAACTTCCGACTTCAACTGTACATGCACAGAATATAGAAATATTTTTCAATTGTTGGGATTATTCTCACACTAACCCCCCTTCGGAAAGTATTCCGATCTCTTGACATTTTCCACATTTGGTAGGTTACAGCAATTTTCTAAAATTGATTCAATTGTTTTTTTCCCCTCATCAATACCCCATAATGACAAAGCAAAAGCAGAAATATCACATTTACAGAAGCATTCAGACCCTTTACTCAGTACTTTGTTGAAGCACCTTTGTCTGTGATTACAGCCTCAAGTCTTCTTGGTTATGACACTACAAGCTTGGCACACCTGTATTTGGGGAGTTCCTCCCATCGGCAGATCCTCTAAAATTCTGTCAGGTTGGATGGGGAGAGTCACTCCACAGCTATTTTCAGGTCTCTCCAGAGATGTTTGATCGAGTTCAAGTCCGGGCTCTGGCTGGGCCACTCAAGGATATTCAGAGACTTGTCCCAAAGCCACACCTGTATTGTCTTGGCTGTGTGCTTAGAGTCATTGTCCTGTTGGAAGGTGAACCTTCGCCTCAGTCTGAGGTTCTGAGCACTCTGGAACAGATTTTCATTAAGGATCTCTGTGCACTTTGCTCCGTTCATCTTTCCATCGATCCTGACTATTCTCCCAGTCCCTGCTTCTTAAAAACATCCCCACAGCATGCTGCTGCCACCGCCATGCTTCACCGTAGGGATGGTGCCAGGTTTCTTCTAGAAGTGATGCTTGGCATTCAGGCCAAAGAGTTAAATATTGGTTTCATCAGACCAGAGAATCTTGTTTCTCATGGTCTGAGAGTGTTTATGTGCCTTTTGGCAAACTCTAACTGTCTGTTCTTTGTCTTTTACTGAGGAGTGGCTTCTGTCTGGCCACTCTACCATAAATGCCTGATTGGTGCAGTGCTTCTAGAAGGTTCTCCCATCTCCGCAAAGGAACTCTAGAGCTCTGTCAGACTGACCATCGGGTTCTTGGTCACCTCCCCCACCAAGGCTTTTCTCCCCCGATTGCTCAGTTTGGCTGGACGGCCAGCTCTAGGAAGTGCCTTGGTGGTACCCAACTTCTTCCATTTAAGAACGATGGAGGCCGCTGTGTTCTTGGGGACCTTTAATTCTGCAGACATTTTTTGGTACCCTTCCCCAGATCTGTGCCTCGACACAATCCTGTCTCGGAGCACTACGGACAATCCCTTCGGTGTAATGGCTTGATTTTTGCTCTGACATACACTGTCAATTGTGAGACCTTACATAGACAGGTGTGTGCCTTTCCAAATCATGTCCAATTAATTGAATTTACCACAGGTGGACTCCAATCAAGATGTATAAACGTCTCAAGGATGATCAATGGAAACAGGATGCACCTGAGCTCAATTTCGAGTCTCATAGCAAAGCGTCTGTATACTTATGTAAATAAGGTATTTTTAAATGTATTTTTATACATTTGCAAAGATTTCTAAAAACCTGTTTTCGATTTGTCCTTTTGGGGTTTTGTGTGTAGATTGCTAATTTTGAACAGTTATTTGATCCATTTTAGAATTAGGCTGTAACGTAACAAAATGTGAAAAAAGTAAAGGGTTCTGAATATTTTCTGTAGGCACTGTATATATACCACACGCACGTGTGTTCGCTTGCCTGCGTGCATGTATGCATATGTGTGTATGTGTTTGTGTGACCATCAACTCTTTTGTCCACCGCTTTGAAACTCATTTGTTGATGAAGTCCAGTTTCTTGTCCTTGTCTGTCGAGTGGAAGTAATTTAAACAACAGGAGCATTTCTATCAGGGTTGTGCTCAATTCAGAATTTTGGAATTGACTCCCATTCAACTCATGAGTTCAAATTCAAATTGAATAGGCCACACTCCACAGAAAACTAGAATTTGAATTTGAGTTTGAGTGACAGGAAGTAGAATTTAATTCAGTGGACTTCAAAGAAATTAGTCATAGAACATGAGAGTTATATTGAATCTGACATGTCACACTTCCAGGCACTCAAGCAATAAGGCACGTGTGGTATATGGCCAATATACCACGGCTTAGGGCTGTGCTTAGGCACGACGCAATGACACCAGGATACAGCCCTTAGCTGTCGTATATTGGCCATACAAAGAATATATCACTTTTCTCTGTAAACAATGTTCATATACTCTTTTAACCTTAGTGCTTAGAATAGCCAATTATATTCCCACCAACCATTTCATTGTTTTTGGCTTCTTTTTGAAGGCTTTAGGGTCAACTTGAGGGTTAAACTAATGCATTCTGGAAACGTTTGACATTTTATGCAGTCTAAAAGATGCATATTTATATAGAACATACCTAATATAGAAAAGAAGAGGCATTTTCATTTCAAATGAAAGTATATTTCCTTTAATAAAAAAAAATCTAAATTCAATTATGTATCCTGTTTACTATTTCATTTAAAGTATTGAATTGAATTGACAATGCATTCTCAATTCATTTCTGAATTGAGCACAACCCTGCTTTATAGGGCAGTGTGTGTGTTTGTTTTGTGTGTTTGTGACAGCAAGGCAGGAATCCAGTCAGCAGGGAGAACAGAGAGGGGTCCTGCCCCCGAAGTGGTGGAACCATACAAACCCACAATCCCCAGGCTTAAACACACAGGGCTTTTCTGACAGCCAAGCATTCAACAAGGGAGGCCGGGCTGGCTGGTTGACTAGGAAATGGTAATGTAGGGTTGGCTGGGGTAGGATGGGGGGTGGCCAGCCATTGATAATGTGGTGAGGGCTGGTTGCATAACATTGTGTATACTCGTATTAGTCTCGCATTGCCCTACCTCCTGAAAGTGGATTACGCTTGTAAAGTCAAACGTCACAACACGCTCTAAACTGCTCTGGTGACAGACACACTCTGGGCATTGTCTCCATTCGTCACAAGGCTGTTGGCTACGCTTTGCTATCACTGGAAAAGTCTTGAAGATGGCATAGTATTTTTGTAAGGACCCCAAAAAAGGAGTCAGTGGGAAAACCTATTCAACTAAGTAAATACATTTAGGAAGTGTTTAAAAATGATGTTTTACAGTACTGGTAGGCCATTTTGTAGGCTAACTCAACTGAGCTGTTAGCTAGCTGTACACACTGTTTAGCTAAGTGAATTACATGTCAACAGCTAGCTAACTTTCTATTAGCTATCTATCTTGAAATAATAATTGTAAATTAAAAACACCGTCTGCAAATGCATTTGTACATAACAGCCATGGAAGCTGGTGAAATTGCAGCTCCATCTGCCAGTAAAGGGAGAGTGTAGGCTACTGGATAGCCTAGACAGACATTGTTGCATGGGTGCTAGATCTGCACAATCGGCTGCCTTGGCTAGCTACTGGATAGGACAGGCAATTTTGTGGGAGGACATTATGAAAAGATTCTCCAGTTCCAGTCCCTAGAGGGGAAAACTTTGAGGACAGAGAGATAACAGCAACATAATATTCAGTGCTGCCTAATTTTTGTATAATGAAGCCTGTTTCTTTTGATGTTTTCTGTCCTCAGATATGATAAGCTGTGAAAGACTGTTTGCATCTGAAGAGACAGGTCACAAGAAACTAATAGTGCATTTTTATATAGGATATACCCCAGTGTTTAACCCAAAAGGCTCAGACTCTTCTCTTTCCATCTACGCGGGCCGGCACCTGTGTCTCACTGGGCCATGGCTCCGGTGGACGGGCTCTCATTTGGGATCAAAGCCAGGCCACTGGTACAACTTGAATTTACAAAACACTGGCTAAGTGTGAACTTTAACACCTTCTCACAAAGCAACTGTGTATACCAGCGGTATTTTTGTATACAATAGTAACTGGAACAGCTCAGCCAGTTGATCAGGGGATCAGTGGAGCAAGGTTGGCCACTGCTGATATGGAGTTTTTTTTGTTCACCTGAAATGATGCCTACTAATAGCCTACTTGTTACTACTCAATTACCTAATGTTGTTTAGACTAAGATGTCTATTGCTCTTTTACATACGAGTTAGCTTATTTGAACATTTTGTAGTGATGACGTTTTGATTCTTTGAAGTGGTGTTTGAACTTGATTTAATTAATTCAAAATTAACTAGTGTCAATGTTGATTAATCACATATAACAATCCTGCAATTAAGAGGGAAGGGGTTTTGTTCTGCCTCTAATATTTCTGTGTGTCTGTGTTGTATTCTCAAACGAACATTTCCTTTTTGCCTAGTTATACGATCTCCAATCTGTTTTATTTGATTGTCACTCTGTCTCAGTATATCAGCTATCTGAATCCATTTAGCAACTTATCATATGGTATGCATCACCAATACAGCCATAGGCCTACACTATGATTGTATTACTGGCCTTATGGGGATCTGTCATCTCAAGCAGAGAATAGCTAAGCTCACACATTATTTACATGTTGATTTATATGTTCTCAATTTAAATTGATACTATTAAAAATGTATCAATGTATATGAAGCGAACCATATACCAGATTTTGTACATGCCTTTTTAAGTGCTGACAAGTGCTGCAAATCCAACCCTTGTAATTTAGGTATAGTATGAAAATGAGGACAATTAGACCACAGGAGATGAGCGTTACAGAGTAACATATTATGAGGTTCATTTTATTTGATTCATTTTAGCAATGTTGCTTGCAAAAAGGTTGCAGTTGTTCCCATAGTAGATAGAGGGGTATTCAACTCTTACCCTACGAGGTCCGGAGCCTGCTGGTTTTCTGTTTTCCCCTGATAATTAATTGCATCCACCTGATTTCCAAGGTCTAAATCAGTACCTGGTTAGAGGGGAACAGTGGAACTGGCTTCGAGGTCCAGAGTTGAGATTGGAGATGTATTTTATTTATTTACTTTTATTTATTCAGGGAACCTGAATTGATTTAACATTAAAGTCTTAAACTGCCCTAGAGGCACCAGAGAGTCAGGATGTAGAGAGTTTTCTAGTCTATTCCAATAATGTTGGGCACTAGAACTGAAGACCTAGATCAGCATGTACATACTAGTGCAACATTTTGGTTTTGTCTCCAGCACTACACAGCTGATTCAAATGATAAAAGCTTGATAATTAGTTGATTATTTGAATCAGCTGTGTAGTGCTAGGGCAAAAAACAGTGGAACCTCGAGTTATCCATCATTGTGAACGGGTTTGGTGTCTCATCTTTTTTTATTTTAACAGTGAAGTCAGGTAGGTTGGAAGTTTGAGTAGTAGAGTTTTGTAAACAAAAATGAAGTGATCTACAGGACTTTAATGAGGACCAGCCAACTTTTTGATACAGGATGCATCAATGAGTACTAAAACTGTCACCTGTGATAAAGTGATGGAAGGGCACTATGGTAGACTGCATCCAAAGGTTTAAAAGTAGCGGCTGCTGCGTTCTGATAAATGGTATCCCCACAGCCAAGAACTGGCAGAAAAGTTGGCTGTACAATCTGCTTCTTGCTGTTTAGGGAAAGGCATGATCTATTTCTATAAAATAAGCCTCTCAGCTTCTTAACTAGTCACCCGTAAGTTTTTTAAACATCATATTATTGTCAATCCAAAAGCCCAGATATTTATAGGCGGGAAACTGCTCGATGAATGAACCATCCAATGCATACATGTGTAAGCCATCTGGAATATTTCTACGGGAATTAGAAAACAGTATACATTTAGTTTTTCCCGCATTATGGACCATTTTCAAATCAACAAGGACTTTCTGCAAGGTGACCATATCAGATTGCAGGTCCAACATAGCGTGGGCAGCCGTATGGGGCAATAGCGTACATAACAGAATGTTTCAGGTTTTTGCTTGTAGACCAATATTATTTATATACTGTAAATGGTAAATAGGACACGTCCCATCCCTGCGGGACACCTTTAGTAATGTCAAGGTAACTTAAACTTGACACCATCAGAAAGCACACATTGTGTCCTGTCTGATAGATAGTTACCAAACCACTTGCAAGACGCCTGGTCGAGGCCCATTTCAGACAACCTTTGAGTGAGTAGGGGATGGTCGACAGTGTCAAAGGCCTTGGATCTATAAATATGGCGGCACAGTGATTCCTATGATATAAGCAATTTAATATATCATTTAAGACAAGAGTAGCTGCTGGAAACAGTGCTATGTCCAGGTTTAAAAACAGATTGGTACACATTAAGAATATAATTTGAAGTTAGAAAAGTTTTGAGCTGAACGTTTACAAGTGATTCTAATATTTTTGCAAGGCAAAATAGTTTAGAATTGTAGTTATCTATATCAGAAGGATCTCCTCCTTTTTAAAGGAGGAGCACATGCAACGCCTTCCAAATCTTAAGGACGGCACCAGAAACAATTGCTAAATAAAAAAAATGTGTGTCAAATGTTCTACAATGAGGTGGCATAAAGCTGCACAAAGGGATCAAGCGAATCAGCTCCTTTTTGCAAGGCACTTAACACATCACTGACATAAAATGAATGCTTTTCCTTAGGTGCTTTTTAGTTGTTCAGTTTGTGTAATTATTTTGTTTTTCTTTCATCTGCAATGTGCTGTATAAATAAAGCTTGATTTGATTTGAGTAAGTGCATCATTCCCTGCTGTCTGTTTAGAGGTGAATAAAGGACTCCCTCTAGTGGAACTTCAAGTATTTTCAGAAACCATTCTTTAAAACAGATGGCCAGCTGAGGCAAAATTGTTATGAACAAGTCTCAGTAATCAAGTCTCAGTAATTATCAAAATGTCTGCATTAGTTTGAGAAGCCAGAATTACAATGAGATCCATTTTCGAAATCAAACTTCGGACATTTACATTAATCAGTCCAAGGCCACACCTGATTTCAGGTCAGACGATGTCTCTAACACACACATGCTATGATCAGTAGGTAACATTGTATATGAAATAGCCATGGGGTTGGCTTGAAATGGTATAGATACAAGATTGTTTAGAACAGTGCCAGTTGGTCTATGCCTCGAACGAGGACCTGGATTAATACAAGACTCAATGAGGGTTACTTGTTCCAGGCAAGGACTGATATCCCATCACTTTTTTAGTACCTTTTCAATATTAACACTCAGCATCCATCCCTGTTCCATATGCACTCAGTCTAGCACTCTGTCCCTCTGCTTGGTGAACATTTCACAGT
The DNA here is from genome assembly GCF_013265735.2 of Oncorhynchus mykiss. NCBI lineage: Eukaryota > Metazoa > Chordata > Actinopteri > Salmoniformes > Salmonidae > Oncorhynchus > Oncorhynchus mykiss. The sequence goes on from NC_048565.1 coordinate 49,115,961, forward strand.
GGTAGTATTGGACAGTCAATGGTTGGCCATTGATATCCATTGGATAGCCGTTAATAGCCATGATGCCAAAAATCAAAGCAGGCTAGCTACAGCTAGCAGCGCTAGCATGAAGTTTAAAAGTCAAGTAAGGCGGTGTGTTCCGTGAAGAGCTAAAATAGTCAAAAGAAGGACGTGTGCGTGTAAAGGCCGTCGGCTGATACATTCAAGAAAATTAACTATAAAATAGCATACAAATGAGGATAAAATAGCTCACAGACAAGTTTAACTACTTGCTTCATTGACAGTACATGATTGCTCAATGTAGGCCTATCACTGACCCTGGATAAACTAGATACTGGGCTCACGGCTAACCTTATAAGTCAATAATATGATATTTTTATTTACATTTCGGTGGTTTTATAATCGTACTAGACATTAAATTAGCTAGTAGCTAACGGTGGCTAGTTATATCTACAGTTGGTAGTTTACAAGGTTAGCTGAATTTTCTGAAAATTAACCTCATTGTGTCTAGCTACTTCTTGTCCCTCATGCTAGCCTGCACAGCAAAATATCACTCCAAAAACGTCACCATTTTAAATATTCATATGGCCAGTATTGTAGACTACTTCTCCCCTCTTAGTGCAGCTTTAGTTAATCTTGAAAACAACAGAGAAATGGTGTGAGAACCAGCACGCTGCAAACGTTCTAAAATGTTTTTAGTCCTCGCTTACTGTTGCTCCTACAGTTCCGCCCAAGCCAGGCATTTGATTTGAGCCTGGTCCGGGAAGAGCAGTATATCCGTCGCATCTGACCCATTAAAGAAAAACATTACTGAAACATCACGTACAAAAAAAAGTAAAAAAGCGGCGCAAAAACACCCCCAAAAATATAGCACAATTGGTCAGGAGCCAATAAAGCGGCAGCCGTTTTGGCCAATCCCCTGTTACGGCCAATGCAATTTCAGTAAAGCAGTGTGAACACAGTGTCATTATGTAGTTCTCTAAATCTGTAGTAGACAAACCACACGTTTAAGTGATAATCAATTAAGAGCAATCGGATTAAGTAATAGTAAAATATGTTTGAACAAAAGAGAAGGGAATCATATCAAAAGTAATGTGAGCATTGCATTGTGTAAGGAAAGTGCTTTATATGAAAATGTATTGCAATGTGAAACATGTATTTCAAGATGTATTTTTGATCTGTTTAGAGTTTTGTACTAAGTTGTGAAAATGTACAACACACTTGTAAAAATTGCACCAAAGCGATTAAAACAAACTGTAATTCATTAATTGATTCATTTATTAATTCAGTCATTACAATTTTGTAAAAATGTTACAGTAAGAGTGCCAAAAACAATATTACGGTAACATGCTGTACTTAAAATGTACATAATTATACTGGCAGCCAACTTGCCAGCAAATGACTCAATTACAGTATAGTGTTGTATTGTATAATACAGCACTGTTTCTCTTACCGCAAAACTTTGCAGTTTAGCCAATTAGCCACATTGGTCCCCATCTAGGCATAACCCCCGGTATAAACACCTCATCAATACCTGACAGCGCTACTGTAGCATACCTCTCAAGGCCATGGGCCCTTACTGTACAGTGTGACACCTACTCCTGGGAGAAATACATGTGTTGGTTCCCTTTGGTGACATACAGTAAGACACCGTATCTTTCAGAGAACAATTGAAACCTGTAAGACTGTATGTTCACATATTTGCATTTTCAAATATGCACCCTGCAGTCTCCATGCACTAGTCTCATCATGATAAAAGTGTTTCGACAAGGTAATCAATATCTCTTGAAGTGAAAAAGCGGTTTTGTGCCCAAACTTATAATTGTAAGTTTTGACATGTCCTGTGACCAACCAAATAAACAAACAGGGTCTAACAACAAACCCTGTCCCTGAAGCTTCCCTGAAGCTGTCCCTGAAGCTTCATACACCTAAGTGGACATACACCTGCTAACAACATCACAACTATTGTTTTCCCATGAATATTATTCCAGACATATTAGTGACCAACAGATGAATGCCTGGGATGACGATCTCCGTAAGGCTCCACAACAAGCATCATCGCTGACCTTCCTGTGGCTTGCATTATATTTTGGTGCTCCTTTCCGTGAATGCTCAATGAATTTACCAAGCCACCACATTCCAGGACTTCCAGTGGTCCCTAGAGGACCAGTGTCCTTATGTGGAACGTCTGGAACTGTGTTGAGGGCTTCCTCTGGCTTAATGAGGAACAAATGTGTGTTTGCTTGTTAGGGGACAGGGGGAAGGGGGAACAATGATATCAGAGCACTAACTCTGGATGGGGGACATCCTGTTGGATTGAGACGGAGCCCAGAGGAGAGGACCGTATCTCCCAATGTGTGTCTCAAATGGCACCCTATTCCCAGTATAGTGTACAATTTATGGGCTCTGGTCAAAAATAGTGCACTAAATAGGGAATAGGGTGCCATTTGTGATGCAAGCCACATCGTTCCACTCTGTGATGACCTTCACCTGAGTATAGAGCAGAGGGATCCCTAGCGTGATTATGGGAAAAGCCTAGGGCTTTTGTCACATACCGCTACTAGTTTCCATTCCATCTATGGAGGAGAGACTGCATACTAGCACCACTGCACTTGAACTTTGAGTTACAGTTTTTATCTGTCTGAGATGTGTGTGTCTCTCTCTCTCTGTGTGTGCTTGAGCGTGTGTGTGCTCGAGTGTGTGTGTGCTTGATTGTATGTTTGCTTATGTTCATGTACTATTTATGAGTGTGTGTGTATTTAAGGGTATGTTTATTTGTGTTCATTCTGTGTGTAGTCTTGTTCATGTACATGTATGCATGCATGTTTGCGGATGGTCGTTTACATAGTGGGGTACAGCTACCAGGGTGGCCTTGCTTGTGTATTTTCATGACATGTTGGTTGTTTGAGTGTGTGTGTGTGTGTGTGTTTACATACAGTATGTTAACAGTCTCTGCAGTATTCTAGTAGTTCTCTGCATGGTTGGCAGCAGAGCTGGCCTGGCGAGGTGGGATAGCTCCTAGCTCCTAGCTCCTAGCTCCTAGTCTGGCACCGTGGCACGCCAGACGACCATTTTATGTTCCCTCTCTAACTTCCTGGGACTGACGCATTAAACATTTTTTCCAGTAATAATGAGTGTGGCTTTCTGGCACAGACCGGCTCCCGTTAAAATAAGACCTTTCGATAGAGAGAAGGAGCTCAATTAAAGCATAACAGGGCCTATGAGTCAGTGTGTTGCCACATTGAAGTGTAGAACAGACATACTCTGTGTAATTATTGGATTGACAAAGATTCTGCTTCAATTCCACTCCATCATAAACATTTTTTTTAAAGATGCATACTGAATTACACTCAACGCTGAGTGAGGCAACAAGCTAACTTGCATATTGCCTCCACGGGGATAATTCTGGCAGGAGAGAACGTAGTCTGTTTCTCCTAGTCACAGAAAGATGTAAACCTGTCGAGTGGAATCTCTTCATTGAGGCCGTGGATATTACCCTTATAACGCCACTGTTCAAAGCGTTGAAACACACCTGGGCCACTCCTGCCAAGCCATCTCCCACGGATACACACACAGCATCTACAGAGAGATAAATAATTGTGGCCACCCTTACAAAAATGTTCAAAATTCAAAAACAGCTGTTTTTACATGTTAAGCTTACATTTCACATGTAAAACCATATTTTCACATGTATTAAATGACCAGTTCACATGTTAACACCAACTTTTCACAGGTGAGGAGAATAACATTTTCAGCTCACAAGTGAATCTCACTTTCACACGTGGAATTGAAAAATCACACGTGAAAAACTCCCACAAGTGATTGTTTTTCACACTTGAACTTGCAATTCCACATGTGGATGTTTTTCACGTATAAAACTGCAAATTATATGTTTTACATGTGATTGTTTTTCACTTGTGAACTTGCAACTCCACATGTGAACGAGAAAATAATATTTGCAGTTTCACATGCAAGAACACTCCACATGTGAGAATCCAACCTTCACATACAGAAGTTCACAAGTTGGGGTGAAATAATGTTACTCTCCAAAACACGGTGTTAACATGCTGCAGTAGCAATGTTTCCACTAGTGGAATTAGGATGACCACACACAAAGAGTACAAATGTGGGACATTTGTAGGAAACTGGCTAGAATAAACATTTTACGGGCAGGTTAATGGATGACATTGAAATTACTTATACATTAATCACATGTACCCACTGATTCTTGAAGAATATAACACATTTTTCCTCATGAGCTTAGTTCAATTGTTGTACCTTGTTAAAACTATAATTTCGCTATCATGGATATTCAGTCCTTGCATCCATAGCATAGTCTATGGAAATCAAATTGGCATAATAAAAAAATCCCCATAAAAATCTGTCAGTTGAAGCTAGACATACACTATATATTCAAAAGTATGTGTATACACCTTCAAATTAGTGGACTCTGTTATTTCAGTCACACCCGTTGCTGACAGGTGTATAAAATTGAGCATACTTAAAAAAACATTTTTTATTTTTAGAAATGATTCCTTGGTATGATCTTCTTGAAATAATTCCACATAGCTTAGATGTACCTCCCTCCCCTGGCTCAAGTATTGTCGCTTTAAACACCTTTAAAGAAACAGTGTTATTTTATTGTATGGTGCAATCCTCTAGTGAGTGAGATACTTTTGTTCCTGTAGTATCAAGCAACACTTCTGAAGTCGAGAACAAAATTCCTAGTATTGCAAACAAAAATAATAATATTGAAAACAAAACATAAACCAAAAAAGTATTTGATAGAAAAACAAAATATTGTATGGTAATAATTTTGAAATGTGACAAACAATTGAATTGTAAATGGATGCAAAAAAACAGTTTTCAAATTTTTTATGATAACGAACATTTATTATGATATTACGATTAAATAAAATTCATGCCTCTTTCCCTATCTTTGGTTGTTATTTTTTACTTTTATTTTAACTAGGCAAGTCAGTTAAGAACAAATTCTTATTTACAATGACGGCCTTCCCCAGCCAAACCCAGACAACACTGGGCCAATTGCGCACCGCCCTATGGGACTCCCAATCACGGCCAGATGTGATTCAGCCTGGATTTGAACCAATGACTGTAATGACGCCTCTTGCACTTTGAAGCAGAGCGTTCGTCCGCTGCACCACTCTCTGTCTTTTTTCCAGTTGCAAGTTTTGACACATTCATTCCAGCAACAGGGCACCCTGCATCCCACTGCTGGTTTTCCTCTGAAGCTAAGCAGGGTCTGTCCCTGGATGGCAGACCAGATGTAGCCGGAAATGGTGAAAATAAATAAAGATGTAGGGAATATATTTTCTCACAGAAGGGAAAAACGTGAAAAATGTACATGTGAAACCTCACACATCTGAAAGACACGTCTGACTTTTTCACATGATTTGTTCACACATGTCCAAAAACCATGTGTTTTTTTTCAGGTGTATGTTCAACCTGGACTCAGGGGTAGATGTAACATAGTTTATGTAAATTGGGGACACTCCAATTGATATGATATGTTAAGTTTCGTATGGTATGTATTCATTTGTGGCTGTCCATCATCCATTTCGTATAATATGTTACGAATTAAAATTCGTATAATATGTTACGAATTGCAATTTGCTGTGGCTAATATTAGCTAATTGGCTAATGCTAACATTAGGAGTTAAGGTTAGGAGTTAGGTTAAATGGTTTAGGTTAGGATTAGAGGAAGGGTTAGCTAACATGCTAAGTAGTTGCAAAGTAGCTTAAAAGTCGTAAGGAGTTGCAAAATTGTTAATTAGCTAAAGTTATCCATGATTAGATTAGAATGCGCAACCTTTCAGTTGCCTTCCCCGCCTACCCATCCACCCCACTTTCGTTTTTTCCTCAAAAAACCTTCTGTCTTATGTAACCATACCAAATGTAAAATGTAACTCATTTAAGTGTCCTGGATTTAACTTTACTATGTTAAGTCTAATCTATGAGACCAGGCTGTTATTTTGTGATTTTTTTCTAGTGGTTTTTGTTGTAATGGTGGTAAACACACCTTCTTCCTCTTGATCCCCCCCCCCCCCCCCCCCCTCTGCCCTCTCTCTTTCTCTCTCTCCCTGTCAAGTCTTTGGTCTCAAGTGGACGTGACGGAGGGAGGAAGGGATGATGAGAGGAGGGGGCAGGTTAGTAAGAAAGGGGTGTTCTGATAGGCCTAGCACACTGCCTGAGCCTTTGATGCGGTCACTTTGTAACACAGGTGGAAAATTCATAAGGAGACTCCTAGTGGTTAGAGCGTTGGACTTGTAACCGAAAGGTTGTAAGATTGAATCCCCGAGCTGACAAGGTAAAAAAAAAAAAAAAAAATCTGTCGTTCTGCCCCTGAACAAGGCAGTTAACCCACTGTTCCTAGGCCGTCATTGAAAATACGAATTTGTTCTTAACTGACTTGCATAGTTAAATAAAGGTAAAATAAAAAACTCAACAGCCCCTCCAACCATTTTCCAAAATAGCCCCGATCGAGATTGCAACGTAGGGCAACAAGGCTTCAGATCTTAATTTTTTCTTGACTCTGACTTTATGACCATGCCGACCGCTCCTCTGTTCTCACACATCTCCTTCTGATGTCAAAACAGGGTCAAAGACAGGTTGCCTGTGTGTTGTGTTGATGTATTGGTGAATGGTTCATGTTAGGGCTTTCGAAAACAGACAGACTCAGCTAAATAGGACAGTAGTTAAAAAAAATGATATCCTAGTCTTTCATCTCAGTTCATCTGAGTGCATTGTGAGCATCGTAGAGAGTTTAGTCAATGTAACTCATTAGATGATGTCAATTAATTCCTGTTATCCTGTGTGAACTGTGCAAGTGAGCAACCGATGTCAAAGGACAGCAGCTGTGTTCAGTTCTCTCCCATCTGGGAATGTAGGGGACTAGCAGTACATATTCTCTCTTTACCATTCACAGATGATAAGAATGTAAGTAGGGCATATTGAGATTGGTGACATATTTTCCTGGGGTTGTAAGTGGTTACAAAATGGATGCAGGTAGACTCATGCTGCAGACCAAACACAACTCTTCCACACTTTGAGAAGTGGTCAACCTCAGACTCTGCATTGTCTGTTTTGTAGGACTTGCATCCTGATATTGTGTATCTGTAGGGTTCTGTATTTCTTTTCTTAGTCAACCTTGTGTTCTGTTTCGTGGTGTTCTTTAACGTAGCCCTGTTTCTTTGTGTTCTTGAACATAGCCATCCATGTCTTTCATTTTCGTTCATTGATTTCACCTGTGTTAGTTGCTCACCTGATCTCAATCGCTCCTTATTCAGTTCAGTTCATTCTGTTTGTGCCTTTGTGAGGTATTGTTAGTATTGACTCTACGAAGCCTTTTCCCAGCTCGTTTGTGAGAACCAGTTATATTCTTCAGTCCTAGTTTTGATTCACCTGCCTGCCTGCGACCACGATTCCTGCCTTCTGCGAAGGCGAAATAAACACCTGCCGCGCTCTTGCGTGTGATTCTACACCTTTTTTTCTCCCTGAGTATTCATTACAGTATCATCACACCTAGGCTATATCAGTCCGATAATACACGACTAGTAAAGGCCCAGTGCCCTACTTTTGTGAAGTATGCTTATGTTTTTATTCATATTTTTTGAAGGGGTTGCTGCAGCCCTCTCAGCAGCCGTACTTCCCACGACTATGCACGTAATGACTGACATGTACACGCGTTCATGTTCTTACCTGGAAAATATTACCTCATGGTGGGATAGAATAATATGTACACTTGCTATGGCTTCTTTTCGTTGCGAAAAAGTAAATACACACGTAATGCTACCTGTCTTTGGTTGAGAAGGTTACAGTAGCCTACAGGCCTATTTTTTTTTAACCCTGAAAAAGTCTGGAAAGCCACCAGTGCAGCACGTTTCTCATTGAGAGCTAAAGAGCTGTAGAAGCAAAAATAGCGTTAACAATGTTTACATTCCATTCATTTCTTTTGGTAAGCCCTTGTCATGTGAAGAGTAATGGAGATGTCATGCCTGGTAGGAGGAGGGCTGTACTTTCCCCTCACGGATGGAGGAAAAGGAAATAAAGAATACACTCTCGAAGTGATGTGTTTGAGTTCAAATCAGGTGGAAGACACAATGGTGTGGTTTTCTTTTTTGGCTGAGTAAAGTATCAGTGTCTATGTGAAGGAAGGACGGATGGAGGGAGGGATGACAGCATGGGAAGGTATGCACAACAGCAGTCCGGACGTGCAAAACACACACTAGCTGGTGCTATTTTTTTCCTACCATAGTCACTCTCTGGATTGACAGATTGATTGAAGAGTTGGCATCCAGAAATAGTTTCCATTTGAAAGTGAGAATATATTCAAGTGAGAATTTGGAACAGTACCTAGCTTCAGTAAGTCTTCACTGATATGGGTTTACATGAATGTCCTCTATTGTAGCCTCCTTAATGTCATTCAGCAGTTGACTAAAAAGGCTATCACTCATCATAACTTGCTATATCTATATGTTTAGCATGACGTGTTTGCAGGTTTTATCTTATTTGTAAAGACCTCATTCCTCGGTCATGCTACTGAGAGATTTGTATCCTACTACCCTGTACCCACACAACCTCTTAACCATATAGTTGATGCATGGTTGTTGGCCTATGCTAAGGGGTAACCCAACCCAACAAACAATGTACCCCTAACATGAGCTTCTGCTCTGGGTGGGCATTATTACCTCAGGGAAATTCTTTCAGAACAGTCACACACACAGGCACGCACACGCAGTGGTGGAAAAGGTACCCAAATACCATACTTGAGTAAAAGTAAAGATACATTAATAGAAAATGACACAAGTAAAAGTGAAAGTCAACCAGTAAAATACTACTTGAGTAAAAGTCTAAAAGTATTTGGTTTTAAATATACTTAAGCATCAAAAGTAAATGTAATTACAAAAATGTACTTTGTAATGTTAAGCCAGTATATAATTCAGGTCCACTTCCACAGAATAAGGATGTTAATAGGTTTGAACAATTATGTAGCTACAGTGCAGATACAAAAAGGTAGAGAAGCCATGAGTTGACTAGGTGAAAAATCTGCCGATGTACCATTGAGCAAGGTACTTAACCCTAATTATGCATGTAATTCGCTCTGGATAAAATGGGTCTGTTTTCAGGAGTCCACGTTCCTATCGGTCTCCGTCAAGGAGAGGAATGCAGCTAGGGTTTCACTTGCCAAAATCAGTGAGACGCTGTCCAGTTATGAGTGTTGGGACTAATTATTTCCTGTAATAATTTGGTATTTTGTATTTCAACATTCTGTCCAGTGGTTAAATTAAAAAAAGTTCAATAAAAAAGGTGGCAATTAAAGTAACAGGGTGGACCGTAACAGGGGCGAGTTTTCATCTTAAATCAGCCATAACTCCACTTGTGACAAGGGGAATGGAAGTTTGTGTGCAACAGGGAGGAGAAATTGAATTCAAGCTTCACAAAAAGGATTTCATTGCTAAAACATTTCTAGCCTGTCTATGGGTAACAGGGTTGATGTGTTATGCTCAACCCGTTCAGTTTTCCACCACAAAACACCAGAAAATGGCCAAAAAGAATAGAACCAGGTCACCTGCTTTTACACAATGATTTAGCTAGATGTTACATTTTTATTTTTTTTATTTTTAAATAACAGTATCAACATATTAAACCGCGAGTTCAGTTCACATAGCAGGGTTGACTTTAAACTGAGGGACAAACTTTTATTAATCACTAATCACGTGAAATAAATAATCTTCAGAAATGACTTTGTCAAAGCAACAAAATAACTAGGGCTTTACAATGATGGTGAACACTTTGGGAATTGTTTTGGGTTAAGTTATCAGACCTCAGAATAAGGCCCAGATGCAGACAGTTCGAAATAACAAATGTTTATGGGGAGTGGAGAGGGGGGTGGAGACAAGCACAAGACAGGTGAAACAGATCAGGGTGTGACAGTACACCCCCTACAGGAACGCCACCTGACGTCCTACCCGGGCACATACCTGGTTGACTGGGGTGTCAGCGGGGACCCAGCACCACTCCTCTAAACCATAACCCTCCCAGTCAACCAGGTACTGGAATCCCCTGCCCCGAGGTCGACACTCAGGAGACGCATCAACGTATATGCCAGATGGCCGTCGATGAGACGGGGGGAAGGGGTGGGCCTGGAAAGAGGAGATAGAGGTCTGTGAGACAGAGGTTTAATACTTGAGACATGAAATGTGGGATGTATACGGAGGGTGCGGAGCAACAGAAGATGAACAGCAGAGGGGCTACGGATCTTGGAGATGGGGAAAGGGCCGATAAAATGGGGGGAGAGTTTGTGGGACTCCACCCGGAGGGGCAGATCCCGAGTGGACAGCCATACCTTATGCCCAAGACGATAGCAGGGAGCTGGGGTCCGGTGATGGTCTGCCTGTCAATGATATCTGGAGGTGATCTTGAGAAGAGCTCTCTTCCAGGCACGCTGACAGCGGCGGACGAACATCTGGTCTGAGGGTATGTTGAACTCCTCCTCTTGCCTTGGGAAGAGCAGGGGCTGATAACCCATGGAGCACTCGAAGGGTGAGAGCCCAGAGGCCGAGCAGGGAATGGTGTTCCGGGCGTACTCCACCCAATCGAGTTGCTGGCTCCAGGTGGTGGGGTTGGGCGAGACGAGGCACCGAAGAGTCGTCTCCAGGTCTTGATTGGCATGCTCCGACTGGCCATTGGATCGAGGATGAAACCCGGAGGACTAGCTTGCCTGACGAATCAATGAATGTGCAGAACGCCTTCCAGAACTGGGACAAGAACTGAGGACCATGGTCGGAGACCATGTCCACCGAAAGTCGATGGATCCGGAAGATGTGCTGCACCATGAGTTGGGCTCCTTGGCAGAAGGTAGCTTGGGGAGGGGAATGAAATGGGTGGCTTTAGAAAACCTGTCCACCACCGTGAGGGTAGTGGTGTTGCCATCAGACGAAGGGAGACCAGTGACGAAGTCCATGGATATATGAGACCAGGGACATGAAGAGGTTGAAGGAGGCCAGCCGGAGTTTGCTAAGGTATCTTGTTGTGAGCACAGACAGTGCAGGCGGCAATGAACGCGGAGATGTCAGGGACCATGGTGGGCCACCAAAAGCATTGTCGCACAATGGCCAGGGTCCAACGGGAGCCAGGGTGGCAGGCAAGCCTGGAGGAATGAGCCCATTCCAGGACAGGGGAGCGGGAGCATCTGGGACAAACATCCAGTTTGCCGGGCCACCCGTGAACGCTGCGCCACACAGACCTGGTACTCTATTCCCCAAACAAGGGGAAGGATGGTCTCGGGGATCGAGGGTGTAGCTGCGGAGCTTTAGCGGTGTGAAAGCACGTCCGGCTTAACATTCTTAGACCCCAGGAGGTTGGAGAAGTTGAACCGGCTGAACAACAAGACTCATCAAATCAAATGTTATTGGTCACATACACATGGTTCGCAGATGTCATTGCGAGTGTAGAAAAATACTTGTGCTTCTAGTTCTGACAGTGCAGCAATATCTAACATGTAATCTAACAATTTCACAACAACTACCTAATACACACAAATCTATGTAAAGGAATAAGAATACATACATATAAATATGTGGATGAGAATGACAGAGCATCATAGGCAAGATGCAATAGATGGCATAAAATACAGTATATACATATGAGATGAGTAATGCAAGACATGTAAACATTATTAAAGTGGCATTATTAAAGTGACTAGTGATCCATTTATTAAAGTGAACAATGATTTCAAGTCTGTATGTAGGCAGCACCCTTTCTGTGTTAGTGATGTCTCTCGGTCCCAGCTTTGATGCACTTGTACTGACCTCACCTTCTGGATGGTAGCGAGGTGGACATGCAGTGGCTCGGTGGTTGTTGTCCTTGATCTTTTTGGTCTTCCTGTGACATTGGGTGCTGTAGGTGTCCTGGAGGGCCGGTAGTTTGCCTCCGGTGATGCGTTGCGCAAACTGCACCACCCTCTGGAAAGCCTTGTGGTTATGGGCGGTGCAGTTGCTGTACCAGGTGGTGATACAGCCCGACAGGATGCTCTCAATTGTGTATCTGTAAAAATTTGTGAGGGTTTTAGGAGCTTGCCTGGAGTTGAGATGCTTGGCGGTGAAGAGATATTCCAGGTTCTTGTGGTCCGTCCACACTATGAATGGAAGTTCCGCTCCCACTAACTAGTGGCTCCACTCCTCCAATGTCATCTTCACAGTGAGTAGTTCTTTATTCCCCACATCATAATTCCTCGTTGTGGCAAAAAGCCGAGGTGATGAGTGGTAGCAGGTAGTGATTCTTAACCGTGAAGTCATTGATGCCCCGGTAGTTGATGCACGGGCGCAGGTTTTGTCCATCTTCACCAGAAAGAAGAACCCTGCACAGGCGGGGGAGGCACAAGGACGGATACCCCCTGCAGCAATGGAGTCCTCGATGTACGTCTCTATAGCCTAGTGTCCGGACCAGACAGTGATTACAGCCGTCCCTGGGGTGGTGTAGTGCCCGGAAGAAGGTTGATCCCGCAGTCATAGGGTCGATGCGGAGGAAGCAAAGTGGCCCGGGCCTTCCTGAACACCTCCCGGAAGTCCTGGTACTCCGCTGGAACCTCGGAGAGGTCCGAGGCTTCTTCCGAGCCCACAGGAAGATGTCCCAGACAGGCTGCGCCGACTATGGGCAATGGACGTGGCAGAACGTGCTCCAGCCCATGATAATACAAGCAGTCCAGTTGATAAGGGGATTGTGGCGCTGGAGCCAGGAAAACCTCAATACCACGGGAACCTGAGACTTGATGAGCATAAACTGTATAGACTCACTGTGGTTCCCAGACACAAGCAGGTGGATATGAGTAGTATTGTGGATTACCCTGCCAATAGAGCACCAACAAAACTGAGGTTTTTGGATATAAAGAGGGACTTTATCAAACAAAACAAACATTTATTGAATAAATGGGAGTCTTGTGAGTGCAACCATATGAAGATCATCAAAGGTAAGTGATTAATTTTATCGCTATTTCTGACTTTTGTAACTCCTCTATTTGGCTGGTGACTGTTTGTAATGATTTGTCTGCTGGGCGCTGTTCTCAGATAATCGCATGGTATGCTTTCGCCATAAAGCCTTTTTGAAATCTTACACAGCGGTTAGATTAACTAGAAGTTCATCTTTAAGCCGATGTATAACACTTGTATGTTTTATAGATTTTTATAATGAGTATTTCTGTTTTTGAATTTGGCGCTCTGCAATTCCACTGGATGTTGGCCAGGTGGGACGCTATTATCCCACAGACCCTAGAGAAGTTAATGGACAGGTAGACACATAATGACCAACAGTTCCGCAATACAGACAACTATGGGTGTTAAGTCTGCGTAAGCATTCGGCTGGAGACATCCTAGCTCTGCTGAGGTGCATTGGCTCCGGAAAAGGCGAGTCAGCAGACCTCGGAGACTCTAGGGGGGACTCAGATTCTCTCGGCGACATAGACACTGGTGACTTCCGGGGTTCCTTGGAGGCAAGGTGGGATCCTTGGGCGAGGATTGGGACCAGAATCAGACATCCTCTCCCTCGTACTGTACATTCCAGTAGCTGCCCATCAATCCGTATGGTTAAGGCGATGAGCGAGTCGAGATCCGTATGCAGCTCCTGGGCTGTGAGCTCGTCCTTCACCTCGTCCTATAATCCATGAAGGAATGTGTCGAACAGGGATTCCTGGTTCAAGGCACTCTTGGCAGCCAACATGCGGAATTCAACCGCATAGTCCGTCACACTGCAGGAGTCTTGGCGAAACTGGAGTAACTTCTGGGCAGCCTCTCTCCCGGACAACTGAGAATCCAAAACTTTTTTACCTCAACCACGACCTCCTCCAGGCTGAAACTCATTGCAGATTGTTGTTCCCACACCGCTGTTGCCCAGGCGAGAGTCCTCCCGGACATTAGTGTTATGAGATTCAATATCTTCGAGCGGATCGAGTGGAAGGACGAGGGCTGCACCTGGAAGATGAGGGAAAACAGGAAAAGAAACACCCTACAGGTTACTGACCTTCCAGCGACGCGTTCTAGATGAGGTAAGCTGGGTTCTCGGGAAGCCGGGGTGGCCTGGAGAGACGCACGGCTGACATCGGTGTTACTGAGGGGCTGGGAGGTTACTGTCGTGGCCGGCTGCCTCACAGATAATCTGCGGAATTGCTCCAGAAATGCATTCAGGGCACGGTCATGGCGTTCTGCCAAGGTCTGGAAGCCTTCCATAAGACCACGAAGTAACTCCTCATGTCTCCCAATGGTGGCTCCTTGGGAGGAGACGGCGTTTCAGAGCTGGTCTAAGTCTGCTGGGTCAGTCATGGCCAATTCGGACTATCAGACCTCAGGATAAGACCCAGATGCAGACTGTTCGAAATAACAAAAGTTATTTACAAAACGGGGCAGGCAAATGACAGGTCAAGGGCAGGCAGAGGTTGGTAATCCAGGACAGAGTTCATAAGGTACAGAACTGCTGGCAGGCTCAGGGTCAGGGCAGGCACGGGTCAGTCGTCCAGGGCAGTGTCAAGAAGTACAGAACGGCAGGCAGACTCAGGGTCAGGACAGGCAGAGTGGTCAAAAACTGGAACTAACGAGAAACAGGAGTACGGGAAAACCGCTGGTAGGCTTGACGAGACAAGACGAACTGGAAACAGGTATAAATGCACAGGGGAAAATAGATGACACATGGAGGGGGTGGAGACAAGCACAAGACAGGTGAAACAGATAAGGGTGTGACATAAGTGGGTTAAAATCTTCCTAGAAGTCGGAAAAACGTGAGGGACATGTAAAAATGCTGATTTTTGGCACTTAAGCAATTCAATTACATTTCAATTACATTTAAGGACTGGCATGGGAGACATATGTTAACATTTCCAAAGCAAGTGAAATAGATAATAAACTAAATTAAGAGTAAACATTACACTCACAGAAGTTCCAAAAGAATAAAGACATTTCAAATGTTATGTTATGTATATATACAGTGTTGTAACAATGTGAAAATAGTAAAAGTACAAAAGGGAAAATAAATAAACATAAATATGGGTTGTGTTTACAATGGTGTTTGTTCTTTGCTGGTTGACCTTTTCTTGTGGCAAAGGGTCACAAATCTTGCTGCTGTGATTGGACACCCAGTAGATATGGGAGTTTGTCAAAATTGGGGGGTTTCAAATTCTTTGTGGATCTGTGTAATCTGAGGGAAATGTGTGTCTCTAATATGGTGATACATTTGGCAGGAGGTTAGGAAGTGCAGCTCAGTTTCCACCTCATTTTGTGGGCAGTGGGCACATAGCCTGTCTTCTCTTGAGAGCCAAGTCTGCCTACGGCGGCCTTTCTCAATAGCAAGGCTATGCTCACTGAGTCTGTACATAGTCAAAGCTTTCCTTAAGTTTTGGTCAGTCACAGTGGTCAGGTATTCTCTCTCTCGGTCTCTCTGTCTCTCGCTCTCCAAACACACTTTCCTCCCAAACATAGCCCACTCTGTTACTCTCTCTCTCTCTTTCTCTGCCTGCCTGCCTCCCTCCCTCCCCTCTCTCTCTCCTTCAGACTAGATTGACTAAAAGGCTCTCGTCTGGTAGGGATGGTAGGGATATTTTCAGGGGTTCCCCTCCCATTTCTTCTTACCTTGTTCCACAAACACACACTCCACTCCACTTGTGGAGGTAAACTCAATTTACTCACTCAGTACTCCCTCATCTTGTATGCATCGCTAACTTCTCTGGCCTCTGATGCTGGTGTTTGGTTCCCCCTCCTTGTCAACGGACTCCCTTGAGATTCAAACCAGATCAGAGCTCCCAGGAGTGTGAATGTACAGTTCCAGTCAAAAGTTTGGACACACCTACTCATTCAACGTTTTTTCTTTATTTTGACTATTTTCTATATTGTAGAATAATAGTGAAGACATCAAAACTATTAATTCACACAGTAACCAAAAAAGTGTTTTATAATAAAAATATATTTTACATTACCAGTCTGTTCAACCTCTCTTTCGTATTGTCCGAGATCCCTAAAGATTGGAAAGCTGCAGCGGTCACCCCCCTTTTTCCATTAGGGGGACAATCCAGACCCAAACTGTTATAGACCTATATCCATCCTGCCCTGCCTTTCTACAGTCTTTGAAAGCCAAGTTAATAAACAGATCACTGACCATTTTGAAACCCACCGTACCTTCTCTGCTGTGCAATTTGGTTTCCAAGCTGGTCACGGGTGCACCTCAGCCACGCTCAAGGTACTAAACAATATCATGACCGCCATCGATAAAAGACAGCTGTCTTCATCGACCTGGCCAAGGCTTTCGACTCTGTCAATCATCGCATTCTTATCGGTAGACTCAACAGCCTTGGTTTCTCAAATGACTGCCTCGCCTGGTTCACCAACTACTTCTCAGACAAAGGTCAATGCGTCAAATCGGAGGGCCTATTGTCCGGACCTCTGGCAGTCTCTATGGGGGTACCACAAGGTTCAATTCTCGGGCTGACTCTTTTCTCTTTATACAGTGCCTTGCGAAAGTATTCGGCCCTCTTGAACTTTGCGACCTTTGCCACATTTCAGGCTTCAAACATAAAGATATAAAACTGTATTTTTTTGTGAAGAATCAACAACAAGTGGGACACAATCATGAAGTGGAACGACATTTATTGGATATTTCAAACTTTTTTAACAAATCAAAAACTGAAAAATTGGGCGTGCAAAATTATTCAGCCCCCTTAAGTTAATACTTTGTAGCGCCACCTTTTGCTGCGATTACAGCTGTAAGTCGCTTGGGGTATGTCTCTATCAGTTTTGCACATCGAGAGACTGAAATTTATTCCCATTCCTCCTTGCAAAACAGCTTGAGCTCAGTGAGGTTGGATGGAGAGCATTTGTGAACAGCAGTTTTCAGTTCTTTCCACAGATTCTCGATTGGATTCAGGTCTGGACTTTGACTTGGCCATTCTAACACCTGGATATGTTTCTTTTTGAACCATTCCATTGTAGATTTTGCTTTATGTTTTGGATCATTGTCTTGTTGGAAGACAAATCTCTGTCCCAGTCTCAGGTCTTTTGCAGACTCCATCAGGTTTTCTTCCAGAATGGTCCTGTATTTGGCTCCATCCATCTTCCCATCAATTTTAACCATCTTCCCTGTCCCTGCTGAAGAAAAGCAGGCCCAAACCATGATGCTGCCACCACCATGTTTGACAGTGGGGATGGTGTGTTCAGCTGTGTTGCTTTTACGCCAAACATAACGTTTTGCATTGTTGCCAAAAAGTTCAATTTTGATTTCATCTGACCAGAGCACCTTCTTCCACATGTTTGGTGTGTCTCCCAGGTGGCTTGTGGCAAACTTTAAATGACACTTTTTATGGATATCTTTAAGAAATGGCTTTCTTCTTGCCACTCTTCCATAAAGGTCAGATTTGTGCAATATACGACTGATTGTTGTCCTATGGACAGAGTCTCCCACCTCAGCTGTAGATCTCTGCAGTTCATCCAGAGTGATCATGGGCCTCTTGGCTGCATCTCTGATCAGTCTTCTCCTTGTATGAGCTGAAAGTTTAGAGGGACGGCCAGGTCTTGGTTGATTTGCAGTGGTCTGATACTCCTTCCATTTCAATATTATCGCTTGCACAGTGCTCCTTGGGATGTTTAAAGCTTGGGAAATCTTTTTGTATCCAAATCCGGCTTTAAACTTCTTCACAACAGTATCTCGGACCTGCCTGGTGTGTTCCTTGTTCTTCATGATGCTCTCTGCGCTTTTAACGGACCTCTGAGACTATCACAGTGCAGGTGCATTTATACGGAGACTTGATTACACACAGGTGGATTGTATTTATCATCATTAGTCATTTAGGTCAACATTGGATCATTCAGAGATCCTCACTGAACTTCTGGAGAGAGTTTGCTGCACTGAAAGTAAAGGGGCTGAATAGTTTTGCACGCCCAATTTTTCCGTTTTTGATTTGTTAAAAAGTTTGAAGTATCCAATAAATGTCGATCCACTTCATGATTGTGTCCCACTTGTTGTTGATTCTTCACAAAAAAATACAGTTTTATATATTTATGTTTGAAGCCTGAAATGTGGCAAAGGTCGCAAAGTTCAAGGGGGCCGAATACTTTCGCAAGGCACTGTATATCAATGATGTTGCTCTTGCTGCGGGTGATTCCCTGATCCACCTCTATGCAGACGACACCATTCTGTATACATCTGGCCCTTTGGACACTGTGTTAACTAATCTCCAAACGAGATTGTCACGGCTGTCGTAAGAACGGGACCAAGGTGCAGCGGATGTTGAGTTCCACATATTTAATTAAAAGAGAACCTTAAACAAAACTAAATATATCAAATAAACCAACAACTAAATGTGACTACGTGGTGCACATGCACAAACACAAAACAATATCCCACAAACACCGGTGGGAAAAATAGATAATTAAATATGATCCCCAATTAGAGACAACAATTTCCAACTGCCTCTAATTGGAAATCATACAAAACACCAACATAGAAAATATAAACTAGAACACAACATATAAATTATAAACTAGAATACCCCCTAGTCATGCCCTGACCTACTACACCATAGAGAAACAAGTGCTCTCTATGGTCAGGGTGTGACAGAGATTCAATGCCATACAACACTCCTTCCGTAGCCTCCAACTGCTCTTAAATGCTAGTAAAACCAAATGCATTCTTTTCAACCGTTTGCTGCTCACACTCGCTGGCCCTCGCTACATATTAGTCGCCAGACCCACTGGCTCCAGGTCGTCTATAAGTCTATGCTAGGTTAAGCTCTGCCTTATCTCAGCTCACTAGTCATGATAACAACACCCACTCGTAGCACGCGCTCCAGCAGGTATATCTCACTGGTCATCCCCAAAGCCAACACCCCCTTTGGCCGCCTTTCCTTCCAGTTCTCTGCTGCCAATGACTGGAACGAATGGTGATGCTGATGCTGGAGACTTATTTTTCCCTCACTAAATTTAAGCATCAACTATCAGAGCAGCTAACCGATCGCTGCAGCTGTTCATAGCCCATCTGTAAACAGCCCAGCCAATCTACCTACCTCATCACCATATTGTTTTTATTTACTTTTCTGCTCTTTTGCACACCGGTATTCCTACTTGCACATCATCATCTGCTCATCTATCACTCCAGTGTTAATTTGCTAAATTGTAATTACTTCGCTATTATGACCTATTTATTGCCTTACCTCCTCCCGCCATTTGCACACACTGTATATAGACGTTATTTTTTTCGATTGTGTTATTGTCTGTACGCTTGTTTATTCCATGTGTAACTCTGTGTTGTTGTTTGTGTCGCACTGCTTTGCTTTATCTTGGGCAGGTCGCAGTTGTATATGAGAACTTGTTCTCAACTATTTGGTAAAAGACCATGGCAAGAACAGCTCAAATAAGCAAAGAGAAATGACAGTCCATCATTACTTTGAGACATGAATGTCAGTCAATCCGGAAAATTTCCCGAACTTCGAAAGATTCTTCAAGTGCAGTCGCAAAAACCATCAAGCGCTATGATGACACTGGCTCTCATGAGGATCGCCACAGGAAAGTAAGACCCAGAGTTACCTCTGTTGCAGAGGATAAGTTCAATAGAGTTACCAGCCTCAGAAATAGCCCACATAAATTATTGAAGTAACAGACACATCTCAACATCAACTGTTCAAAGGAGACTGCGTGAATCAGGCCTTCGTGGTCGAATTGCTGCAAAGAAACAACTACTAAAGGACACCAATAAGATGAAGAGACTTGCTTGGGCAATGAAACCTGAGCAATGGGCATTAGACCTGTGAAAATCTGTCCTTTGGTCTAATGAGTCCAAATTTTAGATTTTTGGTTCCAACCGCCGTGTCTTTGTGAGACGCAGAGTAGGTGTACGGATGATCTCCGAATGTCTGGTTCCCACCGTGAAGCATGGAGGAGGAGGTGTGATGGTGTGGGAGTGCTTTGCTGGTGACACTGTCAGTGATTTATTTAGAATTCAAGGCACACAACCAGCATGGCTACCACAGCATTCTGCAGTGATACGCCATCCCATCTGGTTTGCGTTTAGTGGAACTATCAGTTGTTTTTTCAACAGGACAATGACCCAACACACCTCCAGGCTGTGTAAGGGCTATTTGACCAAGGAATGTGATGGAGTGCTGCATCAGATGACCTAGCCTCCACAGTCACCCAACCTCAACCCAATTGAGATGGTTTGAGATGGAAAAGCATTCCAGGTGAAGCTGGTTGAGAGAATACCAAGAGTGTGCAAAGCTGTCAACTACTTTGAAGAATCTAAAATCTAAAATATTTGTAACACTTTTTTGGTTACTACATGATTTCATGTGTGTTATTTCATAGTTTTGATGTCTTCACTATTATTCTACAACATTGAAAATAGTCCATATAAAGACAATCCCATGAATGAGTGGCTGTGCCCAAACTTTTGACTGGAACTGTATATAAACAAGAACAAACAGGCAGTGTCAAGGGCATACCTGAGTTTTTTGTTACAGTACACAGTACAGTGCGTTCTGATATGCCTAAGGGCTACAGTACACCTGAATTGTAAATCTATAACTCTAACCTAAACAGAACTCCATTGAAAGCAGATTGTGCTCCCAAATATAGCATGCCCCGGATATAGCATAATTATTTGTTCCCCATGACATGAGCACATAATATGCACATTAGCCCAGTAAAGTTCAATCCTAGGCGTTACCTTGGGGAGCTAACACAAGTATTCAGGGTTCAGGCAAGATTATTCTTCACCCAAGTTTTGATCACTGTCCGAACCACCTTAGTGATACTTGCATGGTTGCAAGGAGGACAACATCACAGAGGTGATGTTGGTGTTATTAGAGGCCCAGTGTTGCTCCAGTGCAAGGTCAAGTGTCAAAGGTCAGGCTATTGGTGGGGTTTTCACTGTGGGTCAGGTGCTATGAAGGTCACCAACAAACCCTGCAGACATCCAGGCTTTTGTGTTAGAGTTGGGCATTGTTCAGCTAGAGGTCTTATTGTTACACTAATAAGGTCGAGGAACATGGAACACTCCTGGAAAAAGGGAGTGCATAGCTGAAAGCCATAGAGCTGCCAATATCAGACCACACACTTCCTCTGTTTGTAAATGTAACCTGCCATTCTGATTGGTAGGAGGATGGGCTCAGGGAGTTCAAAGGGGACTACTCAGGGAAACCTAGGGACGTGGATAGCTGCTGAAGTAGTGCTGCTGTGATCTGATGGTTTGTCAAAGAGGTGTAATAGGAATCTGAAGACAGATGTGTTTGTGTTTTAAGTAGTGCACTATATAGGGGTGTGGTGTCATTTTCTGACAGAGTCAAGGAGAAAGGTGGATTCTGTCTATAAAGATAACTCTGTGTGTGCATGTTGCATGCGTGTGTAAAAGGGAATAACTGTTGAGGTGAACACTATGCCAAGGAGCCAAGTGTTCATTTTTAGACTCCGCTGGTCATTACTGAGTCGAACTCTGATATTTTCTTTGACAGCTGGTGGAAAAGTTGTATGTGAGCAAGCATGCCTCTGGTTACATTCCTGTAACAGCTCAAATACACACAATTTACATAGGTATTCAGAGCCTTTGCTATGAGACTTGAAGGACAACCATCTCTGCAGCACCCTACCAATCAGGAGAGAGAGAGATGAGCTCCTGCATTTTTCTGCATATTCTTAAGAGAAATATAGATTTAGAGTTAGATAAACTTAGATTTTTTTTGTCAGGAACACATTCAGGATGCTACCCTCTACAACATATCCTTCACTCCAAATCAAAACTCAAAACCTACATTTGGACGGAATTACGGAATCACCTGGAAGGTTTACAACTACCAACGATGATCATTCCAACGCTATACAGCAAATGCTCTGGGAAAACAACAGAAACCTGAAAACACCATCCAACCTGGAACCGAGTGAGAAATGTTTAGTCTGAAGCTATATTTTATTTCCAAAATGCCAAGAAGAAAAATACATGACATTACTTTATAAGGACTGAACGCTAAATTAAGACTGCCAAGCTTGATACAACATCAATTAGCACTGACGTGTCAAGTGAAATGTGTCAAAGCCCTTTAGCCCAACAATGGCAGGAGAGTCGAACAGTCTACTCCAACCAAATGGAGAGGCCTTAGAAGCTGCCTCCCGCTGTTCAGAGGTAATTAAAAATACAGTACCCTGTGTATGTAAAGAATGATAAGGTAAGAAAAGATCACAAAATTAAGCTCCTTATGGAAAATCGAGACACTTTTTTGCTGACTATTATAAATTCTATTATAACATAACAATTATAACATCAGCAACCTCATCTTTCACACAAACCATCCCCTGGCATGGCACAGTGCTATATTAGCACACTACCCCTTCGTTAAGAGAGGGGGTGTTAACGATGGGTGGAAACTCAGGATACTAGACAAAGAGGACTCTGAGTCAGCTAATATAAATCTCTATAAGTCTGGAATAGTAATGGTACAGGGCAATGCCAAACAGTTTCAGCTGGACTTTCCCCTAATCAAAGAATTAGCGCAGCAGGAGAAGCTCTCCCTTGAGAAAGATACCCCCACCCCAAGCGGGTCAGACCTGACCTCTTT
The DNA here is from genome assembly GCF_013265735.2 of Oncorhynchus mykiss. Taxonomy (NCBI): domain Eukaryota; kingdom Metazoa; phylum Chordata; class Actinopteri; order Salmoniformes; family Salmonidae; genus Oncorhynchus; species Oncorhynchus mykiss. Next base: position 49,138,555 of record NC_048565.1, read on the forward strand.
ATTATATAACCCCACAGACAAGCAACCCCAAGCGGAAAGTCAACCTCCCAGCACAGAGTACTACCCCCTCATTGAAATGAAGGATACATTTACCTAGCTGGAGGTAAGGCAGGTGGAGCTGGAACAGCAGGTGATTACACTCCAGTCAGCACAGACCCAGACAACAGTCCAGCACAACAACACCCCCTTAACCAGACCCGGAGAACTAGAGGTGGAAAGAGACATATCTGCACTCTGGACTGTGATGAGATAACTTCGACAATATAAAAAGCAAGAGCAGGAGAAGAACAGAGCACTAGAGGAGAGGATAAGACTGCTGGAGGAGAGGTTGAGGGGAATGGCGTGTGACAGAGAACAACCCACTAGAGAGGTGGCCAGCCCCGCAGAGAAGCCAGTAGAACAGTCCACCTCAGCTCCCGACAAAAGTCTCGACACCACAGCAGAACAGTCCACACCAGACCCTGACCATAGCGTCGACATCACAGCAGGACAGACAAATAAAGAACCCCAAGCCCAGGGGCTCTCACCCCCTCTGAGCCACCCTGATAGCCCTCCTGACAACCCCCCCACACCCACTAAAGACATACACAAGACACAGATTGTACTCCTTATGGACTCAAATGGGAAATATATACAAGAAAAAAAACTTTTCCCCAAACACAGTGTGTCTAAACTCTGGTGTCCAAACACCCAGCGCGCCCTCGACCTTCTGTCTGAGGACCAACTAGGTTCACCCAGCCACATAATAATAGACACAGGCACAAATGACCTGTGAACACAGCAGGAAAGGGTGGCCACAGCACTGAAGGGAGTGATTGAAAAAGCTTCTTCTACTTTTCCACAAAAAGACTTCCACCCTGCTAGAGCAGGTAAACGCAAGTATTTCCCGTGACTGTGCCTCAAAACCAAATGTTTTCCTGGCCCACCACTCCACCCTGGACTTGAACAGCCTGTATGACCAGGTCCACCTATACAAGGTAGCAGTGACCCCCTTCGCCCAGACCCTAAAGGACATCGCTCTCAAACGTAGCCCCAACACTTCACACAGGAGCAACAGATCAGCAACAGACCCCCCCCCAAGTCAACCATGCCCACACCCCATTTAGGCCCCTCAGATCAGACCTATGCTCCTCCTGCCCACCCCATGCACCCCACTCCCGCAAAGAGGGCCTCAAAATGGAAGTCACACATGCGCCCAGGCTGTGAGCGGGCAAACAGGCCCAACCCCCGCTCTTACACGAGCCCAAGCCAATGGTGTTCCACAAATATATATTCTATCTAGACACCGTTGCCCTAGAGCACACAAAAACGATACATACCTTGGTCTAAACATCCGCGCCACAGGTAACTTCCACAAAGCTGTGAACGATCTGAGAGACAAGGCAAGAAGGGCATTCTATGCTATCAAAAGGAACATAAAATTCAACATACCAATTTGGATCTGCCTAAAAATACTATTATCAGTTATAGAACCCATTGCCCTTTATGGTTGTGAGGTCTGGGGTCTGCTCACCAACCAAGAATTCACAAAATGGGACAAACACCAAATTGAGACTGCATGCAGAATTCTGCAAAGATATACTCAGTGTACAATGTAGAACACCAAATAATGCATGCAGAGCCGAATTAGGCCGATACCCGCTAATTATCAAAATCCAGAAAAGAGCTGTTAAATTCTACAACCACCTAAAGGGAAGCAATTCCCAAACCTTACATAACAAAGCCATCACATACAGAGAGATGAACCTGGAGAGAGTCCCCTAAGCAAGCTGGCCCTGGGGCTCTGTTCACAAACACAAACACACCCCACAGAGCCCCAGGACAGCAACACAATTAGACCCAACCAAATCATGAGAAAACAAAAAGATAATTACTAGACACATTGGAAAGAATTAACAAAAAAACAGAGCAAACTTGAATGCTATTTGGCCCTAAACAGAGAGTACACAGTGGCAAAATACCTGACCATTGTGACTGACCCAAACTTAAAGAAAGCTTTTACTCTGTACAGATTCAGTGAGCATAGCCTTGCTATTGCGAAAGGCAGAATTTTTTTTAATTTTTAATTTCACCTTTATTTAACCAGGTAGGCTAGTTGAGAACAAGTTCTCATTTACAACTGCGACCTGGCCAAGATAAAGCATAGCAGTGTGAACAGACAACAACAGAGAGTTACACATGGAGTAAACAATAAACAAGTCAATAACACAGTAGAAAAAAAGAAAAAAAGAGTCTATATACACTGTGTGCAAAAGGCATGAGGAGGTAGGCGAATAATTACAATTTTGCAGATTAACACTGGAGTGATAAATGATCAGATGGTCATGTGCAGGTAGAGATACTGGTGTGCAAAAGAGCAGAAAAGTAAATAAATAAAAACAGTATGGGGATGAGGTAGGTAAATTGGGTGGGCTATTTACCGATGGACTATGTACAGCTGCAGCGATCGGTTAGCTGCTCAGATAGCAGATGTTTGAAGTTGGTGAGGGAGATAAAAGTCTCCAACTTCAGCGATTTTTGCAATTCGTTCCAGTCACAGGCAGCAGAGAACTGGAAGGAAAGGCGGCCAAATGAGGTGTTGGCTTTAGGGATAATCAGTGAGATGCACCTGCTGGAGCGCGTGCTACGGGTGGGTGTTGCCATCGTGACCAGTGAACTGAGATAAGGCAGAGCTTTACCTAGCATGGACTTGTAGATGACCTGGAGCCAGTGGGTCTGGCGACGAATATGTAGCGAGGGCCAGCCGACTAGAGCATACAGGTCGCAGTGGTGGGTGGTATAAGGTGCTTTAGTAACAAAACGGATGGCACTGTGATAAACTGCATCCAGTTTGCTGAGTAGAGTATTGGAAGCCATTTTGTAGATGACATCGCCGAAGTCGAGGATCGGTAGGATAGTCAGTTTTACTAGGGGAAGTTTGGCGGCGTGAGTGAAGGAGGCTTTGTTGTGGGATAGAAAGCCGACTATAGATTTGATTTTAGATTGGAGATGTTTGATATGAGTCTGGAAGGAGAGTTTACAATCTAGCCAGACACCTAGGTACCACATATTCTAGGTCGGAACCATCCAGGGTGGTGATGCTAGTCGGGCGTGCGGGTGCAGGCAGCAAACGGTTGAAAAGCATGCATTTGGTTTTACTAGCGTTTAAGAGCAGTTGGAGGCCACGGAAAGAGTGTTGTATGGCATTGAAGCTCGTTTGGAGGTTAGATAGCACAGTGTCCAAGGAAGGACCAGAAGTATACAGAATGGTGTCGTCTGCGTAGAGGTGGATCAGGGAATCGCCCACAGCAAGAGCAACATCATTGATATATACAGAGAAAAGAGTCGGCCCGAGAATTTAACCCTGTGGCACCCCCATAGAGACTGCCAGAGGACCGGACAACATGCCCTCCGATTTGACACACTGAACTCTGTCTGCAAAGTAGTTGGTGAACCAGGCAAAGCAGTCATTAGAAAAATCGAGGCTACTGAGTCTGCCGATAAGAATATGGTGATTGACAGAGTCGAAAGCCTTGGCCAGGTCGATGAAGACGGCTGCACAGTACTGTCTTTTATCGATGGCGGTTATGATATCATTTAGTACCTTGAGCGTGGCTGAGGTGCACCCGTGACCAGCTTGGAAACCGGATTGCACAGCGGAGAAGGTACGGTGGGTTTCAAAATGGTCAGTGATCTGTTTATTAACTTGGCTTTCAAAGACTGTAGAAAGGCAGGGCAGGATGGATATAGGTCTATAACAGTTTGGGTCTAGATTGTCCCCCTATTGGAAAAAGGGGGATGACCGCTGCAGCTTTCCAATCTTTAGGAAACCAGATTGCACAGCGGAGAAGTTACAGTGGGATTTGAGATGGTCAGTGATCTGTTTGTTGACTTGGCTTTTGAAGACCTTAGATAGGCAGGGCAGGATGGAAATAGGTCACAGTTGGGTCCAGGGTGTCTCCCCCTTTGAAGAGGGGGATGACTGCGGCAGCTTTCCAATCCTTGGGGATCTCAGACAATATGGAAGAGAGGTTGAAAAGGCTGGTAATAGGGGTTGCGACAATGGCGGCTGATAGTTTCAGAAATAGAGGGTCCAGATTGTCAAGCCCAGCTGATTTGTATGGGTCCAGGTTTTGCAGCTCTTTCAGAACATCTGCTATCTGGATTTGGGTAAAGGAGAAGCTGGGGAGGCTTGGGCGAGTAGCTGCGGGGGGGGGGGGGGGGGGGGGGGGAGCTGTTGGCCGAGGTTGGAGTAGCCAGGAGGAAGGCATGGCCAGCCGTTGAGAAATGCTTGTTGAAGTTTTCGATTATCATGGATTTATCGTGGTGACCGTGTTAATTAGCCTCAGTGCAGTGGGCAGCTGGGAGGAGGTGCTCTTGTTCTCCGTGGACTTTACAGTGTCCCAGAACTTTTTGGAGTTAGAGCTATAGGATACAAATTTCTGCTTGAAGAAGTTGGCCTTTGCTTTCCTGACTGACTGCGTGTATTGGTTCCTGACTTCCCTGAAGTATATCGCATATCGCGGGGACTATTCGATGCTATTGCAGTCCGCCACAGGATGTTTTTCTGCTGGTCGAGGGCAGTCAGGTCTGGAGTGAACCAAGGTCTATCTGTTCTTAGTTCTGCATTTTTTGAACGGAGCATGCTTGTCTAAAATGGTGAGGAAGTTACTTTTAAAGAATGACCAGGCATCCTCAACTGACGGGATGAGGTCAATATCCTTCCAGGATACCCGGGCCAGATCGATTAGAAAGGCCTGCTCGCAGAAGTGTTTTAGGGAGCGTTTGACAGTGATGAAGGGTGGTCGTTTGACTGTGGACCCGTAGCGGATACAGGCAATGAGGCAGTGATCGCTGAGATCCTGGTTGAAGACAGTGGAGGTGTATTTGGAGGGCCAGTTGGTCAGGATAACGTCTATGAGGGTGCCCTTGTTTACAGATTTAGGATTGTACCTGGTGGGTTCCTTGATGATTTGTGTGAGATTGAGGGCATCTAGCTTAGATTGTAGGACTGCCGGGGTGTTAAGCATATCCCAGTTTAGGTCACCGAACAAACTCTGAAGCTAGATGGGGGGCGATCAATTCACAAATGGTGTCCAGGGCACAGCTGGGAGCTGAGGGGGGTCGGTAGCAGGCGGCAACAGTGAGAGACTTATTTCTGGAGAGAGTAATTTTTTTAATTAGTAGTTCGAACTGTTTGGGTAATGACCTGGAAAGTATGACATTACTTTGCAGGCTATCACTACAGTAGACTGCAACTCCTCCCCCTTTGGCAGTTCTATCTTGACGGAAAATGTTATAGTTGGGTATGGAAATCTCAGAATTTTTGGTGGCCTTCCTAAGCCAGGATTCAGACACGACATGGCTCTCAAGAGAAGACAGGCTATGTGCATACTGCCCACAAAATGAGGTGGAAACTGAGCTGTACTTCCTAACCTCCTGACAAATGTATCACCATATTAGAGACACACATTTCCCTGAGATTACACAGATCCACAATGAATTCGAAACGAAACCCAATTGTGGTAAACTCCCATATCTACTTGGTGAAATACCACAGTGTCCCATCACAGCAGCAAGATTTGTGACCCTTTGCCACAAGAAAAGGTCAACCAGTGAAGAACGAACACCATTGTAAATACAACCCACATTTATGCTTATTTATTTTCCCTTTTGTACTTTAACTAATTTCACATCATTACAACACTGTATATATGATGTGATGATACATGATATGACATTTGTAATGTCTTTATTCTTTTGGAACGTCTGTGAGTGTAATGTTTATTGCTATTTTTTATTGTTTATTTCACTTTTGTATATTATCTAACTCACTTGCTTTGGCAATGTTAACATATGTTTCCCATGCCAGTAAAGCCCCTTGAATTGAATTGAGGGAGAGAATTAGGGAATAGGGGAATAGGGAATAGGGTGCCATTCGGGATGGCACTCTCTTAGCTGTTTTTCACTGACATTCTTCCAGGCTCTCGTCATACACATGTCAGCTACAGCGAACACATTGCACATTGAGCTTGATATTCTCTTTCAATTTGTGAGAGAGTTTACTTCCAACTCAGGCCTATTTTTAGTCAAACGCCTTCTTCTCTTCGCATGCCTTAAATTAAGTTGTATTTCTGTACTCGAAGGGCAAAGGTAAAGACTGTGAACCTCTTTGGAGGAAAAACACAGAACATAATTTTCATGGTCGGCGCAGCGTGTCGGTTCACATCAACCTAAATATTGCTTTTTAATTTAAACATACTGCCCTCTGAAACCCTTTCATATGTTTCTACGAAGTCCCACCGTGCATCGACATAAGAAGACGACATTCACTAGGGAGTAGACTAGAGGCTTCAGGGCTTAATCTGTTTTTCATAGGGCTGGATTCAGATACACTGATTTCTCAGTTATTGGAAATATTAATACCCTCTTATAACTTGGCAACCAAGTATATTAACCCTCTAAACCAGCAATTTTCCCCCGAGGATTGGAGTTGTGTGCCCCAGTTATTCAGATACTTTTAAGAAGTTGTACTGTAGCAACACCAAACGGCAAAAATGTATGAGCTCTCTCTCTCTCTCACACACACACGCACACACACACACACACACACACACACACACACACACACACACACACACACACACACACTATACGTGGTGCTGAACATGAAATTAGGGCTTTATCGCAGCCTGGCAGGCTACGTTAGGTGTCTCAGGCCAGGGATGGACCCTAGAGCAGCGTGGCTATATAAAGCCTCAGAGCTAAGCTCCGTTCAGCCCTCCTTGCCTTGGCCACAGTCTTCCCACAGTCCTCGCTGCCAAGGCAACACACAGTTTCCTGGCTTGGTTTCAGGAAAGTGCTGCTCCAAGCCTGGGGATGGAAACTTAGAGCACCGTTTTGCCTGGATACAATAAAATACAAACAAACACAGGGTCTGGTGATTCAGAGGAGGTGGGCTAGACACTACCTCCTTTATCATCAGGCTCACCCTTTTGACACCTCTCTTATCAGGCAGGAACCCATATGCCAATTACTGTACATTACCGCCAGACACAAACAGGTCCTTAAAGAACACTGATGAAACAATAATGCTCTGAAGAGGGGAACCTCTCTCTCGCTCTCTCTCTCTCTCAAAGGGAAAATATCTGGGATTTTTTTTTAAAGCCAGTGAGTCACTCTTTCCTTGAAAAACAGAGTTCCCTTCTCCTGTTCTCCTCCCCCTGTTCTCCTCTCCCTCCCTCTCTTGCAAGGAGGTCTCCAGGCAGTTTGCAGCTGGGCAGCTCTCACGTGGTCTGTGTGTGCCTTGGTGAGTATGTTCTAGTGCCGGGTTTCCCAAACCTGCCCCCCCCCCCCCCCCCCCCCCCCCCCGGTGCTCTACACAGATGATTAAAATAACCAACTCATCATTTATCTTTGATTATTTGAATCAGCTGTGTAGTGCTAGGGCAAAAAAAACTAAATGTTTACACAGGAGACTGGGAAACCCTGTTCTGGTGTATGCGTGCCATAGCACGGAGACAGAACAGAGGGAGAGGCCCACTCAGCCAACAGCCAACAGCCAACACCACATACTCAGAGAGAGAGGGAGAGAGAAGAAGAGAACAAAATAGAGAGATAAAATGACAAGGATAGCTCATACAGTAGTATTTAGACAGAGAGTAGTAGGCTGCACACACACACACACACACACACACGCGCACACACACACATGCTGACAGGCCACATAGCTCAATGTACGACGTGTTATCCTGACCCATCAGGAAACCCCTCTGTCTCTCTCGGTCTCTCTCCCTGTCTCCTTCAACATTGGTGTCTTCCTTTTCCCTTTTCCTGCCTTTCAAAGACAAATGGAACCTGTTCACACTGGGTTGCCATAACAGTGACAAGGCTGTTATGTAACCAGGGGTGACCGGCTCTTTCCTTCCCGCAATGTGGGCTGCAGGCCGGATGTGTATATTCTGATTGAGCTTTCCTACAGAACCACAGAGACACCATACTCACTATATGACTGACTACAGTGGATACACTCATTTCTGTGCTGTGTTTCCACTGGGGCATTGCTCAGGCCAAGGAGTATGACAGTGAATTAAAATATGCCGATAGTGAAATACATCCTCTATACTCTATTACACAGCACAGGGATCGAACGTTTTACACGGTGGGCCGAGTGTTTGCGGGATTTCAGCCCTCAGTTGTACTTGATGGATCAATTAAGGTCATTAATCAATTAGGTCTTAATTGGCCGCAAACTGAAAGGAAATAACAAAAAACAGAGGACATTCGGCCCTCCGTGGAATGAGTTTGACACCCCTGCTCCATGATCAATGTTTGGGTGACTGATACACATTTCCCTCATTACACACGGTTCATTTTATTTCTTCTTTACTTTGTCCAGCTTAGACATTTTTGCATGGATATGATTGGGAAGGCATATAAGGTTGAGTATGTTCTTTTTTTCTTAAAGGAGCGTTACCTTGCAAGACAAAATGTACTGAGAAAGGGAGGTATGAAAAAGGAAAGTAGAGCCACATTAATGCTGCAATATGTAACTTTTTGGACGACCCGACCAATTTCACAGAGAAATGTGAGTTATAGATCTGTCATTTTCATTGAAAGCAACTCTGAAAAGAGGTCGATATGCTCCATGTGCGCTATTTCTGTGCTTCCCGTTCTTAAGTTTAGTTTTTGCCTCTTTTACTTTCTGTTTTGTACACCAGCTTTAAACAGCTGAAAATACAATATTTTTTGGTTATGGAAAATATATTTCACAGAGGTTTAGATGGTTCAATGATTCACTACACAATACTTGCTTGTTTTGTCACATAAATTAGGCAAACTATTAGAATTTTAGCAACCAGGAAATGGCGTAGTGATTTCTGCATAGTACATCTTTAAGGGAAACACATTGGAACGCAGACGTTATCTGCTGCTAGCGAGGGAATTCTATTGGAAGCCAGAGTGTTTATGGAGGGAAACCCTATCATTCCCTAAACCTCAGTCCTCACTAGGCCTCACATACACACTCATGTGCACAAGCACGCACGCGCACACGCGCACGCGCACGCACACACATTTCCATCTGTCTGTCCTAGGATTATCCTTCAGGAACACATGCGAGATCTGCAAGACAAGAGAGAAGAAGAAAGAAATTCCAAAGCAAAGGCGGAGAGGGACGTCAGCTGCCAAAACCATCCAAGGACACTCCCTTGACCACGTGGGCCGTTCCAGATGGGCTGATGAGGCACATGATGGAATTTACCATCTGAGTCAGGCTACGGATCGGGAGATGGGATTTCCTCTGCTCTGTTGGTGGAAGACAGCCCAGGCTAATGGGGATCTCTAAATGTGTAAATCTCTCTTTGGAGACAGGGAGCATGCAGGCACACACCCAGTGGGTGGGTGTGTTTGTGTGCGTGTGCGCGTTTGTTGGTGTGTGTGTTTGAGGCACACACCTTCATCTTCTGGCTCGCATGCTGCTGCTGACTGACTGCTGCTGCAGCCATTGTGTGTTCTCCTCAGTAGCGGGGGGATATGACATCATGTTTCAGAGCTCTGCATGTGAAAATGACACCCCAGAGAGCCTTCTCTTGTTAAGGCTGGTTTATACTTCATCTATCAACGTCAGTGGAGGCTGGTGAGAGGAGCTATAGCAGGACTTGCTCATTGTAATGGCTGGAATTGTAATAAATGGAACGGTAGCAAACACATCAAACATATGGAAACCATGTACTTGACTCCATTCCATCAATTCCATTCCAGCCATTGCAATGAGCATCCTCCTATAGCTCCTCTCACCAGCCTCCACTTATCAACACGTCTATGGACAATTAGAATGCGACGAGTTGCTGGTCAAAACCACGTTTCATTTATACTCCGGTGGAATGTTTTTAGACCGTCGCTGCGACTGTCGGTTTCCTTGTAGCAGACAATATGAAAATGGTTCAACTTTGACCCTGTCGCTGCGTCAGCAGTTATGTTACCTGGCTGAGCTAGCAATGAGACATTGCACAAGTTCAACAATTATCCGGTAGAATGCCCTGGCTTTTACTTCGTCACGCTCACAACTGAAAGCTATTTTCTGTAAATAGTTATCTTGCTAAGAGTTTATTTTCCTGTAATAATTAATACAATTGTGCTAAAGTTAAGACGTTGTCAGCTATGCTCCGGTCATCATTTGAACCGGCTAGCCTGCTAGCTAACAAGCTAGAAACTACCCAAAACATTGTTTATAAAGTTGATTAGCTTGCTAGATTGACATACTAAATACGTTTTTAAACGGATGGGTTTATTGGTGTATCAGTTATGCTTTTTGGACCACCAGGCTGCTGATGTCATTCAACCTGTTGTTTTTGTGTTTATACTTTTTCATAACGACAACTACAAGTTTGATGTCGGACGACTATAGAATGTTCATGATGTCAATGCGACAACTGTCTACAGACATGTCGATAGACCAACCATAAACCAGCCTTTGCCCACAAGGTCTGGGCTCACAACGTCTGACCATTGTAACAGCAGTGTGGCTTTAAGAGGCTAGAGGCTAGTCTACGCCATGAGGATGTTGTGAACTTTATCAGGAGCCAGGACAGAGGAAAAGATCACACCAGGGAAAAATCTCCCTGAGGACTAAAGGTTTAAGTTTTCCATCACTTTGAAATGGAGGAGTAGAGCATAATAGCTTGCCATGATAGAAGGTTGATGTGTTGGTTGTTGCAGCCTTGCTGCTCGCCTCAAGCAGGTTGACATACGATCACTCGGGCCTCCCAGGTGGCGCAGTGGTCTAAAGCACCGCATCGCAGTGCTAGCTGTGTCACCAGAGATTCTGGGTTTGAGCCCAGGCTCTGTCGCAGCCAGCCGCGACTGGGAGGTCCATGGGGCGACACACAATTGGCCCAGCGTCGTCCGGGTTAGGGAGGGTTTGGCCAGCAGGGATATATATCCTTGTCTCATTGCTCACTAGCGACTCCTGTGGCAGGCCGGGAGCAGTGCACGCTGACCAAGTTGCCAGGTATACGGTGTTACCTTTGACACATTGGTGCAGCTGGCTTCCGGGTTGGATGTGTGTTGTGTCAAGAAGCAGTGCGTCTAGGTTGGGTTGTGTATCGGAGGACGCATGGCTCTCGACATTCGCCTCTCCCGAGTCTGTGCGGAGTTGCAGAGATGAGACAAGACTGTAACTACTACCAATTGGATACTACAAAATTGGGGTAAAATAAATGTTTAAAAAAAAGACATACCTGAGTGTTGATGAAAATACTATTTTCTCTTATTATGCACTATATTGTGTGTTTTCCTCATTGTCACACTGATGAGATATTCAAAACATCAGACCCTGTTAAAATCATCCCACCGTACCATTCAAATCACAGCTAATGCACTGCATATTATAAATATTATAAATTAAACTACAGGTTTACGTACATTTAAGGGTGTGTAGCCTAGTTGCACAGTATTCAGTATCATTTTGGGGTAGAGTATAGGTCTTAAAGTGTGAAAACCCCGCCCACCCAGGGCATCAGGCGAGGTGAAACGTGTACCCAGTTATAGGGCAGTCATAGAGAAGTGGCTGCTACTCATTGTGGTCAGCGGTGGGTTGGACCAGGGCCCAGATCTCTCTCTGTTAGGCTGCAGTCAGACTCTAATGAACTCTACTGAATGAATCCAGCTGAACTCTAGTTATGCTCAAAGTGGGACTGCCTGGCTATCCAGGCAGGCAGCTGAAAATGCTATATTTTTGGTTATGGAAAATATATTTCACAGTGGTTTAGATGGTTCAATGATTCACAACACTATGCTAGCTTGTCTTGTCACATAAACTGAAATTAGGCAAACTATTAGAATTTTAGCAACCAGGAAATGGTGTAGCAATTTCTGCACAGTACATATTTAATGGAAACACATTGAACTCTAGTTATGATCAACGTGGGCTGCCTGGCTATCCAACATGGCCTCAGAGCATTTCCTACTATTCTGTTAAGTTTAGGAGTTAGTTTAAGGTTAGGGTTAGCTAACATGCTAAGTAGCAAGTAGTTGAAAAGTTGCTAATTAGCAACCTTTGGGTTGCTAGACATTCACTTTATACACCTACCCATCCACCCTGACCAAGCAACCTACTTACATTTTTTTGCCTTAAGTAAACTTCTGTCATATGTAACCATACCAAACATAACAAATCATACTAATTTGAGTCCATGAGACCAGGCTGGGCTATCCCCGCACACTGTGAGTGTGTGGTGTGTGTGTGTGCGTGTGTGTGTGTGTGTGTGTGTGTGTGTGTGTGTGTGTGTGTGTGTGTGTGTGTGTGTGTGTGTGTGTGTGTGTGTGTGTGTGTGTGTGTGTGTGTGTGTGTGTGTGTGTGTGTACCTGCATGTGTACCTGCATGTGTGTGAGTGTGCTCCTATGTAACCATAGATGCACTTTAGGGGGTCTATTTTAGGGGGTTTCTTGTTAGGGTAATAGGGTAGCTTCCTGCTTCATTGCACTCCTATAGGCCAGACATGAGATTGGCACTACTACTAAGCCTCTTTAGCACCACCAATGAACTCTCCTGGACTACTCTGTTGTGGAGTCCTCTCTGTGGAGACTATTCTGTTGTGGAGACCACTTTGATCCTTCTATCTTTATCTTGGCCAGGTCGGCTTTATCTTGGCCAGGTCGCAGTTGTAAATGAGAACTTGTTCTCAGCTTGCCTACCTGGTTAAATAAAGATGAAATATTAATGTTGTTGAACTCTCCATATCTCTCTGCTATGCTACTGTATTTAGTTAGGCATTATCTTTTGTGGCTCCTATACATTAATGACTGGGTACTGCAGAGGTTCTGTCAGACAATGTAAACATTGGATGTTAGATGGGCAAACATGCCTCCCACTGGAACGGTTCCTCTGGTGGAATTTGGGGAAAGCCCTCAGCCGAGCCAAGATAAATATCTGGATCAATAGAGTAAGACTGGGGATAATGATTTGCACCAGGAGGCAGATTAGAAGAGTAGGAGCAGATTTTACAACTGAGCTCTATCATATTGCTTTCATCTGGATGCTGTGGAAATGGTTTTGAGTATTTCTAGCCTATGTGGCTTGGACGGCAGGACACATACTGAATGCACATGCACGCACGCACGCACGCACGCACGCACGCGTACACACACACACACACACACACACACACACACACACACACACACACACACACACACACACACACACACACACACACACACACACACACACACACACACACACACACTTAGTAGCAAAGAGACAAACTTGTCACATGGCGACCATGAAGATATACAAGCAGGGAATAGTAATTCCTTCCAAACCTCCATGGTCAACTACATTGTGAAGGCTTACAATTTATTGCAGAGAGAGGGGCCAAGTGTATTCTCTCCAAACCCAAACTCTCATACAGAGGAAAGGAACTCTACTATTGACATGTCTCTGTCGAAGAGGGGAAAAAGCCCACAAACAATAACCTCAAAGGCATCGTGAGGGAAAAAAGTCCAAGAAAAGGGACAAAACCCCTTTTTTTTGTGTTACAGTAATTATTGTAAGTTGATTAGATGTTCACTGTAAATAATTATCTATTTGTTTCAACTAATTATTATTAATAACTGGTTCCACACTCTTTTTTTCTTAGTTTACTCGACATATTGGTGTTACCTGAACAAAACAAAAACAATTTACCCAAACTTGGCTCCAGCATGAGAAAACATGGGCAAAAATTCGGTTAACTTAAAATGATGTGTTTCCTCAAATTGTCTCATATGTTCATTCATGTTCAAATTATTATTTGGGCATCTTATCAAAAAATAAATAATTGTGGAACTAATTACACACACAGTGCTTTTAACATAAAATGTTTCCAACTTACGTATTTGACATACATGATTACATTGTGCATGTTCATTTGTACAGTAATTAAAACTCTGCATGTCCTCACCTGGGATTTGCACTCACAACCTCTTGGGACACAGCATTCCAGTCTTCCTGCCACACCCCCAGTTCCGTGTCGATGACTGATTTCACCTGGATTGCTACACTTTGCACTAAATCTCAGCTCTGTTAAAAGTACAATCAAGAAATTGTATTTTATTTATCATAGTGATTAAGGAGTAACATTAAAAGAGAGTGGGGGCGCTAGAGAGCGTGCTATGGAGTAGATGTGCTTTGCTAGAGCTCCGCTCCATTTTGAAACTAATTAGCATTTATCTTAATTAACCTCTCACGACCTATATCTTCAAACAAATATGACAAAGGGAAAAGGCACCAGAAAAGGGGGCGCTAAACAAGATAATTTGAATGAGATAGACAACGAACCAATTTCAACGTCGCCAACCCACGAGGAGTTAGCTGAAGAGGCTAGCTTCCAAGAGTTCCCCACAGAGCCTACGCAAAGTGACATACTGGCTGCTAAACTCACAAAGCAAGAAGGTGGACACAAGGTTGGCTGATATCTCAAAGAGTATTGGGACTTTGGCCGAAACTGTGAAGGCAACCCAGAGAAGGGTGCATGAGGTTGAGCAGACGACAGTCGATCACGAGGCCAGGCTACAGGACATAGAGAAACAGTGCGCAACATTAAAAAATGACAACAAAACCCTGAAAACCCGACTGGAAATGCTCGAGTCGCATTCAAGACGCCAGAACATCCGAATATGTGGCATCCAGGAGGACACTGAGAAAGGGAAACCCACTGAATTTGTCTCGGAGCTGATACCGGCCCTGCTGGGGAGTGAACACTTCAAAACGGCCATCCGGATCGACCGCGCACACAGATCTCAGGCAACGAAGCCGGCCAAGGGCGGGCCACCAAGGCCATTCATTGTACGGCTGCACTATCCCCAGACCAGGGATCTCATCCTCAAGCTGGCTAGTCAAAAGTTCCCCCTTAACTTCAACGGAGCCGGGGTGTCTTTCTACCCAGATCTTACCTTGGAGGTGAGGAACCAACGGAAAGAGTATGATGAGGTACGCAACAAATGCAGGGCGGCCAACATCCGATATGGATTCCTCTTCCCAGCCCAGTTTAAGGTGACAGTCGAAGGATCAACACGTACATTTGACAACCCAAAAGAGGCCGATCTGTTCTTGACAAGCAAGCTCCCTGGCTGAGGATACAGAACGACTGTGTCAGCAGGCTAAATGACCAAATACAGGCCAGGAATGTGTTTGGATTTCCGGACTATATCTTTTCGATTAGAAGATCAGAATTTGGGACTTATGATTGGTGAGATGTTGTGGCTAATATAGCATTGTTTGGCACATCATATTTTAGCACCACTCACCCCCTAACGTGAGAGTTAAGTGTTATTTAACATTAGCGTATATGCGGAGCATCTATAGACGACGAGTTAGTTCAAGCTGTATGTCTAGACACCCTAAGGTTTGTGTGTTAGCCAAGGAGTGCTTCGTTTGGGGAAGTCACTCAGTAAAGGGACGGGAGGGGGGATGGGGTCTGTGTTTTATGTTCACGTTTATTATTAGTACAGGTGGCATGACAAGCTCCCACACGGCGGGACGTTTTTCTTCTGAGTTTTGTATGACAGCAACAATTTGCTCTAAAATAAGAAATGCAACATAGTGACAGAGCACAGAGTAGACCAGGTGGAATGAAGATAGTCAGCTGGAACTGTAATGGCTTAGGGCATGTGGTGAAACGAGCTAAGGTTTTCTCTCATCTTAAATCACTGGGTGCTGACATAGTGTTTCTTCAAGAAACTCATATTAAACGCTCCGCTCAGGCCAAGCTACGAGTCGGCTGGATCGGTCAGATATACCAGTCTAACTTTGATGCAAAAGCGAGAGGGGTAGCAATCCTGATAAGGAAAAACATTCCGTTTGTTTACTCATCCTCGATTTCAGATCCTAATGGTCGGTATATTATTGTGGCTGGTACACTGAATTCGAAACCAGTAACCTTGGTCAATTTATATGGACCCAACTTCGATGATCCATTATTTTTTCAAAGGGTATTTAAGGACATACCAAATATCTCGGATACAAGTGTTATTGTTGGAGGGGACTTTAACTGTACGTTAGATCCTCTTTTAGATAAACAGCTATCAAGGTCACTTCAACAATCAAATGCCAGTGTCTGTCTAAATACATTGATGACAAACCTTAACATTGTCGATATTTGGAGACTGACGCACCCAACAGACAGGGATTACTCTTTCTTTTCATCAGTTCATAAATCATACTCCAGAATTGACTATTTTTTGTTGGACTCCAAACTAATTTCAGCAGCTGAGTCGGTTACTTATCACCCTATTCTAATTACGGACCACTCTCCTCTGTCCATGGTGCTGAAACTCGACAATATGTCGACAGGTCGACGACCGTGGCGCTTAGACGCATACCTGCTGAAAGAGGAGGCTTTTTGTCAGTATTTGAAGGAGCAGATTGCCCTTTTCCTCGGAACTAACGATACGGGGGATGTTGACGACTCCACCCTTTGGGAATCTCTAAAGGCTGTGATTAGAGGTTACATTATTTCTTATACATCAGAAAGGAAGAAACGCGCCAATACTAGGCTGAGAGAAATTGAAAGAGAGTTAGGGGAACAGGAGAACGTTTTTAGGACGAATTCCTCGTATACAGTCCTTGAGAAGATCACAAAGTTAAAATATGAATACAATACCATCCTTTCGAAATGGGTGGGCTCTTTACTTGCTAGAACGCAACAAAGTTATTTTGAACTGGGTGACAAACCACATAAATTATTAGCAAGACAGCTGAGGCATGTACAGGCATCTAGAGCTATTCACAAAATAAAAGACAAGAAATGTAAAATAGTAACAGATCCGCAGGATATTAATAAATGCTTTGCGCAGTTTTACTCAGAGCTATACCAATCAAAATGCGATGCTACTGATCCACAAATTATAGAACGCTATCTCGCTGAATGCTAACTTCCTAAACTAGACAGGGGGGCAGCTGCTGCATTCGATGCAGGGATAACTTTAGAGGAAATTAACACAGCGATAGCACAATTTCCAAACAGCAAGGCCCCTGGGCCCGATGGATATGTAATAGAATTCTATAAGAAGTACTGCGCCAGTCTATCTCCACTTATGTTGCGAATGTTTAAACAATCCAAAGAAAATGCCAAACTCCCGCAAACACTGTATGAGGCTACAATAGCACTGATCTTGAAAAAAGATTCCATGGAGATGTCGTCTTATCGCCCTGTGTCGTTACTCCCCATTGAAAACAAGGTGTTGACAAAGATATTGGCAAACAGATTGAAAACATACATTTCTGACATCATACACCCTGACCAGACAGGTTTTCATCCCGGGCCGACATATACACTACAATTTGAGTCGTCTTTTCAACGTAATGTATCACGATCATAAGGTTGAGGCAGTGGTAATAGCTCTTGATGCAGAGAAGGCGTTTGACCGGATTGAGTGGAAGTATATGATGTCGGTTCTGGAGCACTTCGGGTTCGGAAAGGAATTTATTAATTGGATAATAATTATTTATGCACACCCAATGGCGTCCGTGGTAACCAATCAAGAAATGTCGCAGTCATTCAGCTTGTTCAAGGGGTGCCGACAGGGGTGCCCTATTTCGCCTGCTCTCTTCGCTATAGCCATGGAACCCCTTGCTACTCGCATTCGGGCATGTGCCGATATAGCTTCTGTTAAAATAAAGGACACACAGCACAAAATGTCCCTATATGCAGACGATGTTCTTTTGTTTTTGTCCAAGCCTAAAACTATTCCACCCTTACTTAACTTGATAAACACATTTGGCTCCTTTTCTGGCTACAAGATAAACTGGCAAAAAAGTGAGTTGATGCCAATATCACGGCCTGTGGATATGCAATTTCTGCAATCTACCCCGTTTAGAACAGTGATGGACAAGTTCACAAGCCTTGGCATTGTAGTGACAAGAGACCTTGATCAGCTATTGAAAGCGAATTGGGACATGAAAATATATCAGCTTAAACAAAATATAGATTTTTGGAAAACTCTGCCTATCTCCTTGGTTGGTCGTATAAACGCTATTAAAATGGTTGTCCTACCCAGGTTTCTTTACCTCTTCCAATGTCTACCCAATTTCATGCCACAAAGCTGTTTTAAGAAACTGGATTCAATAGTAACTCCATTTTTATGGGATAACAAGGCAGACAGAATTTCAAAGAAGCATTTATGCAAGTACAAAATAGAGGGGGGCTTTGGCCTTCCTCACTTTAAACTGTATTATTGGGCTGCTAATCTGAACATTGTGTCTTTCTGGAGGGAAAGTTGACCTGCGATGAGACAGAAGGATATGCCTGCATGGCTTTTGATTGAGCAGGCCTCCTGTCAACGTTCCTCACTCCCTGCACTTGTTAATGGCCCATCATATGTGAAAAAATCCACTTATGACTCTAACCCAGTCATTTGTCATACGCTTAGGATCTGGAAACAGATTAGGTATTTTCTTAACATACCCACTGTATACATTGACAGTCTCATTTGCCTGAATCATGCTTTCCACCCCGCATTGGATGATGTGGTGTTTTCACAGTGGAGGGAGAAGGGGCTCACAACAATTGGTAATCTATACATAGATGGTCAGTTAGCTTCATTTCAACAATTACAGGGAAAGTTCAACATACCAACAACACATTTTTTCAGATACCTCCAAATCAGGAATTTCGTAAGGACACATATCCCACAGTATGGCATGAAGCCAAATAGTCCTACATTAGACAGCTTGATCCTTGTCAAGCCCTGTTCAAAAGGGTCAGTCTCTAGACTGTATGATGTGCTACAGGCCCACATAGAGGTATCCACAGACACCATTAAAAGGGCTTGGGAACAAGACCTTGGGTCAGAAATCTCAGATGAGGACTGGGTAGAAGCTCTCAGGAATATAAACCACAGTTCAGTGAATGCCAAATACAACCTTGTACAGTTTAAGGTGATACACAGGTTACATTACTCAAAAGTAAAATTGCATAAAGTATTCCCGGACACCTCACCACTGTGCGAGAGGTGCAAGCAGGATGAGGGGACATTGACCCACTTATTCTGGACATGTCCTAAGTTACATGCTTACTGGGCTCTCATTTTTTATTACTTATCTAGAGCCTTTGATAGAGTTCTAGCCCCAGACCCATTGACCGCTCTGTTTGGTATACAGTTGATGGGAATAACCACGAAGGGAAAGCTGTCTCTCTTTGTACTCTATTAGCCAAAAGTCTCATATTGCAATTTTGGAAACTGGAGACTGTACCTACCTTTGGAATGTGGTTACGGGATTTAGGGAATGTAATACATGTGGAAAAGATTCGATACAATACCTCCAATAGAAGTCCAACGTTTTACAAAATATGGCAGCCGATTCTGGATAAATGGTCTAGTCCCGCTTCATAACTGGGTTGACGATCTGCTGCTACTCTGTGCTGTACTCCACTCAATATTTATTTTTGGCTTAACTACACTGCTTGTAATGACTATATGCTGTCTTCTTATACATGTACCACCTAATAGGATTTAGTTTTATTTTGTGTATGTGTGAGTTAAGTTTTGTTTTGTCCTCTAAATTGGCCTCTAAATTCAACAGTACAATGAATGTCATTGTTAGTATTGCTGTCTTTTTTATTGGATTTTTTTATTGTAAAATAATAAACATATTATAAAAATAAAGAAAACGTTAAAATAGAGTAATATGCTCCACCAACATTAGACTACTATACAGCAATCCCTCAAATTGCTGAAATTAGCTAATTAAATCAATGATGAGAGGATAGTCCAATTAACTGGTAACTGACACAGGCATGATAGCATCGCAGGATGATCAGAATACCATGAACCAAGAGGTTGTGAGTTCAAATCCCAGACAAGGACATGTTGAATAAAAATGACTATACAAATAAACATGCACAATGTATGTCAAAGAGTGTTAAATATGCAAGTTGAAAATATTGTATGTTAAAAGCGCTGTGTGTGTGTAACTAATTCCAAAGACTATTTTTTTTAGGTAAGATGCCCTAATCATTTCTAGTGGAATTGAACATATTAGACAAGTTGAGCAAACACATCATTTTTAATTGACAGAATTTTTCCCTTCGTTGTCTCAAGTTGGATTAAGTTTAGAGACAGAAGAAGGAATGGGGTGCTTATATTTGAGTTACATTCTTCACACCTAAAGGTAACTCCCTCCATTGCCTCCACCCTAACAAAAAGGGTGTGTGGTGTGTTCGTACGTGTGTTTCTGCATGCGTGTGTGTGTGTTTGGTAAACTTGGGGGAATACCTTTCCCTAAAATCAAAGCCGTCATCAAGATTATTTTCTCAGCTGTCCAGTGAATGTACGTGTGGGCGCGTGTGTGCCTGTGTGTGCATCTGCATCTAAGTGTCTGTGCTTTCATGCCCCATGTGTTTTAGTGCAGGCCTATGAGCTGTGGGGGAGGGAGACCATAGCTTGCCAGACTTTGACATGGATTAGCAAATTACACTGTGGAAAGCATGGGGCTGGGGTTGCTCAATGGGGGCCTGTTCACTCTGCAGGGCCTGGCTGTTACTGCCAGGGCTACCCTGAAACTAGGGGTGGGGGATTACAGTGGTATACAGGGTCTAGGCTAAGAGGGCAGTCTGTCTAAGAGCAGGAGTCACGTTGGGAAACACCATGAAACACATGACCCAGTCAGCATGCAGAGGTTGCTGTGCAGTGGGAAACATTGCTCAAACGCAGCCAGCCGGCAGAACTGGGCTACAGATCAGATCAGCCTGAAGCCTGGGAAACAAGTTAGCTCATCAGACAGTTAGCTAATCAGTCAGTCAGTTAGCCAGTCAATCAGTCAGTTAGTCAAACTCTCATTTAGCTAGTCAGCCAATCAGTCAGTGAGTCAGTCAGTCAGTTAGCCATATTATAATTCAGCCAGTGGGTCAGGGATGAAGATGAGAAGGACAGTTTGCCAGTCAAACAGCTGAACTGTGAATGGTCATGGAGAACCAAAAAAAAAAAGGGTCAAGGGAAGCCAACTAGGATTTGGCATCACTCCTATTAAATCCCACTGAGAGCATACGTCATTGACAGAAAAACTTGAATTGCTGCATCTTGTTGCGTTGTTGTCCTCCGGTGGCTAGCTAGCTAGCTAAAGCTGTCCCTTTTCTACAGTAGCCATGGATGGAGATAAGGATTTGGACTTTTTTACTTAATTCTCCGCACTGGCCAATGACTATAACGGCGATTCTGATTCAACCATAAATTCATACATTGTGCCTGCCCCCTGGCCTGAGAGGATGGAAGTGAAATATGCACCTAGATGTAGAAGGCTAATGTTAACTAGCTAAAGTTGACAATGAACGTAAGGCTAGCGAGCAACAGAAAATAACAAAAAACACAACATCAAAAATATTAAAACTTGTACTTTCGTCACCATGAAACAGAGGAGGATGGCATTGGCGTTTCACTACAAGTAGTGTTACTCAACATGTTTTCCTACTTGCACGAATGCGCACGCGAACACACAATCACACAGAAATCAGAACCATGGACAGCCACATCTTATTTTGCTTAGGTTGACTGGACTAAACTGTTTTTGGTATGTTTATGATGTTGAAATGTTGAAGTTGAAATGGTGCTCGAAAAGTGGAGGAACCTGTTTTCTTTGCGACTTCTGGTAACTCTCTGTGGTCCTGAATCAATAGTTGTTTAGTGGTCGGAAAATGTCGGAAACATTGCTTGCTTGACTATGCTGTAGGTCATGTCTGTGACTGTACATACAATATGCTTTGTGGAATTAACTGGACAGAGGTTTTATATACGATATCTGTGATAAACAAAGGTGTGGTTGAATTTATTCTGCCACTGTGTCTTCTTATTGTCTCAGCCTTTAGGTACATCTGGTCTAATGGGACTTCTGAAATCTTGTGCATGCTTGATAAGGAGTTTATGCATCATATGTCTTAGTATTCTACAGGACTATTGACGTCATGGTCCTGGAATGTAAGAGCAGACTTAGAGAGAATAGGAATGCTGTTGCTGTTTCTCCCAGAAGCAACTAATAGGAATCTATTTCACTTCCAGACCAGTCACAGTGTTGGTGTTTTAACAAGAAGGCTTTGTGCATTCTGGGATGTGTGTGGGTCCTAACTGATCCAACAAACCAACGCGGTGTGGAGTCACATCCATGGCAGAGCCCTTTGAGGTTGGAGTGGGGGCGTTCGGACACTGCCTGGGCAATGGCAACCTAACGTAGCAAGTGTAAAAGAAACGCATGATACTATAGATCCCCTACATACTGGTCTTGACGAGAAGAAAAAAAAAACTGTCAGGGGAGGTTCTCTTCTGCACTGTTCAACCAATCCAGTACATTTGGAGGAGGAGTTAAGATGGAGCGTTGCCTTGTTACCATCCAAGAGCAGAAGTCGCCTCTTTCCATTTTCCTCATGAGAAGACCATATTGTTCTTGTTAGTCATAAACTCAACTCAAGCAGTCTAAAACATCTTCAATGTCTTTGCAAGTCTTCTTCCTTTCATGACACTACTCTTACGACACTTTGCAGAGAGAATAGGTCAAGTGCAGAGGCCCTGATCACTTAACAGAGTCAATAAATGTATACCAGTGGAGGCTGCTGATGGGAGGACGGCTCATGGCTGGAATGGAGTCAATGGAATGGAATCAAACACATGAAAAACATGGTTTCCATGTGGTTGATACCACTCCATCGACTCCATTCCAGACATTATTATGAGCCATTCTCCCCCCAGCAGTCTCCACTAACATACTTGACAATCGGAGTCAAAGTGGAAACAATACGTGTTGCAATAATAACATTCCCAGCTCCACATTCCTTCAGCAAGCATGGACCAGCGCTCCAGGAAACATGGTGTCAGTGAGTCAGTGGTTTGGCGAGAAGAAGAAGCGAACGTCGGAAACATGGGAAAATTGAACCGTGTTGGAACGGGTCTGTTATGTTATTTGTTGAAAAGCATTTCTAAAAGACGATCTCTATTATTGATGTTAATGATCAACTTGTATGTCAGCCAGAAATCAGTACAGGGTCTACAGGGACATATAATAATCGCCGGACGATTTTGCGTCCAAGGGTTCGATGGTTTATTTATTATCTGTGTCGCCAGGCCTTAAACTGACAGTTACTGTAGCAGTGCATTGGTGGAAGAAGAATGATCATACTTTCTGTTTACCTTGCTGACTCTAAGTGTATTATTTCTCATGCTTATCTCCCGAAACAAAAGACATCATTCATAAGACAACCCTCTCTGACCTGTAGACAAGAGAGTGGATTTTGGCATACGTCAATGATGGAAAGATAAGTGTAAAGGTTGTGAGGTGAGCTATGGGCCAGTGCTGACACTCACTTCATCATTCCAGATCAGAATCTGTCAGAACGTCTGTAACGGAAAGACGTGCCCCTTTCTTTCACTCTCGTTTTCTGTCTTCCTCTCACCACAGTGCAAAAAGTCAAACATCTGATCTGAAGGCGGGAAAATGAAGAGTGTAAAACAAAATGTCCAGAAGGGGTTGGTGGGACTATCAGTGATCAAGAAGGGTCGAATTTTTAAGATTTTTTTGAGTGGAGGAACTTGACCCCGTTCCTCCCTTCCCTGTTTCCATAGCCACTGGGAGATGATATTTCACAAGGAGATGTCAGAGCGGGGCTAGGGAGTACCAGTCGCAGAGAGGAGGTCTTTCCACAGAGTCATGGAATCCCCAGACCACATTCCGGTCAGCAACCTGGCCCATGTACACTAGGCACCTCTGTGTCCTCTGTCTGGACTGTGCTGCTGGAGGGAGGGTTAGGACTGTGGGAGGGTAAGGAGAGGGTTATCCTGTTATGATTAATCCAGGACATTCCTCAAAAATATCACACCTTCCACTCCCTTGCACTGTATACACACAGAGAGGGTGTGGACCGGGACCAAATACATCGACTCACGGATGTGTGAGTGGGGAGATGGGGCATGAACTGTGTGTGTGTGTGTGTGTGTGTGTTTCATTTCATATTATACCTCCCTCTCCCATACACTGTAATGGAAAACAAATTTATACCGCAATTTGGGGTTTTATTATCAGTAAAATACTTTGAATCGTTTCACTGCAGCATACTGTATATTATGGTGCATTGTGGGAAAATGTGAGAGGAGAAAGAATTGCTGTATTTCGAAAGGTACTGTAATTCAACCCCACAGAATAGAGTACCGTATCTTTGGAGCTCCAAAAACCTTTTGACCACTAGTGGGTGCGTGCATGGTATTGTTGTTTCTGGCTCATTAAGATATTTTGAGGCGTGCCTTGTAAAGATGCGATATTTGTTGCACCCTTGAGTGAGAATGCTGTACCGATTTAACTCGTATGTGGTTATAATGCTTCATCAATTTAAAATGTATAGGGGGACAGATTGGAGTGGCAGCAGCCTTAAACGGTTGAGCATTTTGACATGTCCTTTTGATCTGTTTTGCCCTGCAGTCGCTGCCAGTTTGGAAGCTTTTGTTAAGCCCTCTAGAAGTGCCACCAAATATTCAGTAATATTCTGTAAATATCATTCATTCATTCCAAATGGACTTTTTTTTACAGTATAATACAGTAGGGTATTGTATTGTGTGTCATTACACAGTACTTGTTTTGATACCATATTTATATTACAGTAGGTGTACTGTAATATGAAATGCAAAATATTACTTGCCACCTAGCTGCCTGTCAGCTAGTGTGAAATTCACTGTAACCCCTTTATTGTGTACTTGATGGGAGGGTCAGGGATACCCCTCTTCCCTCTATCCATCCCTCACTCTCGGGTGTATTAAACCTAGATCTCTGCATAAAAAAATAATAACTAATATATACTGCACAAAAATATAAACGTTACATGTAAAGTGTTGGTCCCATGTTTCATGAGCTGAAATAAAAGATCCCAGAAATGTTCCCTATGCACATAAAGCTTATTTCTCTCAGATTGTGGACACAAATTTGTTTACATCCCTGTTAGTGAGCATTTTCCCTTTGCCTGACAGGTGTGGCATATCAAAAAGCTGATTAAACAGTATGATCATTACACAGGTGCACCTTGTACTGGGGACAATAAAATGTCACTCTAAAATGTGCAGTTTTGTCACACAAGAGATGTCTAAAGTTTTGAGGGAGCATGCAATTGGTGTTCTGACTGAATGAATGTCCACCACAGTTGTTGCCAAAGGCTTTAATGTTAATTTCTTTACCCTAAGCCACCTCCAACGTTTAACATTATTTGGGGGTCAGTATGTCCAACCGGCCTCACAACCGCAGACCACGTGTAACCACGCCGCCCCAGGACCTCCACATCAGGCTTCTTCACCTGTGGGATATTCTGATATCAGCCACCCAGACAGCTGATGAAACTGTGGGTTTGCACAACTGAAGACTTTCTGCAAAACTGTCAGAAACTTTCTCAGGGAAGCTCATCTGCGTGCTCGTCGTCCTTACCATTGTCTTGCCCTGACTGCAGTTCGGCATTCTAACCGACTTCAGTGGGCATATGCTCACAATCGATGGCCACTGGCATACTGGGGAAGTGTGCTCTTCACAGATGAATCCCAGTTTCAACTGTACCAGGCAGATGGCAGACAGCGTATATGGCGTAGTGTGGGCCAGCATTCTTTTAACTAGGCGAGTCAGTTAAGAACAAATTCTTATTTACAGCCTACGAGGGAAGCGTGGGTTAACTGCCTTGTTCAGAACAACAGCTTTTTACCTTGTCAACTCAGGGATTCAATCCAGCAACCTTTCGGTTACTGGCCCAACACTCTAACCACTAGGCCGCCCCAGGTAGCCTAGTTTGCTGATGTCAATGTTGTGAACATGGTGCCCCATGGTGCCAGGCAGAAGTTACAGACAATGAACACAATTGCATTTTATCGATGGCAATTTGAAAGCACAGAGATACCGCCATAACCTCATGTTTCAGCATGGTAATGCACGGCTCCATGTCGCAAGGATCTGTACACAATTCCTGGAAGCTGAAAGTATGGCCTGCATACACACCAGACATGTCACCATGAGGCAAATGGTGGTCACACCAGATACTGACTGGTTTTCTGATCCATGCCCCTAGCTTTTTTTGAAAAGTATCTGTGACCAACAGATGCATTTCTGTATTCTCAGTCATGTGAAATCCATAGATTACGGCCTAATGAATTTCTTTCAATTGACTGATTTCCTCATATGAACTATAACTCATTAAAATCTTTGAAATTGTTGCATGTCGTGTTTATATTTTTGTTTAGTGTTTTAAAACCAGCCCTCAATTTTCATTACCATACAAGGCAGCCACACATTCCTGCCGAGGACATTTATTGGCTCTTAAATTCTGTTCCTTCGGCTTGCCAAACTCTGGGGAGGAATTTTTGGCCGCGTCCCAAATGGCACCCTATTCCCTACCCAAATGACACCTTATTCCCTATGTAGCCCTGGTAAAAAGTAGTGCACTATATAGGGAATAGGGTGCTATTTGGGACACACCCCTTATCTGCTACATGAGCAGTGTGGAATGGAGACTTGGAAAGAGGGATGAAGGAGGGTGGGGGTTTACGGAATGAAAATGTTAATAGGAACCATTTTGTTTGAACAACATGAGGTGTAATACATGTTTGGGCTATAAAGTGCATTCGGAAAGTATTCAGACCCCTTGACTTTTTCCACATTCTGTTACGTTACAGCCTTATTCTAAACAAAAATATACAAAAACTATTTTCCTTATATACACAATATACCATAATGACAAAGCAAAAGCAGGCTTTAAGAATTTTTGCACATTTATTAGAAATAAAAACTGTAAGTATTCAGACCCTTTGCTATGAGACTCAGAACTGAGCTCAGGGGCATCCTGTTTCCATTGATCATCCTTGAGATGTTTATGCAACTTGATTGGAGTCCACCTGTAGTAAATGCAATTGATTGGACATGATTTGGAAAGGCAGACACCTGTCTATATAAAAGGTTCCACAGTTGAAAGTGCATGTCAAAGGAAAAACCAAGCCATGAGGTCGAAGGGATTTTCCGTAGAGCTCCGAGACAGGATTGTGTCAAGGCACAGATTGGAGGTCCTCAAGAACACAGTGGCCTCCATCATTCTTAAATGGAAGAAGTTTACAACCACCAAGACTCTTCCTAGAGCTGACCGCCCAGGCCAAACTTAGCATTTGGGGGAGAAGGGCCTTGGTCAGGGAAGTGACCAAGAACCCGAAGGTCACTCTGACAGAGCTCTAGAGGTCCTCTGTGGAGAATGGTAGAACCTTCCAGAAAGACAACCATCTCTGCAGCACTCTACCAATCAGGCCTATATGGTAGAGTGGCCAGACGGAAGCCACTCCTCAGTTAAAGGCACATGACAGCCAGCTTGGAAATCACCAAAGGGACCTAAATGACTCAGACTATGAGAAACAAGATTGTCTGGCCTGATGAAAACAAGACTGAACTCTTTAGCCTGAATGCCATGTGTCACGTCTGGATGAAACCTGGCACAATCCCTACGGTGAAACATGGTGGTGGCAGCATCATGCTGTGGAGATGTTCTTCAGCGGCAAGGACTGGGAGACTAGTCAGGATCGAGGGAAAGATGAATGGAGTGAAATCCTTGATGAAAACCTGCTCCAGAGCGCCCAGGACCTCTGACTGGGGCTCTGAACGTCCTTGAGTGGCCTTGCCAGAGCCTGGACTTTAACCAAATCGAACATCTCTGGAGTGACCTGAAAATAGCTGTGCTGCGACTCTCCCCATCCAACCTGACAGAGCTTGAGAGGATCTGCAGAGAAGAATGGGAGAAACACCCCAAATACAGGTGTGCTAAGCTTATAGTGTCATGTCCAAGAAGACTCAAGGCTGTAATCATTGCCAAAGGTGCTTCAACAAAGTACTGAGTAAAGGGTCTGAGTACTTATGTAAATGTGATAGTTTTTTAAAATGTCTAATCAATTTGCAAACATTTCTAAAAACTTGTTCTTCCTTTGTCATTATGGGGTACTGTGTGTAGATTGATGAGTGAAAAAAAACAATTAAATCAATTTTAAAACAAAGCGAAAAGTAACAAAATGTGTTAAAAGTCAAGGGTCTGAATAGTTTCTGAATGTACTGTAGGGGGCTACAATGAGAAGTGTCCTCAATTCCCGCTGAGATTGGGAAGATTGCTTTAAGTTACTTACCCAATGATGGCTGGGCTGTATATAACAGACAATGTCGTCCTGCAGTTTTATGGATCGGCTAATGCATTGGAGAGGGGCTCTCTCCAGAACATTTACAGAATAATATATACAGCGAGAAAACACACACCAATCAAAACTTCAGAGACTCTCGATCCAATATGACTCACTTGTATTTTTCAGCTGGTGGCATGAATGTGTTTATGTAAAAAGTACAGTACGCTCACTGGCCTCAGCATGCCCATGACTCAATTGTTGTGAGTGTGTGGACGAGCAACTCATTGGTTTATCTTAAATCCATACTGTGTGAGTGTGTGGAGGAGCAGCTCATTGGTTTCGCTTAAATCCATACCGTGTGAGTGTGTTGGAGGAGCAGCTCATTGGTTTCTCTTAAATCCATACCGTGTGAGTGTGTTGGAGGAGCAGCTCATTGGTTTCTCTTAAATCCATACCGTGTGAGTGTGTTGGAGGAGCAACTTTTTGTTTACATGCGTCTTTAACGAGAGGATTATAGTCTTCTGCCAGGCAGAACGCAACAGTGGAAAAGTCATCCGGTCATTACAGAAGAGGAGGGAGACCGTTGAACAGAAACAATTTATTAGTGGAACGGAACAGTGCTCCAGACCGACCAGTACTGGGGGATCACACTGTCCCTGTGTGTACTTTACAGTACTACTTAAGTATTTTTTGGGGGGTATCTGTACCTTACTATTTATTTATTTATAAATCTTCACTGACACCTAAAAGTACTTGTTACATTTTGAATGCTTAGCAGGACAGGAAAATGGACCAACTCACGCACTTGTCAAGACAACATGACTGGTCATACCTACTGCTTCTGATCTGGCGGATTCACTAAACACAAATGCTTCATTTGTAAAGGATGTTAGAATGTTGTAGTGTGCCCCTAGCTATCCGTAAATAAATAAAAAAAACAAGAAAATTGTGCCACCTTTTTTGCTTAATGTAAGCAATTTTAAAGGATGTTTATATTTACTTTTGTAGTATATTTTAGCAATTAAATTTACTTTTGATACTTAAGTGTATTTAAAACCAAATACTTTGACTTTTACTCAAGTAGTATTTTACTGGGTGACTCACTTTTACTTGAGTCATTTTCTATTAAGGCATCTTTACTTTTTCTCAAGTATGACAATCAGGGACCTTTTCCACCACTGGCTAAAGGCCTAACACCTGGCTTTACAGCTTCTAACATACAGACAGAGCTTCTAACACACTCCGTTGTTTATGATGCCACTAGAGCGAGAGCTTTACATTAGGATCGACTGACTGCCAGGGGGTTATACTGTACTGGCTCTCCTCAACCATTCTCTATAGTGAAGCGTTTTCCCCAATCCTAGTAGTGCTGGGGAGAGGAGACCCACTGCAATCAAAATGGGGGAAACTTTATTTATCTGTAAACACTTTCCATGGGTATTTACCTAATAGTTATTTGGAAATAGTTTTCCATTAACAATGGATACTTTCTGAAATGTACGAGTCCATATTCAAATGAGCCCATCCTCCCCATTTCTACCTCCATCAGCTGCCACTTGTTAGAGAGTTATAGAGTGTTGTCCGTAGAAAGCACTTCTGACACAGTGTTTATTGTGACTGGGGGACATTTCTAAGGCCTATGCTCTTTTAGTTTGAGAGAAGGAGTAATTGGTTGTGTGAATGTGAATGCAGGCTTTTTCCAGCTCTGGAAAGAGGAAGTGCCGCGGTGCACAATGACAGGAAAGGGAAACTTGTATTGAGAATCAGGGCACAGCTGCTAATGTTGCTGGACAGAAGTCCGTGCTACTAACAGGAAAGGATAGCAGTCTGCTTTTATAAACACCTTGAGTTTATTCATTTTTGGGGTGCATAGTCGCTAGTGAAATTACCTGCATTGCAGCTGAGCTAGGTTTAATATGTATCCTAACATTAAGCCTATCACTGGCTCATTATTGAAAGAGCCAGTGATCGAAAGAGCCATTGATTGACCAATGCTATTGCCACTGAATCTCTCCCTGTCTCTATGTACCTAGAACCTATTGACTTCTCCCGACCTCTAAAGAATCCCCCCAGTCCCCGGCAACAGGTAGCAATAGCAATTGGACAGATGTCAAAGGAGCAGATGATCTAGTTGCCACACAAAGTCATTGTGCTACCACTGGGTACAAGGGTCATAAACAAATGTTGAAATTATAATTCATGATTATCGTCATCTCTCATCGGAGCTGTCTAGAAGCCATTGTGCAGTACATCCAATTACAGGATAAGTGTTTCTCAGAGCCTTGTCTCTTGGCTGACAACAACAAAAACAACACAACACGAACCTGCATGAGCACCTCTGTTTTTAACTCCACTGTACCTTGACCACCCAAACTAATCAGCCAGGTGGTTCGTGATACAAGTCAGTATTTGACGTTCATCCATGTCGGAGGATGCCAGGAGATTATGTAAAAAATTTTTAAAAAACATCCACTAGGGGCAATTGTGTGCG
This sequence comes from Oncorhynchus mykiss, assembly GCF_013265735.2. Lineage (NCBI taxonomy): Eukaryota > Metazoa > Chordata > Actinopteri > Salmoniformes > Salmonidae > Oncorhynchus > Oncorhynchus mykiss. The sequence continues at coordinate 49,169,159 of NC_048565.1, forward strand.
CTGTTACCTTCAAGTAGGTTGCGGTTTTGCGCGGGTGTCGTGGATGGGTGTCGTGGATGGGTGCAAGCGTCTGCCTCTAATTCTTGAAGTTAAAGTTAAAATCCAGCGATAGAAAGTGTTTTTGGGAGATTTTCGTTTTAAGCCTATCCCCAACCATTCCCCAACCATTCGGAGGTAGTGCCTAACTTTAAGATTTTGGACTTCATCCCTAAACTTAACCTTAAACACTTTCAAATTTGACGTTTGCAACAACTTCAAAATGCCATGTTTGAGAAACATGGATGAACGTGTAATTTATTTATTTATTTTTATTTTATTTTACCTTTATTTAACCAGGCAAGTCAGTTAAGAACAAATTCTTATTTTCAATGACGGCCTGGGAACAGTGGGTTAACTGCCTGTTCAGGGGCAGAACGACAGATTTGTACCTTGTCAGCTCGGGGGTTTGAACTCGCAACCTTCCGGTTACTAGTCCAACACTCTAACCATTAGGCTACCCTGCCGGCGGACTGAACACGGCGGTGCAGAATGCCTCAAGATAAAAACATAATATTCAATATCTGTAAGTTTGACTAAATATTAGCACTTCACTCCACATACTCGTGTAATATAACCTTCAATATGGATCAAATCAAATCAAATCCAATTTATTTATATAGCCCTTCGTACATCAGCTGATATCTCAAAGTGCTGTACAGAAACCCAGCCTAAAACCCCAAACAGCAAGCAATGCAGGTGTAGAAGCACGGTGGCTAGGAAAAACTCCCTAGAAAGGCCAAAACCTAGGAATAAACCTAGAGAGGAACCAGCCTATGAGGGTGGCCAGTCCTCTTCTGGCTGTGCCGGGCTAAGATTATAACAGAACATGGCCAAGATGTTCAAATGTTCATAAATGACCAGCATGGTCAAATAATAATAATCACAGTAGTTGTCGAGGGTGCAGCAAGTCAGCACCTCAGGAGTAAATGTCAGTTGGCTTTTCATAGCCAATAATTAAGAGTATCTCTACCACTCCTGCTGTCTCTAGAGAGTTGAAAACAGCAGGTCTGGGACAGGTAGCACGTCCGGTGAACAGGTCAGGATTCCATAGCCGCAGGCAGAACAGTTGAAACTGGAGCAGCAGCACGGCCAGGTGGACTGGGGACAGCAAAGAGTCATCATGCCAGGTAGTCCTGAGGCATGGTCTTAGGGCTCAGGTCCTCCGAGAGAGAGAAAGAAAGAGAGAATTAGAGAGAGCATACTTGAATTCACACAGGACACCGGATAAGACAGGAGAAGTACTCCAGATATAGCAAACTGACCCTAGCCCCCCGACACATAAACTACTGCAGCATAAATACTGGAGGCTGAGACAGGAGGGGTCAGGAGACACTGTGGCCCCATCCGATGATACCCAGGGCCAAACAGGAAGGATATACAACACAAAATAAATCAATGCAATTTAAATGGACGTTGAAGAACTTAAAAAGGAGAACATGTTTCTGAGAGAAGCCTTACTTGAAATACAGTCGAGTACAATGAGAGAAAATATGGTACTTACTGGTATTAAAGAAAATAGGGAATATCCTGAAAGTGTGGTGAAATAATTCTTTCTAGCAGCACTACATATCCCATGCGATACTGTCAACAAATTCAAACTCAAACGTGTACAAAATCAAACGATATGAGCACCCAATCATTGCCAAAATTTGCATCCTTTAAAGATAAAATAATGGTTAAAAGCCTGGGTAAAATACTCGCTGACACAAAAATAGCCATAAATGATCAGCTCCTAATGGAAATTGCAGAAATTCTGTATATACTCTTCAAGGTGAATAGATTTAAAGGGAAACGTGTGGGCTCACCTCTTCGACAAAACTGTATATTGATAACCAATTGTTCCCATACACCCAGACTACTCCATGGCTATTCTAAATATTATAATGTTCCCATAAAGGTAACCTCCCAGCCGCTCTGTAACCCGGCGGGTAGCAACGCCGTCACCCCGGTTTCCTGGGAACCCCGCTTACCTCCCCTGGAGCGCTATGATGGAGATTCCAGAACCTGCCTGACCTTTCTCTCCCAGTGCTCCCTTGTTTTTGAGCTGCAGCCTTCTTTGTTCCCCTCGGACCACTCAAAGATAACACACATTATTACGCTGATGTCCGGGAGGGCACTCGCCTGGGCCTCGGTGGTGTGGGAGCAACAAACCGCCGTCTGCCTCAGTCTGGAGGTATTCATGGAGGAGGTGAGAAAGGTTTTCAAGGCTCAGGTGTCCGGGAGAGGGGCTGCCTGGAAGTTACTCCAGCTTCGGCAGGACCCCCTCAGTGTGGCAGATTATGCGGTAGAGTTCTGCAAGCTAGCAGCGGAGGGTACCTGGAACCTGGAAGCGCTGTTCGACACGTTCCTGCACGGATTATCGGAGGAGTTAAAGGATGAGCTGACAGCCCGAGTACTACCGACGGATCTTGACTCACTCATCGCTTTAACCATCCGGATCGATAGTCGGCCACGGGAAAGTAGGAGGGAGAAGAGGTCCGATTGCAGTCCCAATCACTCACTCAGGGATCCCACCTGGCATCTGATGAACTCTGGAAGTCCCCGGCGTCTATGTCCCAGAGGAACCAAGCTAACCCGAGTCCCTCCATATGCCTCTGGAGACTGCCGATTCACCTCTTCCCAAGCCGATGCAGCCCGGCAGGGTTAGGCTGTCTCCAGCCGAACGAGTACGCAGACTTGAGACCCAGAGGTGTCTGTATTGGGGTACTGCCGGTTATGCGCCACCTCTGGATTACCAGCCTCTGCCTGACCTGACCCTGAGCCTGCCTGCCATCCTGTACCTTGGCCTCTACCCTGGATTATCAACCTCTGCCTGACCTGACCCTGAGCCTGCCTGCCATCCTGTACCTTGGCCCCTACCCTGGATTATCGACCCCTGCCTGCCTTGACCTGTAGTTTGCCTGCCCTCTTACCTTGGTACCTGATAAATCTATACGGTCCAAATAATGATCGTCTATGCTTCTTTGAAAATATATATAATTTATCAAACCTACAAGCAATACAAGACTCTATTATTATGGTGGACAATTTAAGAACGGTTTTAAATATCTCAATGGACCGTAAAGGAAATCACACTACAAACTGTCCCCCTCATGCACTTCAGGAAATCACAAATATCGTGGATATATAAGAACTAGTGGATACATGGAGGGTTAAATATCCTGACCTAGGAAGGTATACATGGTGGAGGCTCAATCGAGCTAGTCGTCTTAACTACTTTAGACAGAATGTGGTTGGATAATGAAATAATTGGCATACTGTATATATTAGTCTTACAGGATATTTGACACTAAATCAAAGCCTATTGGATGATAACTTTAACGAGGAGAGAAACATTTCTAATTTACTTTTTTTCCGATATAACATATGTACAGCAGATCCCCCTTATTGTATGGGACACTTTTAAATGTGCCTTTAGATGCCATGCAATTCAATACTCATCTTTAAAACATAAGCAATTTAGGTCAAATGAGTCCATATTAACAATGGAAAGAGAAGGACTAACCATACAGATAGATATCAATAAAAAAATTGACCATAGAGGCACAGAATAAGTTAAGGGAAAAACTAAAAGAAACGGAGGAACTTATTCAAGAAACATCAAGTGTAATAATGTATATTATAAAAGTAGAGAGGAAAGCGGTAGCAAAGAACTTTAAGCACTTTAAGTTTTAATTTCAGTCTCCTCCATCTCCACAAACCAAAGTTAATTGTATGGATTTATTTCTATTAATAATGTACAAGTAACAGAAACAGAAAGAGAAAGAACAGAAAGATTCATGTGTAGACCAAATTACAGAGAAGGAACATCTTGATGCAATTAAAGTCTGAGAAAACTCCAGGGCTGAATGGCATACCAGTTGAGGTATACCAAACCTTTTTTGATGTACTCAGAGGACCGTTAGGGGAAAGGGGGATATCTAGTCAGTTGTACTGAATGCCTTCAACTGAAATATGTCTTCCGCATTTAAACAAGTTTTAATGACTCCAATGGATTTAATGGAGTCATTAAAACTCATTTTTCAACCACTCCACAAATTTCTTGATAACAAACTGTAGCTTTGGCAAGTCGGTTAGACATCTACTTTGTGCATGACACAAGGAATTTTTCCAACAATTGTTTACAGACAGATTATTTCACTTATTATTCACTGTATCACAATTCCAGTGGGTCAAACGTTTACATGCACTAAGTTGACTGTGTCTTTAAACAGCTCGGAAAATTCCAGAAAATGATGTCATGGCTTTAGAAGCTTCTGATAGGCTAATTGACATAATTTGAGTCAATTGAAGGTGTACCTGTGGATGTATTTCAATGAGTACCTACAAACTCAGTGCCTATTTGCTTGACATCATGGGAAAATCAAAATAAATCAGCCTAGACCCTTGAGTTTGAATCAGAGCTTTCTGGGCGTTAGAGAGATCTCTAATGCACATGTACTGGTTCAAATTGGATTATGGGTTTACTAACGAGTTAGTTCTAGTAGCTATGTTGACTATGACCTTAGCTAATATGGTGACATTGATGTAGGCTGTATGTAACGGTTAACCGTTTTGGTACGAAGGTTTGGCTTGGAGAGTTTTTCACCTGGTCACACAGACAGCTGTTATGTTGTGCACTGAAGTCCACAAGCAAAGGGAAAATGTGAGATGAGGAGAGCAAGTAGATGTGATGGTTCTGTTTGTATGGCTGCTATGAAGGGGAACAGTGTGTGCGGGGGATTGGGGGTGTATTCATTCCGCCGATTCTGTTGCAAGACGTTTCTTAAACGGAAGCAAACGAAACAAAACCGGGATGGACCTACCTAAATTAGTCGAATAGTAACTCTCGTTGTGCAACTCTTTGGACAAGCCTAATGATTACACCCTAGACCAGCTTGATGCAGGCAAGTGTGTGCAAGGCGCAAATTAACGTCTGTCACCTTGATTATTTCCGATTTGTCTCTCGACCTGTATGTTATAAACTTTAATGAGTAGGCTAGGTTTTAGCAACCTCATGATGGGTTGCTACAGCCTAAACCTATCGATGTTATATTGAGCTGGGTTAATGGAATATTAATGACAGTCATCCAATATGCTGTAATAAAAAACGTCCATCCTCACGAAACAAAAAGCGTCCTCCCTAATCTTAATCGGCACCGACTGCCGCTGACATCATAAACCATAGAGATAAAACCGTGGGTTCTATATCTCTATGATATATTAACTGACCCTCCACTGTACCTCATTAGACAGTTTAACATAAGCAGAGCATGTTGTGTGGAATCCACTGAGGGGATGTGATGTATGGTAGACAGGCAGCTTTTTTCCACTTTTACACTGACAGGTGCTGCTGTCAGCAGGGGTAGGATTAGTTAGAGAAGGGATGTTTTCAACGGAGACGCCCCACAGACACAGACATGAAGTGCGTGCTTTGTCAGTGTTGTAAAGTACTTAAATAAAAATACATTAAAGTACTGCGTAACTCGTTTTTGGGGGTATCTGTACTTCACAAATTATATTTTTGACAGCTTTTACATTTACTTCTCTACATTCCTAAAGAAAATAATGTATGTTTTAATCCATAATGGTCCAATTCACAAACTTAAGAGAACATCCCTGGTCATCCCTACAGCCAATGATATGGCAGACTCACTAAACACAAATTCTTCCTTTGTAAATCATTTTTGAGTGTGACCCTGGACCCCCTTCCTTCTGGTTTGCAATTTTACAGGATTTATAAGTTTACTTTTGCAGTATATTATTGCAATTACATTTACTTTGATACTCAAGTATATTTAAAACCAAATACTTTTAGACGTATTACTCTAATATTTTACTGAATAACTTTCACTTTAGTCATTTTCTATCAAGGTATCTTTACTTTTACTCAAGTATGACAATTGGGTACTTTTTCCACCACTGTGTTTTGTTACAATGCCAGCCAGGTCTCAAAAACACAGTGGGAACTGGTATAAGTGAATTTATCCACAGGATACAGGGCCCCCTACTGGCCTACGATAGAGAGTGAGTGAGTGAGTGAGTGAGTGAGTGAGTGAGACCCAAATGCAATGGTACGGTGTGGTCAGCATATCCTAGCCTAGGACTCCTAGGCTTTCTATCTTCTCTAACCTGGATTCTATATAAACCATGTGAGGAATCTGGATGCCATATAATGTGAGAGCCCGGGTCACACACTGAAACTAACTGGCTCCATCTGGACATCGGCCTGAGCCAAACCCTGGAACCAAACTTCTAAAGATAGGGTGTGAGATAGAGAGGAAAGAGGGAGGGTAGAAAAAGAGAGGGAGAGAAATTGAGAAAGTAATTGGGAGTAAATATAGAAAGTTAGTAACGGTCTGAAGTCATAATACTGATGTACACTAACCATCTTGTACACAAACCATCTTGTTGTTGTGATGTAAAGTGGGGCGAAATGGGTATTCTTTGGGTGGGGGAACTACTTAAAAACAGTTTACTGTAGCGATCATGATTATCTTTAACGACAACCTATTCAACTGTCTGTCACTATTTCATCTATCACTTTTTAAGAGGCTGCCTCACTTCCATACCCCACCTATGTCCCCCACCCTTAGGTGTACAGGTTGCATTACATATGGAATAGTGCGACAGACCATCCTATGATTTTGTTTCATTTTTTGTACCCTGATGTTTTTTTACTACCTGTGGCACCCATTTTAGGGGAACACTTTGCCCACATCATGATGACTTGCATTTGAGCACAAAGCCAAAGAGGTCAAAGGCTAGCTTTAAACAGAGTACAGTACAGTAACGTTAAATCATACACTGACAGAGAGGTCACAGATATCCCGACCTCTGCATATGACAACCATTGAAGATATTCACGTACTGTAGATAATCATTCCATGCCTCTTCCTTCCATAAAAACATTCCTAAAAAGTGTCTCTTCTATCCGTCCCTCTCCCCTCCCATTCACTGTCCATCTCGCTCTTTCTCCCTCTCCCCTCCCATCCACTGTCCATCTCGCTCTTTCTCCATCTCTCTCTCGTTCCAGGGTGAAGGAATGCGTGTGGGGAGTGTTATGTGTTCCAGAGATGACTGCTGCTGCTTCTCCTCACGTAGTATCAGTGTTTAGACCTTCACATACCTCTGGCTTTGACTTGGCACAGCTGGACCAGACCCCAATCTACCCTGCATGTTATAGTGCCTACATTGCATCCCTCTCACACAACGGAAGCTGACAAGACAACAAGTGGGGTATAAAATCACAGACCTTGTGTCCCTTAGAATTTAGCGTCATAGCCAAAGCTAGCTAAATATACTTAAAAAGTGAGTGATAATGTACTGTGGCCATACTGGTTAGTTAGAGCTAATGGACCAACACCATAGAATGTGAAAGTGTGCCCTCTGCAGGAACCGAGCCAAACTGTCCTAAAGAACTTCACATGGGATTCACTGGATTGTTTTTATGCCATGGACATGCCACCAACTGCCAACTTTCCGCCAATAAGTCCTTTTCATACCCAGAAACTAAATGTTGACGGTAGTGTGGGGACATGTCACATCAATGGTAGAGCAAAGAACGTGCCTCACTTTCCTATTACAGAGCACATTGAGGTATATCCCATGGAATTTCCAGTTGGTCCTCGGCTGTGGTTTATAGGCGTATGCTGATGAATAACATAGTGAATAATATCAAAGCTAGTAGAATCGAGATACAATCTTAAAAAGAGACTATTATCTGGGTCTGAGCCTCTGATTGTTGCAATGCAAGACGCAGACACGAAGGCTAGTTTAAGAGGGACATTTTTTAAATTTAATCTCCTTGGTTCTTCATGTGACGTTGACTCATAGCTAGTTTACGCAAGTCATATAGTTAATCCAGTGTGCATGGCTGGCTGTCACATACAGTCATGTACGAGACTGTGATCTATGGTGACGAGCCTGCATTCTCAGCACAATCCAGAGATGTCAAAATGGAAATATAAAGTAAATCCAACTAATGATTACATACATGTGAAGGAGGGATCATCCATCTCTCACAAGAGAGCAGTGCAGGCACTGTGCCATGCACCTGGCTCTCATTGTAGAGAGAACCAAAGGCAAATCAACAGATCATCTCTACATGTCAGAATGCAGGGAAAATAAAAACCTCTCCTCAACCTAGGTCCTAGGAAAAGACAGTACAACTGGGGGAGGGGTGGGGACATAGGCATGGAAAGCAGTACAGTGAAAAGTGCAATAGGAGCATGACATCAAAGGAAAGGGTATGATTGAAGTATAAGCCTAGTAGAGGTGAGGCTACAGTATGGGGAGGGAAGCCGCTGCGTTGCTTTGGGCCGCCTGCCACTAAAGACAATGGGGCCTGAGAGAAAATGGGGCTTCCTTGAATTGTGCACCACTTCCACTGAGTGGGTTAAACACAACAAGGCTACTCTAAGCCCTTTTTTTCCCCCAGGAGAGGAGGGGCCGGTTCTGTGGCGGAGCTGCTGTTCCACCCGTGTGAAATAGAGTTTTTCGTCACATTAGCCTGCTAGCGACACTGGGTGTGCTAGCTATGTTGGCAACTGAATCGCACACACGTGCGCTCACAAGTACCCCGGTTACGTTCTAAATGGTATGTCGTTAACACCTGTGGGAGTGTTGACTGTTATGTCCTGTATGCCAGTATGAACCAAACAGGACTAATCACAGCAAAAATCTTTATTAGGTTGTAAGAGCGTGAGGAGAAAATATCATAAAGTGCTTTTCACTGAGCAAGAAACAAAAAGGAAAGCAAATGGAAAATGATTGAGAAGACAATATTATTATACAAAAAAAGACAGCAGGAAAGAAAGGAGGACGCAGGTCATTAGACACCACAGTAGAAAGAAAAGTACTTTCTCATTTCGTTGGTCCTCAAGAGTCGTCGTAATTTGAAGACGTTCTGTCGATCGCATAGATATGACATCACCTGCCTTCACATTTCAGTGATGTTTTCCATAAAAGTGTCACTTGTGAAAACCTGCGTTCCCCATGGGTACTCCAGGACTGTGTTGGAGAGAATCAGTCAGCCACTTGGCATAGTCAGATACTTATCCGCCTGTAACAACAATGAAGAGCTGCTTCTAGCGGAAAAGAAACACTGCAAACAAAGCATCATTTCTTGTAAGGTTATAGCTATTATACTGCTGCTTCGAGTTGGATGTCTGTAATCAGTCGTACATTCTAGAGAGAAAGCAACAGGCCGAATGATACGAGAACAACCCAAGGTAGTTACAGTGCCTTGCGAAAGTATTCGGCCCCCTTGAACTTTGCAACCTTTTGCCACATTTCAGGCTTCAAACATAAAGATATAAAACTGTATTTTTTTGTGAAGAATCAACAACAAGTGGGACACAATCATGAAGTGGAACGACATTTATTGGATATTTCAAACTTTTTTAACAAATCAAAAACTGAAAAATTGGGCGTCCAAAATTATTCAGCCCCTTTACTTTCAGTGCAGCAAACTCTCTCCAGAAGTTCAGTGAGGATCTCTGAATGATCCAATGTTGACCTAAATGACTAATGATGATAAATACAATCCACCTGTGTGTAATCAAGTCTCCGTATAAATGCACCTGCACTGTGATAGTCTCAGAGGTCCGTTAAAAGCGTAGAGAGCATCATGAAGAACAAGGAACACACCAGGCAGGTCCGAGATACTGTTGTGAAGAAGTTTAATGCCAGATTTGGATACAAAAAGATTTCCCAAGCTTTAAACATCCCAAGGAGCACTGTGCAAGCGATAATATTGAAATGGAAGGAGTATCAGACCACTGTAAATCTACCAAGACCTGGCCGTCCCTCTAAACTTTCAGCTCATACAAGGAGAAGACTGATCAGAGATGCAGCCAAGAGGCCCATGATCACTCTGGATGAACTGCAGAGATCTACAGCTGAGGTGGGAGACTCTGTCCATAGGACAACAATCAGTCGTATATTGCACAAATCTGGCCTTTATGGAAGAGTGGCAAGAAGAAAGCCATTTCTTAAAGATATCCATAAAAATTGTCGTTTAAAGTTTGCCACAAGCCACCTGGGAGACACACCAAACATGTGGAAGAAGGTGCTCTGGTCAGATGAAACCAAAATTGAACTTTTTGGCAACAATGCAAAACGTTATGTTTGGCGTAAAAGCAACACAGCCCATTACCCTGAACACACCATCCCCACTGTCAAACATGGTGGTGGCAGCATCATGGTTTGGGCCTGCTTTTCTTCAGCAGGGACAGGGAAGATGGTTAAAATTGATGGGAAGATGGATGGAGCCAAATACAGGACCATTCTGGAAGAACCTGATGGAGTCTGCAAAAGACCTGAGACTGGGACGGAGATTTGTCTTCCAACAAGACAATGATCCAAAACATAAAGCAAAATATACAATGGAATGGTTCAAAAATAAACATATCCAGGTGTTATCCAGACCTGTTATCCAAGTCAAAGTCCAGACCTGAATCCAATCGAGAATCTGTGTAAAGAACTGAAAACTGCTGTTCACAAATGCTCTCCATCCAACCTCACTGAGCTCGAGCTGTTTTGCAAGGAGGAATGGGAAAAAATGTCAGTCTCTCGATGTGCAAAACTGATAGAGACATACCCCAAGCGACTTACAGCTGTATTCGCAGCAAAAGGTGGCGCTACAAAGTTTTAACTTAAGGGGGCTGAATAATTTTGCACGCCCAATTTTTCAGTTTTTGATTTGTTAAAAAAGTTTGAAATATCCAATAAATGTTGTTCCACTTCATGATTGTGTCCCACTTGTTGTTGATTCTTCACAAAAAAATACAGTTTTATATCTTTATGTTTGAAGCCTGAAATGTGGCAAAAGGTCGCAAAGTTCAAGGGGGCCAAATACTTTCGCAAGGCACTGTATTTTGGTAGTAGACCGAGTCGTGAATCCAAAGCTGATTTACACTCGGATGAATAAGTGACTGAAAAAAAAAAAGAAAGTGTGCTGAAACAAGACTTCAACAAAATGTATCTCAATAAAACTAGAGTAGTTTCATTGAGATGCAGTAGAACAAAACAGTTGCATGTCAAGTGAGAAACAGACAATATTGAGGTTATTCCCAACTGTTATTCAGATGATCGGTTGCTGTCTTGAGCGGAAATAAGCAGAGTGAAAACTAAAATTAGCTGAGTTCAGGACTGGGGTTGGTTGTCATCAGGAGCAGAGTTGATCTGAGCAAGAATCAGTTGCAGACTGAACCACCTTGTTTGAGGTCAAGGGAAATTACCATTGTTCGCATTCTAGACCAGACTTGAATAATTTTGTCATCAGGTTGAGCTGCTCTGGGCCATATAGTCTTCTCTAGGTCATGGTCTTCTTCTTGCACTCGACAGAGCAGAAGAGCATGCCCTGTATGGCCATGAAGCGCTCTCCAATGAGACACTTAGCACAGCAGGAGCACTGGAAGCACTGGGGCTCAGCGTGCCAGTAGAACTCCCCGTAGGAGACGCGCTGGGCCTCGGGCTCCACTGGGTTCTGACAGGCTGTACATACCTGTAGAGTGAGGAGAGAATGTGTTTAAATCACACACACATATTCAACGTAGACAAGAGTATGTAGCAGAGAGTTGTATCTCATGTATACAACATACATTGTACACATTTAATACAGGATATCATATCACACACACACACACACACACACACACACACACACACAATACCTATTTGAGAATGCTGTTAGTCGACAACAGCTCGACTTTCAACACCATGGTGAGCCCAAGCTTATTACTAAGTTCAAGGCCCTGGGACTGAACCCCTCCCTGTGCAACTGGGTCCTAGACACAGAGGGTAGGCGACAACACCTACACCACGCTGATCCTCAACACAGGGGCCCACAGAGGTGTGCGCTTAGCCCCTTCCTGTACTCTCTGTTCACCCATGACTGTGTGGCTACGCACCAACTCCATCATCAAGCTGGCCTGATCACCAACAACGGTGAGACAGCCTACAGTGCCGGGGTGCCGGGGAAATAACCTCTCTCTCAATGTCAAAAACAAAGGAGCTGAATGGGACAACAGGAGACAGCATAGAGAGCACAAGCCCATCCACATCGATGGTGCCGCAGTGGAGGGGGTCAAACGCTTCAAGTTCCTTGGTGTTCACATCACCAAGGACCTGAAATAGTCCCACCACACCGACACCCAAGGTGAAGAAGGGCCAACAGCGCCTCTTCAACATCAGGAGGCTGAAGAAATTCAGCATGGCCCCCCAAGACCTTCACAAACTTTTACAGATGCACCATTGAGAGCATTCTGCTCGGACTGCATCCCCGCCTGGTAAGGCAACTGTACCACCCGCAACTGCATGGCTCTCCAGAGTTTGGTGCGGTCAGCCCAACGCATCACCGGGGGCACACTTCATAGGAAGGCCAAGAAGATGATCAAGGACCACCGAGCCATGGCCTGTTCCCCCTGCTACCATCTAGCAGACGGAGATAGTACAGGTGTAACAAAGCCGAGACAGAGAGACTGAAAAACAGCTTCTATTTCCAGGCTAACAGACTGTTGGTCAGCCATCACTAGCTGGCCAACGGCTGGTACTCTGCCTAGCACCTTAGACACTGTCCCTAGCCAGCTACCGCCAGGCAGCTTAGAGACTGCTGCCGCATGTATATAGAGACATAGAATACTGTTCATTTTAACAGTTTACAGACTATTTACCCACTTTATATGCAAATACTGTATTCTAGTCATGGCTTATCCTATACAGTATAACTACTGCTGTATACCTTTTCTATTCATATACTGTCCATGCTTTCATTACACACCATATACAGTTGAATTCGGAAGTTTACATACACCTTAGTCAAATACATTTAAACTCAGTTTTTTACAATTCCTGACATTTAATCCTAGTAAACATTCCCTGTCATAGGTCAGTTAGGATCACCACTTTGTTTAAAGACATGTCAGAATAATAGAGAATTATTTATTTCAGCTTTTATTTCTTTCATCACATTCCCAGTGGGTCAAGTAGTATTTGGTAGCATTGCCTTTAAATTGTTTAACTTACCCAAAACGTTTGACCCATTCCTTCTAACAGAGCTGGTGTAACTAAGTCAGGTTTGCAGGCCTCCTTGCTAGCACACGCATTTTCATTGCTGCCCACAAATTTTCTATAGGATTGAGGTCAGGGCTTTGTGATGGCCACTCCAATACCCTGACTTTGTTGTCCTTAATCAATTTTGCCACAACTTTGGAAGTATGCTTGGGGTCATTGTCCATTTGGAAGACCCATTTGCGACCAAGCTTTAACTTCCTGACTGATGTCTTGAGATGTTGTTTCAATATATCCAGATAATTTTCCTTCCTCATGTTGCCATCTATTTTGTGAAGTGCACCAGGCCCTCCTGCAGCAAAGAACCCCCACAACAGTATGCTGCCACCCCCAACCATCTCGGTTGGGATGGTGTTCTTTGGCTTGCAAGCATCCCCCTGTTTCCTCCAAACATGGCCATTTTTGTTTCATCAGACCAGAGAACATTTTTCCATTTCTCCCAATTTGCAGTTGCAAACCATAGTCTGGCTTTTTTATGGTGGTTTTGGAGCAGTGGCTTCTTCCTTGCTGAGCGGCCTTTCAGGTTATGTCGATATAGGACTCGTTTTTACTGTGAATAGAGATACCTTTGCACACGTTTCCTCCAGCATCTTCACATAGTCCTTTGCTGCTGTTCTGGAATTGACTTGCTCGTCTCCTTCATGAGCGGTATGACGGCTGCATGGTCCCATGGTGTTGATACTTGCGTACAGTTTTTTATACAGGTGAACATGGTACCTTCAAGCATTTGGAAATTGCTGCCAAGGATCAACCAGACATGTGGAGGTCTACATCTTGGCTGATTTCTTTTGATTTTCCCATGATATCAAACAAAGAGGTACTGAGTTTGAAGGTAGGCCTTGAAATATATCCACAGGTACATCTCCAATTGACTCAACTGATGTAAATTAGCCTATCAGAAGCTTCTACAGCCATGACATAATTTTCTTGAATTTTCCGAGCTGTTTTAGGGCACAGATAACTTAGTGTATGTAAACTTCTGACCCACTGAAATTGTGATACAGTGAATTATAAGTGAAATAATCTGTCTGTAAACAATTGTTGGAAAAATGAATTGTGTCATGCACAAAGTAGATGTCCTAACCAACTTGCAAAAACTATAGATCGTTAACAAGATTACAACAATAATTTTTGGAGTGGTTGAAAAACAAGTTAATGACTCCAGCCTAAGTGTATGTAAACATCCAATTTCAACTGTATATCCGCCTGTAAATCACACACACACACAGCAAAAAAAGAAAGGTCCCCTTTTCAGGACCCTGTCTTTCAAAGACAATTCATAAATATCCAAATAACTTCACAGATCTTCATTGTAAAGGGTTTAAACACCGTTTCCCATGCTTGTCCAATGAACCATAAACAATTAATGAACAAACAACTGTGGAACGGTTGTTAAGACACTAACAGCTTTGGTCTGAGACGGTGTGTCACAGCATCTTCGGACTGAGCTTGTTGTCATTGGAGGCAATCTCAACACTGTGCATTTCAGGGAAGACATCCTCCCTCATGTGGTACCCTTCCTGCAGGCTCATCCTGACATGACCCTCCAGCATGATAATGCCACCAGCCATACTGCTCGTTCTGTGCATGATTTCCTGCAAGACAGGCATGTAAGTGTTCTGCCATGGCCAGCGAAGAGCCCGGATCTCAATCCCATTAAGCACGTCTGGGACCTGCTGGATCGGATGGTGAGGGCTAGGGCCATTCCCCCCAGAAATGTCCGGGAACTTGCAGGTGCCTTGGTGGAAGAGTGGGGTAACATCTCACAGCAAGAACTGGCAAATCTGGTGCAGTCTACGAGGAGGAGATGCACTGCAGTACTTAATGCAGCTGGTGGCCACACCAGATACTGACTGTTACTTTTGATTTTGACCCCCCCTTTGTTCAGGGGCACATTATTCCATTTCTGTTGTTCAGTTTATGTCTCAGTTGTTGAATCTTGTTATGTTCATACAAATATTTACACATGTTAAGTTTGCTGAAAATAAATGCAGTTGACTGAGGACGTTTATTTTTTTGCACAGACAGACAGACGGACAGACGGACGGACAGACATTTTGGACACACCTACTCATTCAAAGGTTTTTCTTTATTTTTACTATTTTCCACATTGTAGAATAATAGTGAAGACATCAAAACTATGAAATTACACATATTTTGGTTAGACGCAGAGTAGGTGAATGGATGATCTGCATGTTTGGTTCTCACCATGAAGCATGGAGGATAAGGTGTGATGGTGTGGGGGTGCTTTGCCGGTGATACTGTCAGTGATTTATTTAGAATTCAAGGCACACTTAACCAGCATGGCTACCACAGCATTCTGCAGCGATACGCCATCCCATCTGGTTTGCAGTTAGTGGGACCATCATTTGTTTTTCAACAGGACAATGACCCAAAACACACCTCCAGGCTGTGTAATGACTATTTGACCAAGAAAATGAGTGATGGATTGCTACATCAGATGACCTGGCCTCCACAATCACCCGACCTCAACCCAATTGAGATGGTTTGGGATGAGTTGGACCGCAGAGTGAAGGACAAGCAGCCAACAAGTGCTCAGCATTTGTCGGAACTCCTTCAAGACTGTTGGAAAAGCATTCCTCATGAAGCTGGTTGAGAGAATGCCAAGAGTGTGCATAGCTGTCTTCAAGGTAAAGGGTGGCTACTTTGAAGAATCTCAAATATAAATATATTTTGATTTGGTTAACACTTTTTTGGTTATGACATTATTCCATATGTGCTATATCATAGTTTTGATGTCTTCTACAATGCAGAAAATAGTAAAAATAAAGAAAAACCCAGGAATGGGTAGGTGTGTCCAAACTTTTGACTGGTACTGTATATATTTCACATATCCTGAGTATACCAACCATTAGGAACACCTTCCAGGCTTATCTCAAGGATTGAACATCCTTCTTTAACCTATCCCCTCCCATTCATCTACACTGATTGAAGTGTATTTAACAATTTACACCAATAAGGGATCATAACTTTCACCCTGAGTCACCTGGTTAGTCTATGTCATGGAAAGAGCATGTCTTCTTAATGTTTTGTATACTCTGTGTATATATTTATTCTCTGGATTCTGACATTGCTCGTTCTGATATTTTTCTACTCTTTGGATTATGTGTGTATTGTTATTGTATTGCTAGATATTACTACACTGTTGGAGCTAGAAACATAAGGTCTTCGCTGCATCTGCGATATTGTCTGCAAATCTGTGTGCACGATCAATAAACTTTCATTTGATTTGACACACACTCTCCCTCTCTGTCCTTACTACTGCGTGGCTCTTCATGTAGCAGGGCTTGCAGACAGGCTTGTTGTTCTCCATAACATAGGTCTCTCCAGCCAGAACACAGTCACAGTCGAAGCAGCAGAAGTGTTTCAGGTGCCAGTTCTGGTCCTCGGCCTGTGTGTACTCATTACTGAAGATCAGCTGTAGAGACACACACACACATCATGATACAGTTAATTCAACACATCGAAGCGCAATAAAGAAAACCAGAGAAATAGATTAGGGGAGAGCAAAGCAGGTTGAGCCATTTCTTTACATTCAGCATCACTCCGTGAAGGGAAATATAGTATTCTTTCAAACAAAGATATCTACATATATTTCAGGATGTTGTGTATCCCTGGAAATGAATCGGAATTCATGTAAACATTTAAAGTTTTGAAAACATAGCTTTTCCCGAAAAATGGGGTATGGGTTAGGTTAAGCCGCCTACACATTTCTGTACGGAATTAATTACCACTGCCTTTTTAAAACCACGTCAATCTTTATTTCCCAAACACAATTCAACAGAATCAAAATAGTTTGTCTTTTAATCATTTTAAGTATATTTTATCACAGGCTTAACCCCTAACAAAGACTTTGTACTTTTTAAAAACACTTTTAACATAGACCAGGCCCTGTTATTACATCATATGCCAGTGATAATGCCGGTGAAGAAAACACTTAAATTTGCTCAACATGGTATTGGCTCAACCATTGGCTCAGCATACCCAAAGATAAACATTTTGACTATATTAGCCCATACAGCTACAAGGATGCACATTCACGCTAGGTTTAGAACCACATACTGAAGTTTATAGAGACGCCAATTGATGTATAGTAAATCTTTAAATGATCTACATTGGTTTAGATACAAGGATCATGCAACCTCAAACAATCCATTCATTTGACTTGGTGAAAATTTGTTTTCTTGTTTATTTTACCTAACTTGCTTACCATTTTTTCCATGTGGTTTCTAACTTCACAGACTCAAACGATGACCTCTTCCTAAATATGTGGTCAAATTATGCATTTTGTGTATTGTTTCCTAGAAACAACGGTGGCTCAACTTACCACTTTGGTTCAATTACCCCACTCTTCCCTACAGTACATCTATTTTTGTTAGCGTTGCAGTTTTTTCCTCTCTACACACCTGAATCTACATAAAGTGTGTGAATAACAATCTTACTCTCCTGTTGACCTCTCTTCCTTTAACACCCCCATCTTCCCCATCCCTCCTCGCCTTGTCACACCTTCCCCCTTCTCACCGTCTCCGTAGTGACATCCGAGTGCAGCTGTCCCTTCGTCCCTCACCCCTCTTCTCCCTGCCTCCCCCCTCACCTCTCTCTTCCCCCTCAAATCCCTCACCTCGTCACAGCCTCCACAGCGGGGCTTCTCGCTGTCTCCGTAGTGGCGTCCGCAGTAGAGCTGTCCCTTCTTCCAGAAGTAGATCATGTCCACCAGGAGCTCTGAGCAGGTGCAGCACACGAAGCAGGCCGGGTGCCACAGCTTGTCGTAGCCAGCACGCTCTGCGTACACCGCAGGCTCGCCCTGACGCATGGGCAGTTGGCACTGGTGGCACGACTGGAGGACGGGCAGGGGGGGGGGGGGGTAAGAGGAACAGAGGGGAGGAAGGAGAGAGTGGGAAGGAAGGAGGAGAGGGAAGGAGAGGAGATAAAAAAAAGGAGGAAGGAAGGGAGGCGACCTTCATTAGCAATGCCCTCACAAAAACAATGGCTCTGTAGCATAGACCCATCCTATTATTTTATGCCATTATACAATTAAATCATAGTCATTGTTATCATTAGGCTAAGACACTGCCTGACAACGCCCAAAAATCAAAATGTTCATTCAGTTTGAATAACTAATTGCATATGGGGAGAGACTGGTAAAGACAGACAGGGGTTTGCATGAGCCAAATCTCTGTTAGATGGAAAAATGGTACATTTAAACCACGATAAACAAATCACCATGCAAAAGTGTACAAAACTTTCCGGCAAAAAGGGATTGATATTTTTACTCCTGGCTCCATCTTGTGGCCTGTTGAATTTACATTCTATATCTAAAATACCAGATACGATTCTCTGCTGGGAATTAAGCCTGTCGCATTCTTCCCAGTAGAAACGGTTAGCGTATATATTATGACGGGATTCTTCCATGAAGTGTTTGTTGTGATTCAATGGGAGACAACTATTTTTCATGCACATTTTTTCACTTGAGAAATACTTCACCAAACATAGATGTAAAATTGCGTAACTAAGACCTCCTTGGCAAAAAATGTAAAAAATAAATTACAGATTTCTTGATTGATCTTAGATTCATTTGGACTATTTTGAGGAAGTGCATACCGGCTCTTTGATTTAGTCCACTCCCTCATTCCACCATCATAGATTTAAAAGCATTGGATGGGGGAAAACAATCGTAGAAATTACCCCTCATTTATCAAATGGCTCGGGGGAGGGGCAGGGGGTAGGGCTGGGAGGTCTGGCCAAAATATCATATGACCATAGTGTTTACATTTTTGACGGTATGACAGTATTTGACGTTTTTGAATTATAAAAGTTCTAAAAGCTTTATGTAGTTCATTTCCCTAAGGTGACTACACAGAGTACCAGTCAAAAGTTTGGACACACCTACTCATTCAAGAGGTCCTCTTTATTTTTTAACATTGTAGAATAATGGTGAAGACATCAAAACTATGAAATAACACATATGGAATCACGTAGTAACCAAAAAAAGTGTTAGACAAATAAAAAAAAACATGTAATATTTTAGATTCTTCAAAGAAGCCACCCTTTGCCTTGATGACAACTGTGCACACTCTTGGCATTCTCTCAACCAGCTTCACCTGGAATGCTTTTCCAACAGTCTTGAAGGAATTCCCGACATATGCTGAGCACTTGTTGGCTGCTTCTCCTTCACTCTGCGGTCCAACTCATCCCAAACCATCTCAATTGGGTTGAGTTCAGGTGATTGTGGAGGTTAGGTCATCTGATGCAGCACTCCATCACTCTTATTTGTGGTCAAATAGCCATTACACAGCCTGGAGGTGTGTTGGGTCATTGTTCTGTTGAAAAATAAATGATAGTCCCACTGAGCGCAAACCAGATGGGATGGCGTATCGCGGCAGAATGCTGTGGTAGCCATACTGGTTAAGTGTGCCTTGAATTCTAAATAAATCACTGACAGTTTCACCAGCAAAGCACCCCCACACCATCACACCTCCTCCCTGCTTCACGGTGGGAACTACACATGCAGAGATGATCCGTCTGCATTTAAAAAATACACTGCAGTTTGAACCAAATTACAGATTTGCACTGGTCTAATGTCGATTTCTCGTGTTTCTTGGCCAAAGCAAGTCCCTTCTTATTATTGGTGTCCTTCAATAGGGGTTTCTTTGCAGCAATTCGACCATGAAGGCCTGATAAACGCAGTCTCCTCTGAACAGTTAATGTTGAGATGTGTCTGTTACTTGAACTCCGTGAAGCATTTATTTGGGCTGCAATTTCTGAGCCTGGTAACTCTAATGAACTTATCCTCTGCAGCAGAGGTAATTCTGGGTCTTTCTTTCCTGTGGTGGTACTCATGAGAGCCATTTTCATCATAGTGCTTGATGGTTTTTGTGACAGCACTTGAACAAGATTTCAAAGTTATTGACATTTTCCGCATTGACTGACCTTCATGTCTTAAAGTAATGATGGACTGTCATTTCTCTTTGCTTATTTGAGCTGTTCTTGCCATAATAGCAAATAGGGTTATCTTCTGTATACCACCCCTACCTTGTCACAACACATCTCAAACGCATGAAGAAAGAAATTCCACAAATTAACTTTTAAGAGAAATGCATTCCAGGTGACTACCTCATGAAGCTGGTTGAGAGAATGCCAAGAGTGTGCAAAGCTGTCATTAAGGCAAAGGGTGGCTACTTTGAAGAATCTCAAATATATTTTGATTTGTTTAACACTTTTTTGGTTACAACATTTTATATTTATTTATCCGTTATTTTACCAGGTAAGTTGACTGAGAACACGTCCTCATTTGCAGCAACGACCTGGGGAATAGTTACAGGGGAGAGGAGGGGGATTAACGAGCCAATTGTAAAATGTGTTATTTCATAGTTTTGATGACTTGAACAAAAATACAAAAAAAGTACAAGTTTAGAGACACCTACTCATTCGTCTGGTACTGTACATTAATAATGATTTACTAACAACATGCTGATTTAGGACTACCCATATGGAAAAGTTATATATTGCAATATATACAACAAAAGTATGCGGAGACCTGCTTGTCGGACGTCTCATTCCCAAAAATGGAGTTGGTCCCTTTTGTTGATCTAACAGCCTTCAGTCTTCTGGGAAGGCTTTCCACTAAATGTTGGAACACTGCTGCGGGGACTTGCTACCAATCAGCCACAAGAGTATTAGAGGGGTCAGGCAATGATGTTGGACGATTAGGCCTGGCTCGCAGTCAGCGTTCCAATTCATCCCAAAGGTGTTTGATGGGGTTGAGGTCAGTGCTCTTTGCAGGCCAGTCAAGTTCTTCCACACTGATTTCGACAACAAATGTTGTATGGACCTCGCTTTGTGCACAGGGCCATTGTTATGCTGAAACATGAAAGGGCCTTCCCAAATCTAGAATGTCATTGTATGCTGCAGCGTTAAGATTTCCCTCCACTGGAACTAAGGGGCCTAGCCCAAACCATGAAAAACAACCCCAGACAATTATTCCTCCTCCGCCAAACTTTACAGTTGGCAATATGCATACGTGCAGGTAGCGTTCTCTTGGCATCTGTCAAACCCAGAATTGACTGCCGCATCGTGAAGCGTGATTCATCGCTCCAGAGAATGCGTTTCCGCTGCTCCAAAGTCCAATGGCGGCGAGCTTTACATCACTCCAGCTGAAGCTTGGCGTTGTGATCTTAGACTTGCGTACGGTTGCTTGGCCATGGAAACCCATTTCATGAAGCTCCCGACGAACAGTTCTTGTGCTGACGTTGCTTCCAGAGGCAGTTAGGAACTCAGTAGTGAGTGGTGCATCCAAGGTCAGACCATTTTTACTCACTTCAGCGATCCCATTCTGTGAGCTTGTGTGGCCTACTACTTTGCAGCTGAGCCGTTGTTGCTCTTAGATGTTTCCACTTCTTTTTGGTTTTTGCCCTAGCACTACACAGCTGATTCAAATAATCAAAGCTCGATTATGAGTTAGTTATTTGAATCAACTGTGTAGTGCTAACTCATCATCGAGCTTTGATTATTTGAATCAGCTGTGTAGTGCTTTGGCAAAAAGTTTGGGGAAACCCTGATCTAAACCACACAAAAGTGCTCTTGCCATTGTAGTGGAACTGTTGGCCTGGTTGCATGGCTGCCCTCCAGACGTTTTTTTAGGACTGTAACGTTTGAGCCAAAACATGAATCTGCAAAACATGAATAATTCAGTCAAATGTTGTAAAAGACTAAGACGTATTGTAACATAATATATCCTCTGTATTTAAAAGTCATACTAGCTAATGCATTGACTTGTATTTAAAAATATACCTTCTCAGTATTTATCTTAATCTCATGTACTATGTTTCAATAAAAATGCCTTTAAATAGCTAAATGAACCTTAAACCAGTAGTCATCTCAATACTGAGCCAGCTAACGATAAGGATAGCGTTAGTGTATAGAGTTAAAACCAAAAAAATATAACTCTGTAATATATAACACTTGGATGGGGAGATGTCAGGGCCTAGACCATACAAACGAGTGGAAATCAAACTACAGTATTACCTCAGAGGAGCTAAAGCTAAATCAATAAATTCAAAACAGAATATTATCTGCCGCCATTTTTTCTTATGTTATTCTATAGGCTAGCCTTGTTATTCTATGGGCTAGCAACCACAAACCGTCATCTCTATGTCAAGATCGCTAACAGTTTTCCCTCAATCAATTTACAGATTTAAACTTTACAATTTCAACATAAAAAGGTAACGCTCACTCAGATAACCATTTTGACTAACATTTTCAGTAGACAATGTGCTTGTGTACACTACATACCTGTTTAAGAGAACACATTTAAAAAAGAGTAGGAGAAACAGTAAAAGTTGTCACAGGCGTCTTCTTCAAGTGTTGTCGAGGGGAGTGGAGACGCAAATCGCTATGCTCCTCTCACCCCCTGCTGGTGGCAACAGGCAAAACAATTCCCAATGGAAATCCTTGGGAGGACTCAGCCCAAAATAATAGTGGATTACAACAATATACAGTCATTGATTACAACAATATCAAAACCACGTGTTATGAACACAATGTGATTCCATAACCTTATGGGTAGCCACAACTATAGTGAATGAAAATAAACATTAATTCTTCTAGGTTTCTGTGCGTTTTCAAAACTTGTACATCAGAAACTATAAACCTACAATAGTCTACACCATCTCAAACTAATCTCAAAATGAGATGGCAACATTTACAGTAGATACAAAGATACGACATATTAGTCACAAGATTGCCTAACACTACAGTCATTCACAATTCTCTCTCACACTTACGTATTGTCCACAGGGACCAGCCTGGTGAGATCCAGGGGCTCCCGGAGTGCCCATTGACCCAGCGGTAGTGGTGGCAGCAGTACCCATGTCTTCTGGTGCACCCTTTCCAGCCCCAGGGTAACCCCCAGCCCCCGTCCCAGGCTGAACTGGTCCTGCTGGCCCAAGTGCACCCCCAGCCCCGGGTCTAGTCCGAAGACCAGGACCTGCAGGCCCAAAGGCTCCCCCAGCTGTTGCCATCCCTGGGTGTTCTGCCATCCCTGGTCGTCCTTGTCCTGGTCCTCCCTGGCCTGGTGCTCCCATGCCTGGTGCTCCCATGCCTGCTGCTCCCATGCCTGGTGCTCCCATGCCTGGTGCTCCCATGCCTGGTGCTCTCTCCTGACCCAGACCCTGTCCCATCATCTCCTCGGGCAGCTTGATGTCTCCCACTCCCAGGGCCTCGTCCTTGTACTTGCGGACGAACTGCTGCATCTGTTTCACCTCTGCGGGGGTAAGCTCGTGGCACTTGGCCGGGTCCTGGTCATGCTCCGGTAGCTGCACTGCCATCTGTTGCCGGCGGTAGGCTGCACCCTCTGTGCCCGCTATGGGACGCCTCTCTGGGGGCAGGAGCTCAATGTAGCGGACAGCCTGATGAGGGCAAAGTGGAGAGGAGAGAGAGAGGATATCAGGACTTTGTAAAGAAGGGAGGAGAAGAGAGAGGGAGGGGAAGACAGGAGAAAATAGGGAGAGACAGGAGAAGAGAGGGAGAGAGACAGGAGAAGAGAGAGGGAGGGGAAGACAGGAGAAAAGAGGGAGAGAGACAGGAGAAGAGACAATGAGAGGAGTGGCAGAAAGGACATAAAAAAGGAGGAAGGAAGAGTCATAGGCACAAATTGAGAGAGAGTGAAAACAACAATTATAGAGATACAGAGAAAGAGGCAGAAAGGAACAGACTAAAATTAAACCGTGTTAATGAGCTGATGTAGTTAAGGGAGAATTGGGGAGAGGCTGCAAGCTATTAGAGGACAACTTACAACCTCTCCCTAAAGAACACTTATTTGCTTGTTGAGGGATACGAAGAGATCATGAGCACTGGTGGCACAGAACTTCAAGTCAGTGACCTCTAGTGGACAATATCTTCCATTGCAACACACCAATGCCTTGTTTAGTGAACTGAACCAGACCAACTACAGACCCAAAAGTCTATTGCGACCTCAAGATTGTAATCATATTTCATTGTACAGCACATTATGATGACTTTGCTTCTGGAATGAATAGCATCATGCCAAGGGACCAGCACCAGATTATTTCAGATTCAGACCTGTGTTCAATACTCTTGGGATTCCTAGGTATTTTAAATCCTATGATACAGTAGTTATACCCTTACCATATACTGTTTGACCCCTGGTGGTGCCCACTCGTAGGTGACAGACTTCACAGCATCCTTCCTGACTGGCACGACATTGACTGACACAGCATTAGGTCTGATTGCCCCTGGTTTGGACATGGTAGCGGGCCCAGCACCGGCCCCAGCACTGGCCCCATAACCGGCACCAGCACCAGACCCAGGTACGGCCCCAGCCCCACCCTCAGCACCATAGCCAGCCTTGGCTGGCACAGTGTGGGGACTGTATGGTACAGAGGTGGCTGACATGGGGCTGGGGGAGATGGAGAAGGTGACCTGGTTGCCCTTGTATGTGGGGGCGCCGTCTGTCTTGAGCTTGGCGACGAGACCCGTGTACTTGGTGTCCTCAAACAGCTTACCAACCTTCCGGTCATCCTCAGAGTTCATCTGAACATCGTGGTCCATCAGGCCACACTTACAGTTCCGGCAGATTTTTCTGTGGAGGGGAAAGTCAATAAGGAAAGGGAATGGGTTAGGTTAGAAAAGATTTTTGGTTGTGCCTAAGCACTCTCAAATGTATAGGTTTCCTTTATGATCATCAGACCAGGAAAAACAGTAGGCCCTTTAGCAGCGTTTTCCAAACTTGGTCCTCAGGACAATGATAATCCCTCCATAAAAGCTTTGAAGATCATAGACAAATTCAGCTCCATCTCAAGTTATAAAATAAATCTAACCAAATCTGCCCTACTGCTTCTCAAGACCCTGATAGAGGACTCCATCTCTAATTATGGAATCCCAATCGTTTCCCATTTTATATATATTGGAATAGATATCCTTCCTGAGACAAAACTATTGCCAGAAACTTTAACAGAACGCTCAAATCAATTCAACACAACCTCAGTAGATGGACTAATATCCCAGTTGCTTTAACTGACAGAATATTTGTCGTCAAAAGGAATATATTGCCACAGCTGAATTTCTGCTTCCTTTGTGTCCCCCTTCTGGCTACAGGGATAAAATCCATAGTGCGGTTTCAAAAAGTATATAGCAAGGTAACGCGAGACCGGATAAAATTAACAAACTTGCAAAGGGAAAGACATAGGACACTCTGTACCAAACTTTAAATGATATTACCAGGCATTAGCATTTCATCCCATACTACATTGGTTTAGACATGATACCATTAAACAATTCTCAGCCCCCTGGCTGAGTAGAGAGAGAAATATGGTGTCTCCCATTTCCCTGGAAGAGGTAGTCTTCACTGATGTATCCCTTAAACAACGAAAATTACACTTTGGTCCTATTATTGCTCACACTATTTCTATTTGGCACAAAATTGAAAAACAATGTAAATGGGAATCAAAATGGCATGCCCATATTCCATAACACATTTCGATCTGGAGGGCTGGCTGCCTTTTAGATGGAGACATGTTGGCTGGGTGGGAGGCCCACTTCTTTGTTTTCATTTCGTGTTGATATTGAATGTATTATCACTTAAAGATGCACTATGCAGAAATCGTGCCGCCATTTCCTGGTTGCTAAAATTCTAATAGTTAATAGATACCTAATTTCAGTTTGTGTGACAAAACAAGCAAGTATAATGTATAGCATCATTTGTATCAACTAAACCGCTGTGAAATATATTTCCCACAAGCAAAAATATTGTATTTTCAGCTGTTTGAAGCTGGTGTACAAAACCAAAAGTAAAAAGACATAAAAACGAAAACATAAGAACGGGAAGCATAGAAATAGTGCACATAGAACAGATCTACTGTTTCTTAGACTTGCTTTCAATGAAAATGACAGATCGAAAACTCACATTTCTATGTGAATTTGGTTGGATCGCCCAAAAAGTTACATATTGCAGCTTTAAGCTCAGTATGTATTTCTTACATTTAATGTATTTGGTAGCAGCCTACATGTTTTCTAAACCTATACTTTGAAATGGATAGTGTACCTGTAACCCCCCCAAACAAAAAATGTAAAAAACTAATAAATCACATTGCATAACACAGAATAGCTTTCCAGTTCCGTTCTTATTGCCACAGACATGTCTGACCATGACCAAGAAAAGAAGACCCTTCCGATTGGACACATCAAGTCATTTCAATGTGGAAATGTGGGTAATATTTGGTTGAGGCATTGATCAATGAGATTTCAACCCTTATTCAGCCACTCAAAAAGACACCCAGAAGTTTGTTGAATTCCCAAAATGTAATCACCATGCTCCAACAATCGAAAAGCACAATCAAATTCCAATGGAAAAACAATGTCTGACTATGTGTTATCCCTGCGCATTCAAAAGAAAAGCTGCACACTCTAGGAGCGCTGACGCAATAGCGGTCTTCATCAACCATTTAAAAGCACAACAAAGTTCACATGGGAATACAATGTCAGATATTTTGTATTTATACAAGAAACTTAATGTCTTGTCACTGCGCTTCTTTCTTGATATGCCACACCCGTCAGGTGGATGGATTATCTTGGCAAAGGAGAAATGCTCACAAACAGGGATGTATTTTGTGAACAACAAAATTTGAAAGAAATAAGCCTTTGTGATTAGGGAACATTTCTCTGGGATCTTTTATTTCAGCTCATGAAACATTGGACCAAGACTTTACATGTTGCGTTTATATTTTTGTTCAGTGTACATAGTGCAAGTGATTAATGCTGTTTGAGATTCTGCAGATTATTATAGCAAATGTGAAGTTCTCCCACAGACCTGTTAACTTTGCATGCTATCTTGAACATTTACGCTTTCTATGATTACATAAGACATTTGTAGTTACAGTAACATCTACGGCTGTGTATCTTTAAACACTGATTGTTTAAAGCAAAACTACCAAAACTATTGCTGATGGTGAACCTGAGTAATCAAAATAAAATCTATTTTAAGCCCTGTTTAGCCAGATAAGAGGTGTGTTTCCGTTAGCTTATTTTTATTCCGGTAAAACACAATTTTCAACAATGCATAAAGTAGATAACAATAACCTAGCAAGTTACACAGGCTTCCATCAACGAATAAAGCCTAATATTGTTCAAGCCATTTGTCACATCCTGACCATAGAAAGCCTCTATTTTCCATGGTGGAGTAGGTCAGGGTGTGACTGGGGGGTGTTCTAGTTTATTATTTTTTATGTGTAGTCTAGTTTTTGTATTTCTATGTTGGCCTGGTATGGTTCCCAATCAGGGGCAGCTGTCTATTGTTGTCTCTAATTGGGGATCATATTTAGGCAGCCTTTTTCCACTTGCTGTTTGTATGATCTTGTTTTTGTATAGTTGCCTTGAGCACTGCAATACTGCACGTTTTGTTATATTCTTTGTTGTTTTGGTTGTAAGTTTCACTATTAAATATAATGTGGAACTCTACGCACACTGCGCCTTGGTCCACTCACTTCAACGAATGTGACAACATTTTCGCATTTGAATGCTGAAGGTGCCGTGCAGATGTGCAAGATCAGGAACAGGCCGCCTTCCTCGCGTTGGTCAGCGCATGAAGCTGGGAACAGTGTGCCGTTTGGGGATGTTCGACATGCAAAATGCTTTGTAGATCAATGACTGTCAACACAGTTACATGCTTAGTTCCACACTGAAGGAGAGGACACATCAGTTGTCACAAAAGATGAGGTATTTCTGGAAGATTGGGAAGAAAAAAAATTGTGACAATTCGTAACGTTTGAATCGATTTTCTGACCAATGCTACATTTGGATCAGTTTGGGGTCCGCAGACCATGTTAAAATATTTGAATCGGGGACCAATGTAACCTCAAATGTGCCCATGGATATGTTACTCATTTAATGGTTGAATAAATACTGTTACATTAGTTTGTAAGTTTGTAAGATAACTTTAGGCTATGTATTGTATTACAAAAGTGTCAATGCAATCAAATGTCAACCAAAAATCTAAGTTAAAGAATAGAGCTACATCAAATCAACCTTTAAATGCACTTTAAATAAAGTCTGCCTTGATTTAGTCATATTCTTTATTTTTGTTGAGATGGAGACGTGAATCCAACATATCAATCATTCATTTGTAGACAAACTGGAATTAAAGCCAGACTAAGTCAGTGGCACAGATGAAACTATCCAAGCAGAAGTAACATCTCCTTCAAATTCAATATCACTAAATGTCCTTACATTTGAAATCAACCAGAGCTTGAACCTTAGGCCTATTATTGTATAGTGCATTTCAATTTGATAATTTTATAGGCCTAGTCCTATTCTTTAACTTTGATTTTTGGTTGAGTTGGAGACATTAATAATTAATATGTTTGAGTCACTTGAAGATTATATTTGAAATCAACCAAAGTTTGTATTCTCAATTTTTTGTTGAGCCCTGGGTTGATTTGAAACAATAGCTGTTGATGACTTCGCAAATGCTATGTAGACCTAAATATCATCATTGATGATATATGACTTATAAAGTATGGTCACATTTCATTTGCTGTGTTAAACATATAATTTGGAATGACTTCAATAGCAACTGTAAATCTATTTACTTATTAAGAAATATCTCAATCATTCTCATGATAGCACATTGGTTGGTAGTCAGTGACAAATATCAAAGCTAAGCTGGGCTTGGTTAAAACCCTGGATGGGAGACCAAATGGATAGCTGTAGATAGTTGAATGTTCCAGTAGGATGTGCTAGTCAGCCTATGCATTTTTTATGATAGTGGATATAATGTTGAAGATCTGACGTTGTTTCAAATGGGTTATAATGATGACAACACAATCCTGTGTTGAAATTTAACCCTCAAAACAACTGTTTTTGCAAATTCTATGCATTATTCACATAGATTTCACATCACAATACATTGATTAATTAAATTGAAACAATGTTGATTCAACCAGTTTGTGCCCAGTGGTCTGTGTGGCGGTTAGGTGTTGCCATAGCGACCGACCACTGTA
Source organism: Oncorhynchus mykiss (assembly GCF_013265735.2). Taxonomy (NCBI): domain Eukaryota; kingdom Metazoa; phylum Chordata; class Actinopteri; order Salmoniformes; family Salmonidae; genus Oncorhynchus; species Oncorhynchus mykiss. The sequence goes on from NC_048565.1 coordinate 49,198,285, forward strand.
GTAGGCATGAGGGCACCTGTTGTGATGTCTTCAGGAAAGCTAGCCGGGTGTGGATAATTGTCTGGGTAAACGGGAAACAGGAATGCTGGCTTAATTGGCGAGAGGGGACAGTGGGGGACACAACTATTTTAATGAGTCATTGGTCCAGATAATGACTGCATCGTAAGGTTGGAATCAGACAGGAAGTCAAAGGAATGTAGGCCACTTCAGTTCTACAGTAATCCAAACATAAAAGAGGACGGGAAACTGTACTAAACAACAAGGATCGGTGCTACATGCTTTGGGGGGCCTGTGGCTTTCCCTGTTGTGTAACAAAGAGAAGGTAAGCGTTGTTTTTTGCCAAATTGGGTCTGGTTCATATTGAATTTAATATATTGAAAAGTAAGAAAAAAACATTTTTGCATGTGCACCAAAAAACATGCAAACATGTTTTTTACTTACTTTCCTCCTGTGTTGACCATGCTGGGTCAACAGAGTAGAGAGCAGTACAAACCTCCAGAAGTGCAGCTCGAACCCCTCGCATTTGTCCTTGCATTTCAGGCACGCGGCTCCGGCACCAATCTCGTGGCCCAGGGTCATCTGCCAACAGACATAGCACATCAATGAGATTAACATACTTATACTGTATAGGGAAATTATTTCATACAGTAGAAAGTTTCAGGCCAGGGTTTGATACACTATATATACATAAAAGTATGTGGACACCCCTTCAAATTAGTGGATTCCGATATTTCAGCCACACCCGTTGTGGACGGATGTATAAAATCGAGCACGCAGCCATGAAATCCCCATAGACAAACATTGGCAGCAGAATGGACATACTGAAGAGCTCAGTGACTTTCAACGTGGCACCGTCATAGGATGCCACCTTCCCAACAAGTAAGTTTACAAAAGTTTTGCCCTGCTAGAGCTGCCCCAGTCAACTGTAAGTGCTGTTATTGTGGAGTGGAAATGTCTAGGAGCAACAGCGTCTCAGCCGCGAAGTGGTAGGCCACACAAGCTTACAGAACGGGACGATCATGTCCTCGGTTGCAACACTCACTACAGAGTTCCAAATAACTGTTTATCAGGAGCTTCATGAAATGGGTTCCCATTGCCGAGCAGCCTCAAACAGCCTAAGTTCATCATGCGCAATGCCAAGCGTTGGCTGGAGTGGTGTAAAGCTTGGCACCATTGGACTCTGGAGCAGTGGAAAAGGGTTTTCTGGAGTGATGAATCACACTTCACCATCTGGCAGTCCGATGGACTAATCTGGGTTGGAGGATGCCAGGACAACGCTACCTGCCCCAATGCATAGTGCCAACTGTAAAGTTTGGTAGAGGAGGAGGAATAATGTGCTGTTTTTCATGGTTCGGTCTAGGCCCCTTTGTTCCAGTGAAGGGAAATCTTAACACTATGTCATACAATGACATTCTAGACTATTCTGTGCTTCTAATTTTGTGGCAACAGTTTGGGAAGGCACTTCCCTGTTTCAGCATGACAATGCCCCTGTGCACGAAGCGAGGTCCATACAGAAATGATTTGTCGAGATCGGTGTGGAAGAACTTCAATGGCCTGCACAGAGCCCTGACCGAATGCTGACCGTGAGCCAGACCTACAGTGGTTGCTCCACTAAAAGTTTTGCGATTATGCTGCGGGACGGTAATTTGTGGTTAAGTACAGTACCCTGCGTCACTACTTCATTGCTCCAGCACAGAGCAACACTAAGGGGCATTGCACTAATACTGGCGCTGACTAGGGAAATGTTCCCGCTGTTCTTAGTGCCAGTCTGCACGTTCAAACTATAACAATGTAACTAATAATGGCGTGAAAAATGTCCCTTAGATTAAATATTAAAGCACTACACCGCTCACTAAAGGCGTCAAGTTATACTTTAACGAAAAATGACATGAAAAGCACACATTTGTAAATCCCAAACTCTAAAAGTAATTGGAAAGGTAGATACAAATTTTGTGACATTGTGGTTACAATAAAGAATGTAAACAAGATGTAAATAAGATGCTATGTTTTATTTACAGTAGTGATCGACAGCTGGTGGCATTTTGAAAACAGGTTTTCAAACAATTGTAGCCAGATTAGTAGCATAATCAAAGTGAGGACAATCGGCGATATACTTATGGCCCATTGTTAGTTGAAAGTCACTCCTTTCCAGTACTCCTCACCCCGCCCCAAACTCTACCCTTAACACAGTTACCATTCAAAAACGAGCTGTTTATCTAAAAAAAAAAAAAATATGACATAGTGACCAAAGAGAACAGACTAAATGAACATCATTTTTAATCAAGCCAGCTTCTTTCTATAGTGCTACAATTCCAGGGTTAGGACCATAACCACGGGAGGACTTGAAAATGAGCCAGAGCTGAATGAGACAAAACTAAAAAGGCATTTTGGTTTCAGTGCATTTTCTTTAAAAAAAATGTATATAGCCTATCAATGTGTAGGCATATTGTTTAATAAAATCCATACTTAAAAGGTTAAATAAAACAAATACAAATAATCGTGTACTAAAAACATGAATGTATTGTTGCAGAGCATACAACCATGCCAACAAACATACGTGGAGATCGGTGGACAAAGGGCTGGACAAAGGTCCACACAGAAAAAAAACGTGGTTGGGGGCTCAGGTACCATTCTGATCATCTGATGAAGGTGCACATGGATCAGATTCAAACTTTGAAGACCGACAGAGTCCCTGAAGGCAGATCAGCAGAAAGAGAAACATTATCTGAGGGCAGAGATACGGGTGACAGCTGATGCATTGGTCCAGAACCAGGCGGAGAATGACACGTTGAAGAGGGCCAGGCACACCTGTGAGCTCTGGAACTCCACCTCTGACAGGCAGAGTCAACATACCTGGCGGGTTCATCAGGTCGTCGGTTCACCCTGACATTTCCATTCCTCTTCTGACAACAGAACTTGACCAACTGCTCAACAGGCACAGCAAGGGCCGTCCGGACCGTTATGTTCTTCTGCTGTTCCAAGGATGTGTAACCGAAGCGAGATACCACGAGTGGGCACAGAATACCAACTGAGATGGGTTACCATTAATACTGTGTCTCAGAAGTGTCTGTCCGTGACTGATACAACCCGAAAAAGCCTTAAAGACAGAATTAATGAGTACTTGAGGTCACAGAGAAAGTCTGGACATGGCCTGCTCTCCCTTATGTAAGGAATTAGGCACTTTCCCATGTTTACCTGTCAGACTGCACAGTAGCCTAACAAACAAATGCAAATGGCTTATATCTTCAAAATGCTTTGCATGCTTTATTATCCGAATGTAAAAGCATATACTGTACAGTACTGTATTTCTTCATCAGCATCTGTATGCTTTTGTTAATAAAATACTGTTAAAATACTCTTTCAAAATGCAGATGTTGATTTAGTTATGGATCCATAACGAATTACAATGGGAATAAATATCACTGAATTACAGTAATATTGGAACAAAGTTGTCTAATGAAGGTAAACAAATTGTTGCTTACTGGAAAATACTCTTTCAAACACACGGTCACATTGTACAGCGCCATTATGGCTATTAGCTGGACAATATAATTGCCTAAGAGGGTAGGGGGAGAATTCTATCGTCAAATGTATTTCTTAGTTAGGTTGGCTGTATCACAACCGGCCGTGATTGGTTGCAATTTCAGTTTAATCCACCAGAAAAGACTAAACAAATAATAGGACAAAAATTGATATTTTTATTATTATTATTATTATTATGATGTATCACACCCGACCGTGATTGGGATTCCCATAGGGCGGCGCACAACTGGCCCAGCGTTTCTCTCCCTCTAACAACAGAAATAAATGTTTTGACCTTTACAAATTCTATATCGACCTTTATTCATATTACAAATCGCTCACTTTTTTTTTTTTTTTTAAACGAAATAACCTCCAAAATATCATTATATATTATCAAGTTGATGGCACGGTCATATAGCCCGGCACCTACATAAAGCTGAGTGACTCATGGATTTAGATCAAAATAAATAAGTACCAACATTCTTTCTGATAGTATTTAATAAAGACATTTTGATGATATCCTGACCTTGACACCATGTACAGTATTATAATATCCCATTATGGGCTGTTAGAAGGACAATATACCTTTACCAACACCTCTCTGTATTTTGATACTTTGTGGATGGGGCCTCCCGATTGGCAAAACAGTCTAAGACACTGCATCGCAGTAGGCCTACCGTAGGTGACATGAGTCTCACTAATGTTGAGTAATGTTCGGTTAAAAGTGGTGTAGATTTTATTTATTTAAAGAGCATTTTAGCAACTTTTCGCGCTGCTCTGAGACAAGCATGGGAACTGGTCTTGATACAGTGCCTTGCGAAAGTATTCGGCCCCCTTGAACTTTGCGACCTTTTGCCACATTTCAGGCTTCAAACATAAAGATATAAAACTGTATTTTTTTGTGAAGAATCAACAACAAGTGGGACACAATCATGAAGTGGAACAACATTTATTGGATATTTCAAACTTTTTTAACAAATCAAAAACGGAAAAATTGGGCGTGCAAAATTATTCAGCCCCTTTACTTTCAGTGCAGCAAACTCTCTCCAGAAGTTCAGTGAGGATCTCTGAATGATCCAATGTTGACCTAAATGACTAATGATGATAAATACAATCCACCTGTGTGTAATCAAGTCTCCGTATAAATGCACCTGCACTGTGATAGTCTCAGAGGTCCGTTAAAAGCGCAGAGAGCATCATGAAGAACAAGAAACACACCAGGCAGGTCCGAGATACTGTTGTGAAGAAGTTTAAAGCCGGATTTGGATACAAAAAGATTTCCCAAGCTTTAAACATCCCAAGGAGCACTGTGCAAGCGATAATATTGAAATGGAAGGAGTATCAGACCACTGCAAATCTACCAAGACCTGGCCGTCCCTCTAAACTTTCAGCTCATACAAGGAGAAGACTGATCAGAGATGCAGCCAAGAGGCCCATGATCACTCTGGATGAACTGCAGAGATCTACAGCTGAAGTGGGAGACTGTCCATAGGACAACAATCAGTCGTATATTGCACAAATCTGGCCTTTATGGAAGAGTGGCAAGAAGAAAGCCATTTCTTAAAGATATCCATAAAAAGTGTAGTTTAAAGTTTGCCACAAGCCACCTGGGAGACACACCAAACATGTGGAAGGTGGTGCTCTGGTCAGATGAAACCAAAATTGAACTTTTTAGCAACAATGCAAAACGTTATGTTTGGCGTAAAAGCAACACAGCTCATCACCCTGAACACACCATCTCCACTGTCAAACATGGTGGTGGCAGCATCATGGTTTGGGCCTGCTTTTCTTCAGCAGGGACAGGGAATATGGTTAAAATTGATGGGAAGATGGATGGAGCCAGATACAGGACCATTCTGGAAGAAAACCTGATGGAGTCTGCAAAAGACCTGAGACTGGGACGGAGATTTGTCTTCCAACAAGACAATGATCCAAAACATAAAGCAAAATCTACAATGGAATGGTTCAAAAATAAACATATCCAGGTGTTAGAATGGCCAAGTCAAAGTCCAGACCTGAATCCAATCGAGAATCTGTGGAAAGAACTGAAAACTGCTGTTCACAAATGCTCTCCATCCAACCTCACTGAGCTCGAGCTATTTTGCAAGGAGGAATGGGAAAAAATGTCAGTCTCTCGATGTGCAAAACTGATAGAGACATACCCCAAGCGACTTACAGCTGTAATCACAGCAAAAGGTGGCGCTACAAAGTATTAACTTAAGGGGGCTGAATAATTTTGCACGCCCAATTTTTCAGTTTTTGATTTGTTAAAAAAGTTTGAAATATCCAATAAATGTCGTTCCACTTCATGATTGTGTCCCACTTGTTGTTGATTCTTCACAAAAAAATACAGTTTTCTATCTTTATGTTTGAAGCCTGAAATGTGGCAAAAGGTCGCAAAGTTCAAGGGGGCCGAATACTTTCGCAAGGCACTGTAAATCAATGAGATTATTTTCACAGAATCGCCATTTGGGTTTTGTCTAGACTACAATTATACAATTAGGGTGTGGAAATGTTATGCTATTAGTACTGTAGCCTACTCCCGACCGTCACGTTGTACCGCTCCATATTTCCATTCCATCCTAACGGAAACCCTGAGGGTTTTTCATTTTTCTTGGAATAGAAACATAATATTAATCAAATTAATTAAGCCACTATTGAAGGTTATCAAATGCTTCTCAAAGATTCCCTCTGGTGGTCAAACTAGCACTAACTGGCTTTAATGGTTACAATGGCTGACACTTAAATAACGTGCCATAGAATTCTGCGGCACTATGCAAGCTGTATTGCAGTACGCTGCAGCTTTTGAAGGACGAACCACTGTAATCGCCCAACATCAGTGTCTGACCTCACTAATGCTCTTGTGGCTGAAATGAAGAAAGTCAACGAGGTGTCCACATACTTTTGGTCATGTAGTGTATTTACTGTAGTTCCTATGGTGGAGTCAGTACTTACTTAGGTCTAGTTGTTTTGGAGTGGCCTCTTCAAATACCCTAGTTAGCCAAATCTACAATGTTTTGTTAAGCTGGGTGTACACTACACAATTTTGGCCCCGATTTAGCTGTCCCAGACAGGTTTTTTTAGATCAGAGTCAAAATCCCCATGTCGTTTCCTCAGGGCGTGTGGCCGTCACCAGCATTTGTTAAATGTGAGCGGGTCAGAGATGCAATCTACCGATCCCGTCTTTGAGCAGTCCCAGACGTTCCAATATTTTCAAACATGTTTGATTTTATTGGCAGTGTGAGATGTGCAATGAAACATTTTGAGAAAGGTGATAAACAAAAGCCAATGAGAGCTCACCAGAGAAGAAGCCAGTGAGATGACGTGGTTTCGCATCACCCGGAATGTGTAGACGATCGAGCAGGAGCAATGACTACTGCTAGTATGCGTTTGTACTTGCCTTTCACCAAAGCCAAAGTGTCAAATCGTTACAGCTCTGAATTTCACAAGCAATGTTATTCAACACAAAATGTTGGCTAGATATTTCAACTCTTTATGGCAGGTGTGAATGTCTTCATGAAAACGTCTATGAGGCTGCTTTTTTCTAGCTACGTTAACAATCTAATCACATCATTGTTTTCACGAGACAGCGTGGTGGTATGGAGAATCCTAGTAGCGGGTGACACACCGTCTCTGCCACATTGTTTAGTGGGCATACCATTATGTTGGCAAGACAAACAACTACAGGAAAGATGGTTGTTTAATGCGAGAGGCTCAGAGATGTTAGGATTTTGAAAGTCGTGCCGTGTACAATCGGCATTACAGTACAGCTTGACATTTGCGTATAAACATGCCTAACAGAGATGTGAGAGGGAAAACAATATTTTACTAAATTCAAATGCACAATCTGATGTCCCATTAATCCCTAATCTCCTCCTCGGATATATTCCAGATTTCACGCTTCCAGCAACATAATTATATAGAGTTATTTTCTCAACCATCTGCATACATTCTCTTCTTCTGATTCCTTTACTTCAGTGCCTATTTTGGTCAAATATAAAAGCAGCTCTAAAGTTCTGTCTTGCCACCTTTTCGAATCAAACCAGACTCACTATACTAGGTCTGCATCTCAAAATGGCACCATACTCCCTATATAGTGTACAACTTTTGACCAGGGCCCACAGGGAATAGAGTGCCATTTGGGATGCACACTGAGGCTAATTCCAGAGTTTGTAGTCACAGCCCATACTGTGGCACTCTTTCCTCCCTCCCATTCGCATCATTCAGTCCTGCCTCACTTCTCAGACGTACTTCAAACACCAGTGTTGTCCGTCTTGCCCTGTCAAGGCTGTCCGCGCCCTTATATGGTCAATTATTCCACGATGCTGAGAGCCCCTCAGGACTCCAGCACACACTGCTGTTTGGAGAAGCTGTTTTTTGGCTTAGGAGGAGCACTCAGGGAATGTGCAGCCGGCCTGTACACGGAGGAACGCAAAACTAAAGCCAGACTAGAGCATGACTCAGTAAATAATATTTACGTTAACTATCAACTCCCTCTTCTTCACTTACCAACATTAGACGTGTTTCCAACTATATCTGTCTAGGTTTATAACGAATGGGGAGAATAGTCAGAGATGGTTTTCAATGTAACGGCTTTGGTCTAGATATTGGTCTGAGCCAGCCATGAGTCTCTCCAAAGTGTCCAGCTCATTGTTTCTGTATTCCACAGAATATCCAGCTGACGGTTCATCACTTCTGAAAATATAAATATTTGTGAATTGTTTCCTTAAACCACTTGGGAACACCATAGAATCCTTGCCATTTTGGGGTGGGTTGAGTCAGTGGCCATTTGTTTTGAAAAACTCCATCTCATGTGCACTTCAGAAATACTGCTGACCAAACAACAGTGCTAAGTGCCTGCTCAGTTGAACTAAAGGGTAACAAAAAAAATTCACGGACCTCAAAAGTGGTCTCCTGGTGTGGTTTAACACATTTTGTTATTTTTCTATTAAAGTGTTACTTTGAGAGCGAAAACCTGTGAATTTATTACTCAGCTGGCAATCTCATTTATCTATTTCAATAGTAGGCCTACTATTAGTCTACTTGCACAGTACAACTTGCAGTACAGCTTGGGCTGATCTGCAGGTGAAAGACCAATTTGAGATGGATCATTTTAGGTCATTCAAAGTGTGTGTCACTCTTTTTCATATACTTCACACAGGGCAACTTTCCTTCGCCCGGCGGGCCATTTGGGAAATGTTGGGCAAAATTTGAGTATGCCCACTTCTCCAGGCACTCAATTGAAGTTAAGGTTAGGTTTAAGGGTTAAGGTTAGGGACATGCCAAGGAACCTGGATTGCACTAACTGAGGCCAATCCCTTTGTGCAAGAGCTTGAACCTTGATGACAGCTGACAGACAGGGGCTGTCTGGAATCATAAAGCCCCCCTACACACTCCCTGCACCAGACTTGACAGCAGAAATTAATCCCCTTGGGTGGAGAAGAGCTCTGTTTGTCTTAACGACAGTTATCATAGTCGTGTTATTAAAATGAGGATGCGTGTGAGTTACTCAGTGTGTGGATGTTGGTCTATTTCGTGTAAAAAATAAGCTGCATTGTTCTCTAATGGAGATTGTGGTATCGCTGCTGAATGAAAGCGAGTGGAAGACAGTAATTGGCATTCCGAGTCTTTTCGGTGAACCGGTTTATTTGGCTCCGTTCACTTAAGAGTCGGGTCATTTGGTTCCCAAACTGCTCTTCGATCAAAATGTTTAACAATCGACCTAGAACCATGATTTTTTTTTTATAACAACCTAGAACCAATTTCCAATGTAAATACAAAAAGTAAGCTACCATTATGTCAGATCATGAAATATGTGTTCAAATAAATGTTTACCTGGTCAAATTATTAGCTCACCTGCAAAAAAAAAAAAAAGTGTTTATTTTTAAGCAAGGAATGTAGGGCTCTCCCCACTAAGTATTGTTTCCGTAGTGAGGATTCAAGCTCTTAGAGAATTCGTTTGTAATTTATCTGCAGATAATCGTTGTTTTGAACGCAAAAAGCAGTAGTAGCGGTATGCAAATCAGGCAGCCAAATGAACGGCTCTTTCACCGATACAAAAGATCCGTTCAAAAAGAGCCGTTCGTTCGCGAACGACCCATCACTAGTGTGAGACAGGACGGAACGTCTGTCCTCCTTCAAACATGCAAATATTTTCGAAAAAGGTACTCTACCAACGAAGCGAAAAATGTCAATGCATATTAAGACAACCCCGGGTTTGTTATTTTTGTATTTCATGACTAAAACAAAGATGTGAAAGGTTATATAGCTCATACTAATCTATTTTTTTAAGTATCAAAAGCAGTCTGCAGCTGGCTACACATTGACAGGACTAGGCAGGCACCTTCCTTGCTGACTTTACTACCTGGTAGGATAGACCTTTTAAGGCGTTGCCATGTCTCATCTGGAACTATACAAGCATGAAAATGTACCTTCTTTATTTCCTTTTCTACCTCCATTTTCAATTCCCCTCCGTATGTTGTTTGAGTCCCGCCGTAACTTGCAAATAAACACCAAAAACTTGGATTGACTTTACGTTGACACCAATCTTTAGAAACAAAACCGAGAGTTGATCGATTTTACTCGCCCATCACTTCTTCAAGCACCGCTGTCCCGTTCATTGCATTGGGAAAGATTCGTATAATCTGGCCCGGGTAGGCGTTTTTGCACCGGGTGAAAATTGATCACGTTCCTTTTGGAACAGGGCTGCAGTTGCAACCTGGTCTCATATAATTTCGTATTATTCTGTACATAACTCCGAATCACTCCATTTAGTATGATATGTTACGTTTGGTATGGTTAAATACAGCTCATTAGGAAGGTATTCAGACCACTTCCCTTTCCCACATTTTGTTACGTTACAGCCTTATTCAAAAATGAATAAAATAACAATACTCATCAATCTACACACAAAAACTATGTTTTTGCTAAATAGTTACATAAGTATTCAAACTCTTATCTATGAGACTCAGAATTGAGCTCAGGTTCATCCTGTTTCCGTTGATCATGCTTGAGAAGTTTCTACAACTTGATTGGAGTCCAGCTGTGGTAAATTCAATTGATTGGACATGATTCGGAACAGACCTGTCAATATAAAGGTCCCACAGTTGACAGTGCATGTCAGAGAAAAAACCAAGCCATGAGGTCGAAGGAATTGTCTGTAGAGCGCCGAGGCAGGATTGTGTCGAGGCACAGATATGGGGAAGGGTACCAAAAAATGTCTGCAGAATTGAAGGTCACCAAGAACACAGTGGCCTCCATCATTCTTAAGTGGAATAAGTTTGGAACCACCAAGACTCTTCCTAGAGCTGGCCGCCTGGCCAAACTGAGCAATCGGGGGAGAAGGGCCTTGGTCAGGGAGAGGACCAAGAACCCGATGGTCACTCTGACAGAGCTTCCTCTGTGGAGATGGGAGAACATTCCAGAAGGACAACCATCTCTGCAGCACTCCACCTATCAGTCCTTTGTTGTAGAATGGCCAGATGGAAGCCACTCCTAAATAAAATAAACATGACAGCCCGCTTGGAGTTTGCGAAAAGGCACCTAAAGGACTCTCAGACCATGAGAAACAAGATTCTCTGGTCTGATAAACAAGATTTAACTCTTTGGCCTGAATGCCAAGCGTCACATCTGGAGGAAACCTGGCACCATGTTTTTCAGTGGCAGGGACTGAGAGACTAGTCAGGATCGAGGGAAAGAAGAACTGCGCAAAGTACAGAGAGATCCTTGATGAAAACCTGTTCCAGAGCGCTTAGGACCTCAGACTGGGGTGAAGGTTCACCTTCCAGCAGAATAATGACCTGAAGCACACAGCCAATGCAAGAATTGAATGTCCTTGATTGGCGACGCCAGAGCCCGTACTTGAACCCTATCGAACATCTCTGGAGAGACCTGAAAATAGCTATGCAGCGACGCTACATATCCAACCTGACAGCGTTTGAGGATCTGCAGAGAAGAATAGAAGAAACTCCCCAAATACAGGCGTGCCAAGCTTTTTGTGTACGACCCAAGAACACTCGAGGCTGTAAATGCTGCCAAAGGTGCTATAACAAAGTACTGAGTAAAGGGTCTGAAAACTTATGTAAATGTGATATTTCCATTATTTCCAATAAGACTAATGTAACTAAATGTGGAAAGTCAATGGGTTTGAGTACTTCCCGACTGCACTGTAAGACCGATGGTTACTTGGCAAAAAAAAAAAGATGGTGGTTTGTCAGGGTGGGTAGCTGGATGGGCATAACGCAAACATCTAAAAACACAAAGGTTGTGAGTTTGAATGTCGTCATGGGCAACTATCATTTTACCTAATTAGCAACAATGGACTACTTTTTAGCTACTTTGCAACTATTTAGCATGTTAGCTAACCCTTCCTCTAACCTTAACCCTTTACCCTAACTCCTTACCCTAACCCCTAGCCCAGCTAACGTTAGAAAGCTAGATAACATTAGCCACCTAGCTAGAATGTGGCACATCATAAACATTTAGCAAATTCTTAACTTATTGTACGTTTTGAAAAATCTTAACATATATTACAATTTGTAACATACCATACGAAAAGAGTGGACATCCACAAATTAATACATACCATATGAAATGTAACATCATACTATTGAGTGTCTCAAATTTCAGTACAAAATAATACTAAATGCTCTGAGACCAGGTTGGCCTCCCAGGTGTGAGCCAGGTTCCCAGTTCAAATCCCGCTGCAAAGTTTGTTTAAAACAAGTGACACAATTAGTGGTGGAAAAAGTACCTAATTGTTATACTTGAGTAAAAGTAAAGATATTTTAATAGAAAATGACTCAAGTGAAAGTCACCCAGTAAAATACCACTTGAGTAAAAGTCTAAAAGTATTTGGTTTGAAATATACTTGTCATGATCGGTGTATAAATAATTAGACCAAGGCGCAGCGTGAGTAGAGTTCCACATTTTAATGATATTAGAACTTCCAAAAACAAGGCTATAACGGTCATGACACACATTGGCACTCAAACAAAGCAATATCCCACATCGCAGGTGGGGAAAAAGGACAAACTAAGGATGATCCCCAATTAGAGGCAACGATTATCAGCTGCCTCCAATTGGGAACCATACCCACACACCAACATAGAAACACAATATCTAGAACCCCCCCCCCCCCCCCTAGTCATGCCCTGACCAAAAACACCATAGAGAACCCCGAGGGCTCTCTATGGTCAGGTCGTGACAGTACTTAAGTATCAAAAGCAAATGTAATTGATCAAATGTACTTAACTAACAAAAGTAAAAGTATAAATAATTTCTAATTCCTTATATTAAGCAAACTAGACGTCACCATTTTCTTGTTTTTTAAATTTACAGATAGGCAGGGGCACACACTCCAACACATAATTTACAAATTAAGCATTTGTGTTTAGTAATTCTGCCAGATCAAAGGCAGTAGGATGACCAGGGATGTCTTGATAAGTGCATGAATTGGACCATTGTTCTGTCCTGCGAAGCATTCAAAATGTAACAAGTACTTTTAGGTGTCAGGGAAAATGTATGGAGTATATAGTACATTATTTTCTTTAGGAATGTAGTGAAGTAAAAGTAGTCAAAAATAAAAATAGTAAAATACAGATGCCAAACAAAACTACTTAATTAGTACTTGAAAGTATTTTTACTTTAGTACTTTGCACAATTAAGCAGGTGGAGTAATGAGTATGATTCTGTTTTCACATGCAAAAGTGATTACTTTTGATAAAAATGCTTAATCTGCCTTCCTAATGAAAACTAGTTTGAAAATTAAATTAAATATTTTTTATGGAAACAAAATGTATGTTTCTGGACGATGCACCATGCTGCCTTGTTGACAAAATGACTGAGCGGTTCAGATTAGCCAACTGTTCGATTTGAGAAGTGCAGTTCTCCCTCACCACTCAGACCAGTGCAACACGGTTCAGCGTAATCAAATCTGCCCACTGTTACTATGAAATTCTTATTTACTATGACAGCCTACCCCAGCCAAACCCTAACCCTGATGACGCTGGGCCAATTGTGCGCCACCCTATGGGACTCCCAATCATGGCTGGTTGTGATATAGCCTTGAATCAAACTAGGGTCTGTAGTGATGCCTCCAGCACTGAGATGCAGTGCCTTAGGACTCTGCACCACTCGGGAGCCTACAGTTCCCCAACTCTGGATCAATAGGAATTGAGTGAGCAACCAATAAAGTACCGGACAGCCAATCACCATTTAGCAAAGGGGGCCTCCTCAAAAATGAAAATAAAATGAATGAACCTGTAAATTACAGTACACCGTTTAACATTGAGAACATTGCAATATTTTTTGTTGGCTGTGGCTGCATTATCTATGAGTTTCTGGTGTGGTGAAGCAAATATTATAGGCAGTTTTTTTGTGTGTTTACAGTCAATTTACATATGTTGAATCAAATGTCCTTTTATAGGCTTATATAAAAAGACAAAAAGATTAGACAATAAATATTGACGATAATATTCATATTTTGTATGGGATATCATCATATGCCAGACAGAGGAGCAGCAAATTCTTGGCATATCAAATTGATTAAATGTATCTGTCATGTGCAACACATTTCACGTTTGTTATGGAGATGAACAATATGTCTGACACACAGCTGATTCATAGAGCCTCTTGGTCTGATTGGGTGAGTCTTGATGCAGTCATGTACAGCTGTATTTACTATATGTCCTCCGTTCCCTATCTAAAGCCCACACATACTGCAACTTGTTTTTATTATCATGCAGATGCAGGAAGCGTGTCGTAATAATGTGGTTCGAGACTTCCTGCCTGTGCATCTGCTTCGCTGTCCTTTTCAAGGGAAGCATTGGGTGTTTCACAAAACTTGTGACCTTGTGTGACTGTGTTACAGACAAACAGTAAGCGGGTAACTGTATCAAAAAACAGTTAACAGTAATCACCATTTGAGGATTTTTAAGCTTATGACTTTGGTGAGTGAATTCAGTGATACATGTAGAATGTTGCAAATAGAGCAAACACAACATAGTCAAGTTTTGTGTTCTGTGCTGTAGATATGTGGTAGTAGAGTAGGGGCCTGAGAGCACCTTTTGCCTTTTGCTTGGGGAGCCATAATAAATACAAATACGACAGAGTTGCAAATTCAGTTCTCTATTCTTCAAGACAGACTGTATATACTTTTATATCTGGAAAAAAATAACATTTTTCTTTACTCTGTCATTGTTGTTATCAGCTTGATTGCATAAGACAAACTGCTGTCACCCTTTTTTATAACATGCACCATGTAGACTGGAAGTACATACCAATTTAATTTCAAGTTACCTGGGGCCTCATTTATAACTGTTGCGTAAATGTCTCTCTAAATATCTGCGTGCGCTATTTCTGAAGAGACTGCGCACTTACAAAAATATTGAGATTTATAAACTTAGCGTACGCCATACATACCCATGTGTCCCCTGTATAAATCAGATCCGTCCTGAAACTGTGCGAGTGTGAACGAGCATTAAAACTCACCCTGAGAAACACCCATCATTCACTTTTTACGGTGACAATAATGCCCTTATCTGCTGTATACTTTGGATGCATTCAAATTAGGCCGAGGCAGTGTTCTAAAGGAAATAGCAATAGCGAACCTGATCAAATGTCTTTGTAGGTGATGGCAGAATGTTAAACTTTTGCAGTGACATTTGCCGGAGGCCTAGGCTATCTGACAGACAAAATGTTTATTTAAAAAAGACAACAACAATTGCAAATTGCTGTGGACCTGTAAAAATACAGTTTGAATTTAAAGAGGGCTTTACTTTTTCTCGAACATATGCTGCACTGCCTGAATTCTGAAACATTGTCTACTTACAGTGATAGCCATACACTCTTCAATGCAAAAGGTAATATGTCTGTTCACCTAACTAGGAATGGCACAGTTTAGATCACACAAGATCAAGCACACACAAAGTAAATGTCCTGTTTTTTAAAATGTTTTCATGGACAAGCTATTAGTCAATTATTGATGAGAAGAGCTGGAAACACATCAGATGGCTTGTTACATCTGCTCCTGCCACGCCCTCGACTTCTCATCTTGTGTCTCCCTAACCCTCTACTTCTCATCTTGTGTCTCCCTAACCTACTGCCACTCCCCCATTGCTCTCTCTCTGTGTGTGCATGTGATTGTGTGAGTGGAGACAGGTGTGCTGGAGGCAGAGCAGATCCCCACCAGCTGCAACCTGTTCCACAATCAAGCCCTCTACAAATCCTCAGCCCTGCCACTTCCACGCTGCCAGTTTGTAGCCTCTGCTCATTCCGTCCGCACTGATTCTGGTCCCTGTCTCCAGTCCCTTGTCTCGTCAGTCCTGCTTCCCTGCCCTGGACCCCGCTCTACTGCTTCCTTGGATTCTGCTCCAGACCTGCTTACCCTGCCGCTACACTTTTGTTTCAGTTCCTGGTTCCCTGCTACACGCCCGAGCTTCCTCTGGCCTGCACCACATTCCCCTCCCACACACTTTTCAATAAATACCCTAGTTACCTTATCCCGGTCTCCTCGTCTGGGTCTGCACTTGGGTACACCTGCTCCGCCCAGCGTAACAGTATGAACTGGCCGTAGATATGAACGCAGCAGACTTAGATCCTCTCCACCAAACCCTCGCTGGCCAAGGCGCCCTGCTCGAGCAACATGACCAAGCCCTGAAAACCCTTCTGGAGCACGTCAAGGAGTTTCATGGAGACTTTCTAACCTGCAGGGCCGAACCTTCGTCCAGAGCTTTCAACCAGCCCCTAGTGCTTGTCCTCCGCCCCGTGAGCCGTTTGTTCCGGCTCCCGACCGTTATGATAGTAACCTCGGAGCTTGCAGAACTTTTTTGGTACAATGTTCACTAGTATTCAAGTAACAGCCCTACTCTTATGCTAGCGAACGAGCCAAGATTTCCTTCCTGATTGCAGCGCTTTCCTGGGCCACAGTGTTTTGGAAGAAACAGTCCCCCATCTGCTTCTCCTACTCAATCTTCACAGAGGAGAATAAGAGAGTCTTCGACCACCCTGTCTGTGGTAAGGATGCAGCAAAATGACTCCTGTCCCTCCATCATGGCTCCCATAGTGTCGCTGAAATTGCGATCGAGTTTCGCAACCTCGCCGCTAAGAGCAACTGGAATGAGGAGGCTTTTCAGGGAGCATTCCAAAACGCTCTCACTGAGACCATCTAGGATTAGTTGGTGTGCAGGGATGAGCCTGATGGACTCGATGAGTTCATCTCTCTCGCCATCCTCATCGACGACCGTCTCCATGAGCGTTGGAGGGAGAGGGCAGGTAAGGTTGTATGCCCCATAACAACATCTGCTTCCTTGTCTTGTTCTCCTTCCCCGACTGCCTCCCTTCTCAAGTCTCTTCCTGAACCTGAACCCATGCAGCTCGACTGGGCCTATCTCTCTCCAGAGGAAAGTCATCAGTGAATCAGCACTGCCTATACTGTGGCCATGTTGGTCACTTTGTCTCCACTTGTTCCCTGCGTCCAGCAAAAGAGGTGGCTCAGCAGCAGTGGGGGATATACTGTGGATCCAAATCGCCTGCCCATCTCCCCCCAGACTCCTGCTTGACGGCAACCTCGTGTGGCAGAGCTCTCATCAACTTGGGCGCCGACGAGTGTTTCCTGGACTGTGGTGTCATTACCCAGTTGGTCCTGGACACTTTTCCACTCGATTCACCCCTCGATGCCAACGATCAGCTCCTCGCCCGTGTCTATTAGAGAACCGTCCCTGTCGTCCTGCGTCTCTCTGGTAACCACCAGGAAATAATCAGTTTCCTCATAATCGACTGCCCTCCCTCTCACCTGGTTCTTGGCCATCCATAGTTAAAGCTGCACAACCCACAGATCGACTGGACTGCCGTAAAGGTAACCACTTGGTGTTAATTTCCCTCAGATTGTCTACATTCTGCCCTTGCCCCTGCCGTGTCTGTGCCCCAGTCCATTACAGATTCCCTGGACCTGTCATCAGTTCCTCTCAAGTATCACGATCTAGCTCCTGTGTTCAGCAAGCCCCACGCCCTGTCTCTGCCGCCTGATAGGCAGTACGACTGCGCCACTGTCCTCCAGCCTGGAGCTCCTCTCCCCCGTAGCCAGTTGTATAACCTCTCTCGCACCTAGCACGAGGCTATGGAGGGGTACATCCAGGATTCCCTGGCCGCAGGACTTATTTGGCCTTCTTCCTCTCCAGTGGGTGCTGTTTTTTTCTTTGTGAATAAAAATGATGGGTCACTGAGGCCGTGCATAGACTTCCGCGGGCTGAAATATATCACAGTGAAGAACAAATGTCCCTTGCCATTCATTCATTCTGCTTTTGCCCCTCTATGGTGCCACGTGTTCACCAAACTCGACCTCCGGAATGCCTACCACCTTGTCCTTATCAGAGAGGGGGACGCGTGGAAAACTGCGATCCACCCACCACTTGGCCACTTTGAGTATTTGGTCATGCTTTTTGGTCTTACTAACGCCCCTGCTGTTTTCCAGAACCTAGTCGATGATGGGCTGAGGCATTTGACTGGACGCTTAGTTTTTGTCTATTTGGATGACATTAAAAAAATGTAAGGACCCTGAGGCTCACCAGCAACACATTCTCCAACAGCTTTGGGAGAATAAGCTTTTTGTTAAAGCTGAGAAATCTGAGTTTCATGCTTCCTCTGTCTTTCCTGGGTTATATTATTGCACGTTACGTATGTATCCCGCCAAAGTCATGGCAGTCACAGAGTTGGCTGCACCCTATAACCTGAAGCAGCTACAGTGTTTCCTGGGGTTTGCCAGTTTTTTACAGATGTTTAATCCGCAACTACAGCCATCTGGCAGCACCTCTCACCACTCTCACCTCCACTCTGTTCCACTGGACCCCTGAGACTGAGGCAGTATTCCTGGAACTCAAGTGCCGCTTCACTTCCGGTCCTCACTCAGCCAGACTCAGAACTCAAGTTCTCCGTGGAGGTGGACGCCTCCGACACCAGGGTAGGTGCTGTTCTGTCTCAACATTCCCCCTCTGATCAGAAACTCCACCCATGTGCATTCTTTTCTCGTAAGCTCTCACCTGCAGAGAAAAATGTTGACATCGGAAACCGGAAACTCTTGGCAGTTAAGCTGGCTCTTGAGGAATGGTTTAACTGGCTGGGTGGTTTTGCAGAAATGTGGATCAAATTTAGCTCAAACACAGGCCAAATCAAAACTTTGCCTACTATGTAAGATGTTTGTTATTGAGTGAAAACAATGTATAAAATTAACTTCTTGACTTTCTGGGCTGTGAATCGATAATGTCATCGGCCAACAAATAACACATCCTTGTCATCTGTGGAGTTTTCGCTTTCACCACATATCAACGTTGTTCAAGATTCATATAGTTTTCACTTCTCCACACTAACGGACCATGAGTCGCAGCCATCTTGAAATGGGCTCGTGGGAGTTACCTGCCCTTTTATGGCCGCATGCCCAGCTCATTTAATCCCTACCATTGAGTCGCTGAGTTGTCATAATGATTTAGCAAATGTACATCATCTAGGGGCACCGGAAAACACAATGTAAGTAACCTAATTTATGTCCCTCTTACTTCCCTGAATGCCTCTGCTGATCCTACAGCTATTGTATGCAGTAATCATGTGCCTATAAAACAGAGTTATACTGTTAGCACTTAGACATTGTGCCCTAGCAGGAAGTCCACCGTGTGCAGCTCACCCTGAACACACATAAATAACCGGAGCATGTCTACCTCTGTTTTTATTGCTTTACTGGGAGGCTAAGCAATCAGACATCACAGAAAAGTGCTAAAAAAATAGCCCATGTTAACATATGTAGCTTAATTAAGAAACAAGCTTCATTAAATCAATAATTTGCTAGTAACGGATGACATTCCTATTCTGACAATCTCTAAAACTCACTTAGATTATACCTTTGATGATACAATGGTAACAATACATGGTTACAAGATCTACAGAAAAGCTAAATGTGGAGGTGTGGCCGTTTTTATATTCAGAACCACATTCCCGTAAAGCTTAGAGAGGATCTCATGTTAATACTGCTGAAGTAATAGGGCTGCTGCTATAGACCACCAGGGGCTAAATGTCAGTAAATGGATAACGTGTGAAATGCTTGATAATGTATGCGATATCAACAGAGAGGTATATTTTCTGGGTGATTTAAATATTGACTGGCTTTCATCATGCTGCCCACTCAAGAGGAAGCTTCAAACTGTAACTAGTGCCTACAACCTGGTTCAGGTTATCAATCAATCTACCAGGATAGTCCAAGAGGTAAAGAGTGGCAGACAGGCTCAATGTCATGGCAGGCAGAAGGGTCAGGCAGGCGGGTACGGAGTCCAGAAAAACAGGCAAGGGTCAAAACCAGGAAGAATAGAAAACAGGAGCACAGTAAAAACCACGCTGGTTGACTTGAAAACATACAAGACGAACTGGCACAGGGATAAATACACTGGGGAAAATAAGCGACACCTGGAGGGGGTGGAGACAATCACAAGAACATGTGAAACAGATCAGAGTGTGATGCCTGTCTGGTGGATAGGTTATCTTGGCAATAGAGAAATGCTCACTAACAGGGATGTAAACTAATTTGTGCACAACATCTGAGAGAAATATGTTTTTTGTGCATATAGAACACTTCTGGGATCTTTCATATCAGCTCATGAAACATCAGACCAACACTTTTTAGCCCTGCATATCTCCTTTTAAAGACATTCATGTCAGAGATTATTTGCAGTTTCTCTAACAATCTAACTAATTCAAACCAACATACGTGTACATTAAACCAGGTGAAATGATCCAATGGGTTTATTACACCATTACCCCTCTAAACCACATGCCCAGGGTAACCTTGCTGAACCTCTTTAGACATGTGTTAGGCCACAAACCTTGAAGACAGAGAAACACCAAAACTGCTTTAGAAGCCACATCACTCCCTAGACATATTTGTCAGGTCCATATTGCCCACACCCACAGGGGACTTCTTTTCATTTTGAAGACATTTTAAAACAACATGTTTTTGCGTTTTCTTATGTTACTAAAGTCCTTTATTTTTGAGACACAAAGTTCAAATATGTTTTTTCATATACAGTTTGTACCTCTCCACGAGAGATTACTTCAACCATTACAACCTTTCTCTCTGCTTCATTTTGACATTACCTAAAGAGCTTGGCAAAGTGTTAAAGATGAAATAGACAAAATCAGGTATAACAGTTGACATTTATTGATCTCTTTCTGCCCTGGAAAGAACCATGGTAGACTTAATGGTACCTATAGGCTTTTCCTATATATGTACAACAGTACAATGACAGAGTGTCCTGTAGGTTGTCGTGGTGACCCATCTAGTTGGTGTTGTCCTTGGTATGCTCCATGATGGCCATCAGAGCCAGCCAAGTCTCCTTGGCAGTAGGAAGGATCTGATTAGCTGGCGGGATGAAACCATAGCAACCGGTGTCTCTTAGCTCAAAGGTGTAGGAGTACTTGATGCCCTGGTTGTAGGTCCAATCAATGGTACCACCACTAGCCGGATCTGGAATTGACCGGAAAAAAAGGAAATGTCCTGGTCAAGGCTCTACAGTGGTGATTATCATGTCACACACCTGGAGATATTCCATCTCAGACAGATCCTTCAGAAGAGTGAGCTGGACCTCATCCCTCGCAGTGATACGAAGGACCCGGTCCCTACAAAGACAGGAGAACCACTCAGCTTTCAACAACTATGCTTGGAGTTGAGAAAGAGAGAAAAAAGTGACCCAACAAAGACTGTGGCTAAATGCTTGCTTACAGCATCACTTACAGTTTTTGTCAACATTAACCATAAGCTTTGCTTCCTCTTTAAAGTTGCTTCCTCTTTAAATCATTGAAGATAGTCTGTCCTTTCCCCCCATGAGTAGTCATTTCTAATGATTCAGTTGAAGTGAGGATGGAAAAGTAAGAAACCCTGACTGTCGTTCAGTCAAAAGAAGCAACTCATGTCTCCAGAATCAAATCAAATCAAATGTATTTATATAGCCCTTCTTACATCAGCTGATATCTCAAAATGCTGTACATAAACCCAGCCTAAAACCCCAAACAGCAAGCAATGCAGGTGTAGAAGCACGGTGGCTAGGAAAAACTCCCTAGAAAGGCCAAAACCTAGGAAGAAACCTAGAGAGGAAACAGGCTATGAGAGGTGGCCCGGTCCTCTTCTGGCTGTGCCAGGTGGCGATTATAACAGAACATGGCCAAGATGTTCAAATGTTCATAAATGACCAGCATGGTCAAATAATAATAATCACAGTAGTTGTCGAGGGTGCAGCAAGTCAGCAACTCAGGAGTAAATGTCAGTTGGCTTTTCATAGCCGATCATTAAGAGTATCTCTACCACTCCTGTTGTCTCTAGAGAGTTGAAAACAGCAGGTCTGGGACAGGTAGCACGTCAGGTGAACAGCTCAAGATTCCATAGCCGCTGGCAGAAGAATCACGGGGGCAAGCATGACATATGGCATTATTACCCTTCCTATGGTTCCTCAATCTTTACATAGCAACTATTGGTGATATATTAAACATGACACCAAATAGAATTGGGCAGTTTTACAAACAATTTGTGCCATTGGTGTGTCCACTCACCCCTCAAAAGTCTCCTTGACGAAAACGGCCACAAACAGCGCAGTCAAAATGAGCAGCCCCTTCATCGTGTAGGCCACCAACTGCTAACAGTCAGTATCTGGATAACGTGTGAAATGCTTGACAATGTATGTGATATCAACAGAGAGATTTATCTTCTGGGTGATTTAAATATTGACTGACTTTCATCATGCTGCCCACTCAAGAGGAAGCTTCAAACTGTAACTAGTGCCTGCAACCTGGTTCAGGTAATCAATCAACCTACCAGGGTAGCTACAAACAGCACAGAAATGAAATCATCAACATGTATTGATCACATCTTTACTAATATTGATCACACCTTTACTAATGCTGCAGACAGGAGCTTGAAAGCAGTATCCAAATCCATTAGATGTAGTGATGACGATATAGTAGTCATATCTAGGAAAACCAAAGATCCAAAGGCTGGGCCTAATTAAACAACAGGTGCAGACTAACAGTGAAATGCTTACTTACGTGTCATTTTCCATCAAAGCAGAGTTAAAGATGAGGTAAAAAGAAATAGTAACACTAGGAATAAATACACAGTGAATAACTAATAAAAATACACATTTAAAATAATATGGCTATATACAGGGAGTACCTGTAACGAGTCGATGTGCAGGGGTACGAAGTTGAAGTCGGAAGTTTACATACACCTTAGTCAAATACATATTATCTCAGTTTTTCACAATTCCTGACATTTATTCCTAGTACACATTCCCTGTTTTAGGTCAGTTAGGATCACCACTTTATTGTAAGAATGTGAAATGTCAGAATAATCGTAGAGTGATTTCTTTCATCACATTTCCAGTGGGTTAGAGGTTTACATACACTCAATTAGTATTTGTTAGCATTGCTTTTAAATTGTTTAACTTGGGTCAAACATTTTGGGTAGCCTTCCACAAGCTTCCCACAATAAGTTGGGTGAATTTTGGCCTACTCCTCCTGACAGAGCTGGTGTAACCGAGTCAGGTTTGTAGGCCTCCTTGCAAGCACACGCTGTTTCAGTTCTGCCCACATATTTTCTATAGGATTGAGATCAGGGTTTTGTGATGGCCACTCCAATACCCTGACTTTCTGTCCTTAACCATTTTGCCACAACTTTGGAAGTATGTTTGGGGTCAATGTCCAATTTGAAGACCCATTAGCGACCAAGCTTTAACTTCCTGACTGATGTCTTCAAATGTTACTTCAAAATATCCACATATTTTTCCGACCTAATGATGCCATCTATTTTGTGATGTGCACCAGTCCCTCCTGCAGCAAAGCACACCCACAATATGATGCTGCCACCCCCGTGCTTCACGGTTGCGATGGTGTTCTTCGGCTTGCAAGCCTCCTCCTTTTTCCTCTGAACATAAAGATAGTCATTATGTCCCCATGTGCAGTTGCAAAACGTAGTCTGGCTTTTTTAAGGCCTTTTAGTAGCAGTGGGTTCTTCCTTGCTGAGCGGCCTTTCCGCTTATGTCGATATAGGACACGTTTTACTGTGGATATAAATACTTTTGAAGCTGTTTCCTTCAGCATATTCACAATGTCCTTTGCTGTTGTTCTGGGATTGATTTGCACTTTTCACACCAAAGTACGTTCATCTCTAGGAGACAGAACGCGTCTCCTTCCTGAGTGGTATGAAAACTGCGTGGTCGCATGGTGTTTATACTTGCCTTTGTACAGATGAACGTGGTATCTTCAGGTGTTTAGAAATTACTCCCAAGGATGAACCAGACTTGTGGAGGTCTACAATTGTTTTTCTGGGGTCTTGGCTGATTTCTTTTGATTTTCCCATGATGTCAAGCAACGAGACACTGAGTTTGAAGGTGGGCCTTGAAATACATCCACAGGTACACCTCCAATTGACTCAAATGATGTCAATTAGCCTATCAGAAGCTTCTAAAGCCATGACATCATTTCTGGAATTTTCCAAGCTGTTTAAAGGCACAGTCAATTTAGTGTATGTAAACTTCTGACCCACTGGAATTGTGATACAGTGAATTTTAAGTGAAATGATCTGTCTGTAAACAATTGTTGGAAAAATTACTTGTGTCATGCACAAAGTAGATGTCCTAACCTTCTTGCCAAAACTATTGTTAGTTTAAAAAGACATTTGTGGAGTGGTTGAAAAATGTGTTTTAATGACTCCAACCTAAGTGTATGTAAACTTCCGACTTCAACTGAAGGTATGTACAACACATATAGGTAAGGGTAAAGTGACTAGGCAACAGGCTAGATAATAGTTGCAGCAGTGTGTGTGTGTGTGTGTGTGTGTGTGTGTGTGTGTGTGTGTGTGTGTGTGTGTGTATATGTGTGTCCACACACATCCAGCTGGCATAGAAGAGAGGAGAGGAACATGCAGATCAACTCAAAGAAAAACAAGGGAAAGAGAAAATGGAGTGAACATTTATTATGAGATGAGGAATAAGTGAACTCAATGACTTACATCGAAATGCATTTACATATTCTTTACCCCTTTACACTTGTGTGTATAAGGTCGTAGTTGTGGAATTGTTAAGTTAGATTACTCATTGGTTATTACTGCATTGTCGGAACTAGAAGCACAAGCATTTCGCTACACTCACATTAACATCTGCTAACCATGTGTATGTGACAAATAAAATTTGATTAGATTTGTTTTGGTTGATTGTGTTTATATACTGAACAAAAATATAAATGCAACATGCAACAATTTTCAAGATTTTACTGAGTTACAGTTCCTATAAGATAATCAGTCAATTTAAATAAATTAGGCCCAAATCTATGGATTTCACATGACTGGAAAGGCACAGCCTTGGAGGGCATAAGCCCACCCACTTGGGAGCCAGGTCCAGCCAATCAGAATGAGTTTTTCCCCACAAAAGGGCTTTATTACAGACAGAAATACTCTTGTTTCATCAGCTGTCCGGGTGGCTGGTTTCAGATGATCCTGCAGATGAAGAAGCCGGAAAAGGAAGTCCTTGGCTGTTGTGGTCTGCGGTTGTGAGGGCAGTTAGACATACTGCAAAATTCTCTAAAACGACTTTGGAGGTGGCTTATGGTAGAGAAATTAACATTAAATGATCTGCCAACAGCTTTGGTGGTCATTAGTCTAGTCAGCATATACATTTGACACTCCCTCAAAACTTGAGATATCAGTGGCATTGTGCTGTGTTATTGTCCCCAGCACAAGGTGCACCTGATCTGGCTGTTTAATCATCTTCTTGATATGCCACCCCTATAAGGGCACAAGGTTAGACCCAGATGCAGACACAGGAGGCAGATGGTTAGAGTCTTTGTTTATTAATGTCCAAAAGGAGTATGAAAGAGAAAGGTCGTGGACAGGCAAAAGGTCAAAACCAGATTCTTGGTCCAAGAGGTGAAGAGTGGCAGACAGGCTCGATGTCATGGCAGGCAGAAGGGTCAGGCAGGCGGGTACGGAGTCCAGAGAAACGGGCAAGGGTCAAAACCAGGAAGACTAGAAAAAAAAGAATAGAAAACAGGAGCATGGTAAAAACCACGCTGGTTGACTTGAAAACATACAAGACGAACTGGCACAGAGTGACCGGAAACACAGGGATAAATACACTGGGGAAAATAAGCGACACCTGGAGGGGGTGGAGACAATCAAAAGAACAGGTGAAACAGATCAGAGCGTGACGCCTGTCTGGTGGATAGGTTATCTTGGCAATAGAGAAATGCTCACTAACAGGGATGTAAACTAATTTGTGCACAACATTTGAGAGAAATATGTTTTTTTGTGCATATAGAACACTTCTGGGATCTTTCATATCAGCTCATGAAACATCAGACCAACACTTTTTAGCCCTGCATATCTCCTTTTAAAGACATTCATGTCAGAGATTATTTGCAGTTTCTCTAACAATCTAACTAATTCAAACCAACATACTTGTACATTAAACCAGGTGAAATGATCCAATGGGTTTATCACACCCATTACCCCTCTAAACCACATGCCCAGGGTAACCTTGCTGAACCTCTTTAGACATGTGTTAGGCCACAAACCTTGAAGACAGAGAAACACCAAAACTGCTTTAGAAGCCACATCACTCCCTAGACATATTTGTCAGGTTCATATTGCCCACACCCACAGGGGACTTCTTTTCATTTTGAAGACATTTTAAAACAACATGTTTTTTTCTTATGTTACTAAAGTCCTTTATTTTTGACACACAAGTTCAAATATGTTTTTTCATATACAGTTTGTACCTCTCCACGAGAGATTACTCCAACCATTACAACCTTTATCTCTGCTTCATTTTGCCATCACCTAAAGAGCTTGGCAAAGTGTTAAAAATGAAATAGACAAAATCAGGTATAACAGTTGACATTTATTGATCTCTTTCTGGCCTGGAAATAACCATGGTAGACTTAATGGTACATCTAGGCTTTTCCTATATATGTACAACAGTACAATGACAGTGTCCTGTTGGTTGTCGTGGTGACCCATCTAGTTGGTGTTGTCCTTGGTATGCTCCATGATGGCCATCAGAGCCAGCCAAGTCTCCTTGGCAGTAGGAAGGATCTGATTAGCTGGCAGGATGAAACCATAGCGACCGGTGTCTCTCAGCTCAAAGGTGTAGGAGTACTTGATGCCCTGGTTGTAGGTCCAATCAATGGTACCACCACTAGCCTGATCTGGAATTGACAAGAAAAAAGGGAATTGACAATAGTTAATGTCACAGAGTATATAACAGCATTGTTTATATTATTCAGATGGAGTGTGCTCATGTTGATAGACCGTGGTGGACTAGAGTGTACTGGAATGGCACGCGATGGGATCCATTTAGAGCAATTAATAGGTTAAGCCAGTGTTTGACACTTACAGATGGTGTTGATTATGCTGCCGTATCTGTAGGAGGTTCCGTACAGGGAAGCCAGATCAGTGATAGCCTTCCTGGCCAGGTTGTGCTGTGGGCAGATAATAAAAGTAACCTAACTAGTACCCTGTTGGAGCCTCAATTCCCCTGGTGAGGCCACATGTAGTGGAGAATGCAGGCAGGGTGCCGCCTATAGGCACGGATGCCACAAGTTGTTACCAAACATGTCAAAGACAACTAGTTGATGGATGCTGAACTCACCAGTTCGCTCTCGTCCTTGCAGGGGGTCCTGGTGTAACCATAGGGATAGAGGAGCATCTGGGAATAGGAATGGATGGACACGAAAGCCTGCAGGTTGCCATGAGACTTGACAAAGTCCACGATGGACTTGACCTCAGACTCAGAGTGAGCCTTGGGTCCACGGTAAGTCTCAGAGCAGGGGCTGTCACTGGCACCGGGACCTACCAAAGATAACAGAGGAGATAGACAAAAGGACAAAAGTATAAAAGAGATTAGTGCCAGACTAAAAAATAACAATGCACATTTTCCACAGTAAAATACTGTCTCACCAGGTGCAAGGAGATACCTCTTTATTTGACAAGAAAATGTAGATTTGGTCTCTTATTGAGTTTGTGACATCTGAATCTTTTGTATTTGAGTGAACATTTAAGTGAACTGGAAAATATACCTCCAAAACCAGCATCCCAGTTTCTGTTGGGGTCAGTTCCAATGCAGGAAGAGCCAGGGTTGGGCTTCCTGGTCTTACGCCACATACGGTTCTGTGGAACATGAAAGGTTGATGAAGTCAGAGAGAAGTCAAATGACAAAACAGGATACAACACTGAGATTTGTGAAAATTAGATTTGATAGTTGATATTTGGTACAGATGTAAGATCTTAATTTGATCACCCTGCAGCAGGAGAACTTTTAAAATGTGCAGTGTATTTGAGGTTTGAAAAGACTTCTGAAGTTTAATTTCCACTTTGACATTTCAGATTTGATTTGCAACAAATGTATCAACCCTTACAAAATTGTCCATTAATTATAATCCACATTATAATTCAAATGTCCTGTTGCTACAGGATTATTTTCATGCTGTAGCAAACTGGCTCACATATGTACAAGAGATTCAGATCACACACACACGTGTAACATGGAGTTAATAATCAAAGAGGTGGAGCTGTATAACGTGATGTAAACGCAATGTAACATTTAGTAATCATAGCGATCAAGTACGGAACATTAACCTAAAATGTACCGTAAATGACACATTTTCTGTTGTGAGCGACTCACGCTAGTGTGGGTGTAGTAGTAGCCATCAGGGTTGGTCACAATCTCCAGGAAGATGTCCATCTTGTCCAGGATGGCGGTGAGGGCGGCGTCACGTCCGTAGTCGGTCACAATCTGGACATGGAAACAGAAAGATGATATCATAAATCTTACATGATGACTGCCCATACATAGTGAGTAATAGTGGGAGTGATACAGTGGTTTGGTGAACAGATGCGTAGATGAAGAGAGGGGAAAGGTTTAAAGACTGTCAGTGAGTTAGCGCTGATGCACCTTCTTTGCGAACCAGGTGCCGCTAGCCTGTGTCACCCATTCCCTGGAGTGGATTCCAGTGTCAAGCCAGATACCAGGTTTGTTGGTTCCACCAGTGCTAAACTAGAAAATAGAGAAGGGGGGGGGGGGGGGGGGGGGATGTAATGAACATCTACCGTAATTCTCAAATACTGTAAACTTGAGACATTTTACATACAACCAAGCACTTAATTAACATGTACCAAAAAATGGTCCAGGA
Source organism: Oncorhynchus mykiss (assembly GCF_013265735.2). Taxonomy (NCBI): domain Eukaryota; kingdom Metazoa; phylum Chordata; class Actinopteri; order Salmoniformes; family Salmonidae; genus Oncorhynchus; species Oncorhynchus mykiss. Next base: position 49,227,019 of record NC_048565.1, read on the forward strand.
TCAGGATCAGGCAAAAACTAGGCTTGTATGTCTCTATTAGATTTATATTTCACGTGTAAAGAGTACTCGTTAGTTATATGACAAGGCCCACTGTGGTCAGGAACTTACCTTGAGCACATTCAGGGGGCGTCCCTGGTAGCTCTGGCCAATCACAATCTTGCTAACCAGGTTGGGATTCTCAGCCACCAGCATGTCCTGGAAAGCGTAGATCTGGAGAGAGAGAAAGAGAGATGTTACAGTCAACTCAAACAATATTCTAGGTATCATGTCAGACCATGTCACTGTCATGTCACTCTTATGTGGATCTTATGATAACAGTCTAAAAGTGTCTGCCTGAATGTGTGCTGCTCTGAGTGGTCATGCGAAATGGGCTGTCCCATTTCTCCTTGCCGCTTGCGTTTCGGGATACAGAACTTACGTCGGCTATGGTGTGGTAGTTGGAGTAGTCGTAGTCATCACTGGTTCTGGGGGCAGTGGCGCGGGCGGAACTCAGCATCTGCTCCTTCTCCTCATCCAGCATAACCTGTGGGCAAAAGGGAGGTCAAAAGTCACGACAAGGCTTATTCAACCATCGTATTTATTTACTGAAAGTCACGACATGGATTTACACATTTCAAGATCAGCCAAGACGAAGTAAGACGGAAGTAATCACCCTGACCTCAGTCACTTTCTCCCTGACACAGAAAGCAGTCCTACCTGCAGGTCCTTGATCATGATGAAGTACTCAATGTCCTCGGTCTCCAGGAAGGCCTTGACAGTCTGCAGGCTGGTGAAGGGAACTCTGATGTCCACAGAAGTGGGGAGGTCAGTGGTTTCCATCCACACATCCAACTGGGACAGAGAAGAGGAATGGCACTTTAGGTCAACAAACCAACACAATGGGCCGGTCTCCCAGACACAGATTAAGCCTAGTCCTGGACTAAAATGTTTGCCGATATAAGTGTTTTGAGCAGCTATAGTGAAAGGGAAATGGCCTGGTCAAGGCTCTACAGTGGTGATTATCATGTCACATACCTGGAGATATTCCATCTCAGACAGATCCTTCAGAAGAGTGAGCTGGACCTCATCTCTCGCAGTGATACGAAGGACCTGGTCCCTACAAAGACAGGAGAACCATTCAGCTTTCAACAACTATGCTTGGAGTTGAGAAAGGGAGAGAAAAAAGTGACCCAACAAAGACTGTGGCTAAATGCCTGCTTACAGCATCACTTACAGTTTTTGTCACCATTAACCATAAGCTTTGCTTCCTCTTTAAATCATTGAAGATATTATCTTTCCGTTCCCCCCATGAGTAGTCATTTCTAACGATTCAGTTGAAGTGAAGATTGAAAAGTAATAAAGTCTGACTGTCGTTCAGTCTAAAGAAGCATCTCATGTCTCCAGAATCACAGGGGCAAGCATGACATATGGCATTATTACCCTTCCTATGGTTCCTCAATCTTTACATAGCAACTACTGGTGATATATCCAATATGACATCAAATAGAATTGGACAGTTTTACAAAAATGAGTACCATTGGTGTGTCCACTCACCCCTCAAAAGTCTCCTTGCCGAAAACGGCCACAAACAGCGCAGTCAAAATGAGCAGCCCCTTCATCGTTGCCTATGGAGTAGAGCCACAGGCAGTAGCCTCCACCTTTTATGCTACACGCCAGATCACATGACCAAACCACGATCTTGCTTAAGGGTACTTACGTGTTATGCCTGCTGCTTTGCTTCCCACGCTACCTCTGAGATATTTGGAAGTACCAGACGGCTGGTTTCTGCACCTTTTGCATCAGTTCTGCCAGCAGTTTTATGCATTTATACATGTCTTTATGAATAAATCTGAAACAAACATATACACTGTAGTTTCAGGGCCGGTTCCAGACATAAGCAACATAAGCGATCACTTAGGGCCAATGACTCCCCCCCCCAAAAAATGTATATATACAGTGAGCTCCAAAAGTATTGGGAGAGTGACAACTGTTTTATTTATTTTGGCTCTGTACTCCAGATACAATGACAATGTGGTTTAAAGTGCACTGTCAGCTTTCATTTTAAGGTATTTTCATCCATATCATGTGAACAGTTTAGAAATTGCAGCACTTTTTATACATAGTCTCCACATTTTAGGGGAGCAAAAGTTTTGGGACAAATTTCCTTCTACTTAAGTTTTTTTTACTAGGCAAGTCAGTTAAAAACAAATTCTTATTTACATTGACAGCCTACCCCAGCGACACTGGGCCAATTGTGTGCCACCCTATAGGACTCCCAATCACAGCCAGTTGTAATGCAGTGTAACGACGTTCGTCTGTACGCGAGGCGGACCAAAGCGCAGCGTGGTTGTTTTGATTCATGTTTTAATAAATAACTTCACATGAACAAACTAACAAAAACAAGAAATGTGACAACGCAAAACAGTCCTATCCTGTGACAACAAACACAGTGACAGGAACAATCACCCACAAACACACAGTGAAACCCAGGCTACCTAAGTATGATTCTCAATCAGAGACAACTAATGACACCTGCCTCTGATTGAGAACCATACTAGGCCGAAAACATAGAAATGCCCCAAAACATAGAAAAACAAACAGACTGCCCACCCAACTCACGCCCTGACCATACTAAATAAATACAAAACAACGGAAAATCAAGGTCAGAACGTGACAGTACCCCCCCCCAAAGGTGCGGACTCCGGCCGCAAAACCTTGACCTATAGGGGAGGGTCTGGGTGGGCGTCTGTCCACGGTGGCGGCTCTGGCGCGGGACGCGGACTCCACTTCATCATTGTCTTAGTCCGCCTTATTGTCCGCCTCCGTGGCTTTCTCACCATGGCCACCCCTCTCAATGACCCCACTGGACAGAGGGGCAGCTCGGGACAGAGGTGAAGCAGCTGCTCGGGACAGAGGGGCGGCAGCTGCTCGGGGCAGAGGGGCAGCTGCTCGGGACAGAGGGGCGGCAGCAGCTTGGGACAGAGGGGCGATAGCAGCTCGGGACAGAGGGGCGGCAGCTGCTCTGGACAGAGGGGCAGCTGCTCGGGCGGCCCCTGGCTGACTGGCGGCACTGGCGGCCCCTGGCTTACTGGCGGCACTGGCGGCCCCTGGCTTACTGGCGGTCCTTGGCTGACTGGCGACACTGGCGGCCCCTGGCTGACTGGCGGCACTGGCGGCCCCTGGCTGACTGGCGGCACTGGCGGCCCCTGGCTGACTGGCGGCACTGGCGGCCCCTGGCGGCACTGGCGGCCCCTGGCTGACTGGCGGCACTGGCGGCCCCTGGCTGACTGGCGGCCCCTCGCTGACGGGCGGCACTGGTGGCCCCTGGCAGACGGGCGGCACTGGCGGCTCCTGGCAGACGGGCGGCACTGGCGGCTCCTGGCAGACGGGCGGCACTGGCGGCTCCTGGCAGACGGGCGGCACTGGCGGCTCCTGGCAGACGGGCGGCACTGGCGGCGCTGGGCAGACGGGCGGCACTGGGCAGACGGGCGGCACTGGCGGCGCTGGGCAGACGGGCGGCACTGGCGGCGCTGGGCAGACGGGCGGCACTGGCGGCGCTGGGCAGACGGGCGGCACTGGTGGCTCCTGGCAGACGGGCGGCACTGGCGGCGCTGGGCAGACGGGCGGCACTGGCGGCGCTGGGCAGACGGGCGGCACTGGCGGCGCTGGGCAGACGGGCGGCACTGGCGGCGCTGAAGAGGAGGAAGGCTCTGGAAGCGCCGGACTGAGTAGCTCTCGTAGCGCCGAACAGGCGGGAGACTCCGGCAGCGCTGGAGAGGAGGAAGCCCTTGTAAGGATGGGCCGGAGAGACAGCCTGGTACAGCTGCCACCGGAGGCTGGTGCGTGGAGGTGGTGACGGATAGACCGGGCCGTGCAGGCGCACTGGAGCTCTTGAGCACCGAGCCTGCCCAACCTTACCCGGTTGAATGGTCCCGGTCGCCCTGCCAGTGCGGCGAGGTCGAATAGCCCGCACTGGGCTATGCAGGCGAACCGGGGACACCATGCGCAAGGCTGGTGCCATGTAAGCCGGCCCAAGGAGACGCACTGGAGACCAGATGCGTAGAGCCGGTTTCATGGCACTTGGCTCGATGCCCACTCTAGCCCGGCCGATACGCGGAGCTGGAATGTACCGCACCGGGCTGTGCACCCGCACTGGGGACACCGTGCGCTCCACAGCATAACACGGTGCCTGCCCGGTCTCTCTAGCCCGCCGGTAACCACAGGAAGTTGGCTCAGGTCTCCTACCTGGCGTAGCCATACTCCCTGTTAGCCCCCCCCCCAAGAAATTTTTCTGGCTGCCTCTGCTCTCCTAGCTGCCTCCACCTGTACCCATGGGAGGCGATCCTTTCCCGCCAGGATCTCCTCCCATGTGTAGCAACCCTTGCCGTCCAACACATCGTCCCAAGTCCATTCCTCCTTGTGCCGCTGTTGCCCGTTACCACGCCGCTTGGTCCTTGGTTGGTGGGTGATTCTGTAACGACGTTCGTCTGTACGCGAGGCGGACCAAAGCGCAGCGTGGTTGTTTTGATTCATGTTTTAATAAATAACTTCACATGAACAAACTAACAAAAACAAGAAATGTGACAACGCAAAACAGTCCTATCCTGTGACAACAAACACAGTGACAGGAACAATCACCCACAAACACACAGTGAAACCCAGGCTACCTAAGTATGATTATCAATCAGAGACAACTAATGACACCTGCCTCTGATTGAGAACCATACTAGGCCGAAAACATAGAAATGCCCCAAAACATAGAAAAACAAACATAGACTGCCCACCCAACTCACGCCCTGACCATACTAAATAAATACAAAACAACGGAAAATCAAGGTCAGAACGTGACATGCAGCCTGGATTTGAACCAGGAACTGCTGTGACCTCTCTTACACTGAGATGCAGTGCCTTAGGTCGCTGCGCCACTCGGGAGCCAAACTGTGTACAGTATGTGTATTCATGTGTAGTATAAAGTAAAGTATGTGGGCCCATATTCATAGGACACAATGACCACAACAAGCTTGTGACTCCACAAACTTGTTGGATGCATTTTCTGTTTGTTTTTTGTTGTGTTTCAGATTATGTTGTGCCCAATACAAATGTATAATAAATAATGTATTGTGTCATTTTGAAGTCGCTTTTATTGTAAATAAGAATAGAATATGTTTCTGAACACTTCTTCATTAATGTGGATGCTAACATGATTACCGATAATCCTGAATGAATCGTGAATAATGAGTGAGAAAGTTAGACACAGAAATATCATAACCCCCCAGGACAATACTAACCTCCCCTTTTATTTTTTTGTAATGGTGAACTTTAGCAAGTCTTCGATGCATGATATTTGTGTGTCTGTAATGAGAAGGGCAGGGCTTTAAGTTGATACTGCTGCTCTGATTGACACTGTCTCCGTCCCGATCACCTCTGAGCTCATGTTTCGGTCTGATCATATAAAATAACTCACCAACAGTAACTTTTGAACCCTTCAAGCTAGAGACACCAAACAAACTTTAACATGTTAAGGCTATACTAACGTCAAGTTCTTGAACATTTTTAGCAATTGTAAGTATACACATACATTTGCAAACATTTGCATAAAATAACTCAACAACAATAACTCTTGAACCGTTCAAGCTAGATATACCAAGCCAACTTTCAAATGTTCAGGTTATCCCAATTTCAAATTGTTTCAAACTTTTATAAACTATAGCAAAACAACTATTGTACAAAATACTAGGAACATCTTCCTAATATTGAGTTGCCCACACTTTTACTCTCAGAACAGCTTCAATTCATCGGGGCATGAACTCTATAAGGCGTCAAAAGCGTTCCACAGGGATTCTGGCTTATGTTGACTCCAGTGCTTCCCATAGTTGTGTCATGTTGGCTGGATGTCCTTTGGGTGGTGAACCATTTTTGATACACACGGGAAACTGTTGAGTGTGAAAAACCCAGCAGCTTTGCAGTTCTTGACGCACTCAAACAGGTGTGCTTGGGACCTACCACCATACCCCGTTCAAAGGCACTTCAATATTCTGTCTTGCCCATTCACCCACTGAATGGCACATATAAACAATCCATGTATTAGTTGTCTTAATTGAGGCTTGTTAAATCCACTTCAAATGTTACAGCTGTTTAAGTAACCGCATGAACAAAACGTTCTGTAACTTTATAAACAACTGACATTTGGACCACTTTCCCAACAAGTCAGACAAAAAGTTAGATTGTATGACATCTTCATCTACTTCTCTATTATTCAAATCTGAAGTTGGAAAAAAAATATGTCCTACCGATCAAACGTTACAGCTGTTTTATTAACTTCTTATGGCTGCAGAGGCAGTATTGAGTAGCTTGGATGAAAGGTTCCCAGAGGTGCCCAGAGTAAACGGCCTGCTCCTCAATCCCAGTTGCTAATATATGCATATTATTAGTAGTATTAGATAGAAACCACTCTGAAGTTGTTTCTAAAACTGTTTGAATGATGTCTGTGAGTTTAACAGAACTCATATGGTAGGCAAAAACCTGAGAAGAAATCCAAACAGGAAGTGGGAAATCTGAGGTTGGTCGATTTTCAACCCAGCCCCGATTGAATACACAGTGGGATATTGGTTATGTTGCACTTCCTAAGGCTTCCACTAGATGTCAACCGTCTTTAGAAACTTGTTTGAGGATTCTACTATGAAGTGGGGGCTCATAAGGGCTGTGCCAGGTGTCTCATAAGGGCTGAGCCAGGTGTCTAGCAGATTGCCACAGGCTCTGAGGCGCGGTCACGAGAGAGTTAGCTCTCGTTCCATTGCTTTTCTACAGACATAGGAATTCTCCGGTTGGAACATTATTGACGTTTTATGTTAAAAACAACCTAAAGATTGATTCCATACATCGTTTGACATGTTTCTACAGACAGTAACAGAACTTTTTGACATTTTGTCTGCAACTAGGGAACGCGCTTCATGACTTTGGATTTGTTTACCAAACGTGCTAACAAAAGTAGCTCTTTGGACATAAATGATGAACATCATCGAACTAAATCAAACATTTAATGTGGAACTGGGATTCCTGGGAGTGCATTCTGATGAAGATCATCAAAGGTAAGTGAATATTTATAATGCTATTTCTGACTTCTGTTGACTCCACAACATGGCGGGTATCTGCATGGCTTGTTTTGGCGCTGTACTCAGTTTATTGCATGGTGTGCTTTTTACGTAAAGCTTTTTTGATATCTGACACAGCCGTTGCATTAAGGGGAAGTATATCTTTAATTCCATGTATAACACTTGTATTTCATCAACATTTATGATGAGTATTTCTGTAAATGGATGTGGTTCTCTGCAAAATCACCAGATGTTTTGGAAGCAAAACATTACTGAACATAACGCGCCAATGTAAACTGAGATTTTTTAACAACAAGTTTATCTTTAAAATGGTGTATAATACTTGTATGTTTGAGGAATTTTAATTATGAGATTTCTGTTGTTTGGATTTGGCGCCCTGCACTTTCACTGGCTGTTGTCAAATCGATCCCGTTAACGGGATTTCAGCTGTAAGTAGTTTTAAGATATTAATACATTAACATGTGTGACATGAATTATCAACAGAATTGAGTAGCCAGCCAGGGGTTGGAACCGATTCAGGGAACAGAACCAAAAACCCGGAAAATAACATATTTCAAAGGAACAGAATCAGAACCGCAAATGAAAGTTATCTTTACTGTTCCGGAATATAACCGTTATTTTAAAAGCATGGGTACCGGTTAATAACGCTCTTTCTTTCCAGTTCCACAAAAGAAAACGCAACAAAGCGCCAATGCAAAGTGCTCACTCTGCCTGGCTGCCAGCTGAAAACCTGCCCCTCCCCCAAAGCATAGTCTATGGATTTGGCTAGTTTAGCTGCAACCGTTGCTAACAGGTGTATAAAATCGAGCACACAGCCATGCAATCTCCATAGACAAAAACATTGGCAGTAGAATGGCCACCTAGGATGCAACAAGTCAGTTCGTCAAATTTCTTCCCTGCTAGAGCTGCCCCGGTCAAATGTAAGTGCTGTTATTGTGAAGTGGAAATTTCTAGGAGCAACAATGGCTCAGCCACAAAGTGATAAGCCACACACGATCACTGGTCCGATGGACAAATCTAGGTTTGGCAGATGCCAGGAGAACGCCATCTGCCCAAATGCATAGTGCCAACTGTAAAGTTTGGTGGAAATGGACTAATGGTCTGAAGCTGTTTTTCATGGTTCGGGCTAAGCCCCTTAGTTCCAGTGAAGGGAAATCTTAACTCTACAGCACACAATGACATTCTAGACGATTCTTGCTTCCAACTTTGTGGCAACAGTTTGGGGAAGGCCTTTTCCTGTTTCAGCATGACAATGCCCCCGTGCACAAAGCGAGGTCCATTTAGAAAGGGTTTGTCGAGATCCGTGTGGAAGAATTTGACTGGTCTGCACAGAGTTCTGACCTCAACCCCATTGAAAATCTCTGGGATGAATTGGAACGCCAACTGCGAGCCAGGCCTAATTGTCCAACATCAGTGCTTGACTTCACTAATGCTCTTGTGGCTGAATGGAAGCAAGTCCCTGCAGAAATGTTACAACAACTAGTGGAAAGCCTTCCTAGAAGAGTGCGGGCTGTTATAGCTGCAAAGGGGGGACCAACTCTATATTAATGCCCATGATTTTGGAATGAGATATTCGACGAACAGGTGTCCATATACTTTTGGTCATGTAGTGAATTTTAAATTGTATGTCAAAACTAAAGGACTTTAGTAACATCACAAAATGCAAAAACATGTTGTTTTAAAATGTCTTCCAAATGAAAAGAAGTGCCCTGTGGGTGTGGGAAATATTAACATGGCAAATATTTCTAGGGAGTGATATGGCTTCTAAAGCAGTTTTGTTGTCTCTCTGTCTCCAAGGCTTTTGGCTTGACCTGGTTGAATGCACAGGTATGGTGATTTGAACGAGTTAGATTGTTAGATAAACTGCAAATAATCTCTGACAGATGAACGTCTTTAATGGAGACATATAGGACATGTGGGGCATGTAAAAATATAAACACAACAAAACACAATCATTCTTAAACAATGCATAACAAAATTATGTTTGATGTAAGTCATTGATTTCACTTATTCCTTGTCTCTAATTTTTCAAATGTGAGTACCGTAATAGTCAAAAGGACTCTGAGTCAGTCCTCAAAAAGGGTTGCGACAACCCTTGGGGGCATATCTTTTACAGTACAGAATACAAACACAGGCAAACTAAGCAAATGGAACAGTAAGGGAAAAAACAGAAAATCTGGTCCATTCTCATTGTCCTTCTCGGTATCTGCTCCAGAAATACTCACCATTAGAGTTACATCAGAGTTGGTGTGGGAAACAGAACAGCAGGAGAAAACACCTGAAGAAGAAAACATCAACTTACTGTAACTAACCAAGGTCAAAGGTGGTGGGCAAGGTGTGTGGCTACACTCTTATTAATTACGATGAAAGGGGCTGCTCATCTTGACTATGCTGTTTGTGGACGTTATCGACAAGGAGACATTTGAGGCGTGAGTGATCATCATCAAGTACGGAAAATAAAGCACTTTGTGACAACTGCGGATGTAAGGGCTTTGATTGATTGATGAAATTATTATCACTTGTTTGCTACAGCAGTGGTAGCTGAGAAAAGGGTAATGACATATGGTGTTGATGGTCACCCTTTCTCTTTTTAGGTTTCCCCCATCTCTTTATTACAATTATTAGGGATGATGACATCATCGTTGTAATATCTGTACAGGCACCAGGTGCTTCAGATCACTTTGAAGGATGAGCTCCAGCACTCTCTCCTGAAGGACCTGGCTGAGATTAAAGATCTCCAGGTGGGGCATAATAACAGTGATCATAATATGATTATTATTCTTCTTATACAGATGTCGGATCTTAATTTGACCTGTATTGTCGCAGCAAAATAATCCTGCAGCAACAGAATGTCAATGTTTAGTCCATAATGTTGCTTGATCGGTGGCTAGGTTATTAGCTGGTCAAAACGAAGCTGCATGAAAAGTGGAATGCTGTTAATATATATCTGTATGTTCGTGCATGATTTCAGTGAATTTCTGTAAATCACTTAGCTCATCTGCAGCACATGAAAATGATCAGCAACAGAAAAGTGATCAAATGAATTTCTGTAAATAGGAATTTTAGAGGAAAACAATCAGAACAGAATTATCAGAGCAGATCCCTTCTCATACTGTATAATGTATGATCAGTCCATTTGATCTTTTCCCATGTGTTGATTTGTGAGTTCATCTACATGTTCCTCTGCTCTCTTCTTTCCCAGCCGGATGTGTGTGGATGGATCCCACTGACCTCTCCACTCCTGTGGACATCAGAGTTCCCGTCACCAGCCTGCAGACCTACAAGATCTTCCTGAGGACCGAGGACATCTCTTACTCTGTCACAGTAAAGATGGACAACTTTCTGAGCTGGGGAGGAAAGAGAGCTCATCTGCCTTTCTTACGCCATTCTATAGTCATTGTTATTCTTCAAAAAGTAATAACTGTACAGACTATGAAGCCACCAAAGTTATCCCCCTAACAATCAAATGATTCTTGAAAGAACCAAGGAGAGCGATCCGTGATATGAAACCTTTTGCCCCTTTTTATCTTAGGTTATGTTGGATGAGGAGTGGAGCAGATGCTGAGTGCTCATGCCGCAGAGCCCGGAATACTGATTACTACACCAAATACCAGGTCAGTGCCCAATAACACAGCCGGGAAAGCCTCAGCATCTATTATAACATCTATCATAACATTGTCATAAGATTGCAAAATAAAACTGTCATAGGACTGCATAATAACTTTGCAGAAACGATCTCTCTTGCACTGACTCTATGCACACACACTGGACTCTACCCACACACACATACTTACATTGACACCCCAACACACACACACACACACACACACTTTCACACTCACCACTTACGCTGCTGCAACTATTATCTATCCTGTTGCCTAGTCACTTTACCCGTACTTATATGTACAGTACATAGCTACCTCAATGACCTCGTACCCCTGCACATTGACTCGATACTCGTACTCCCTGTATATAACCATCTTATTTTCTATTCCCTGTATATAGCCATGTTATTTTTATTTGTTATTCACTGTGTATTTACTCCTAGTGCCACTATTTCTATTTTTCATGATTTATTTTATTTTATCTTTAACTCTGCGTAGTTGGAAAATGACCAGTAAATAAGCATTTCACTGTTAGTCTACACATGTTGTCTACGAAGCATGTGACAAACAGCATTTAATTTAATTTGATAACTCTGTCATAAGACTGCATAATAACACTGTCATAAGATTGAATACCAACACTGTAATAACAATGTTATTAGGCCTGTGTTAAAACTCCAGTCCTCAGAGCTCTTTGATTCTAATGTGAGATTCTCTTACTAGCTCTATCGCAATAGATCTACAGTTTCCAGGACATGATGGCTAAGAACCCCAACCTGGTGAGCAAGATTGTGATTGGCCAGAGCTTTGAGGGCTGCCCTCTGAATGTACTCGAAGTCATGTCAGTTCTAAAATACTTTTTTGTGGTGTTTGAAGATCACCAGGATTTTATTTGCATCTGTATTAATGTAAATACTCCACTTCTGTCTCTCATAGTTCAGCACTGAAGGTACCAACCGTCCTGGCATATTGATCATAACTGTAATCCACTCCAGAGAATGGGTCACTCAGGTTAGCAGCACCTGGTTCGCCAAGAGGTGATTAACTTCTAGTCTCTTTCCTACCAGTCAGAGCCCCTGTTTTGAATTTCTCCACATGCTCATGAGTCACAATGCAAACTCCAGTTTGCTGCTAGGAATATAAAAAATACTATAATGAAGGCAACAAGGTCATTACAGTCTATTTGCTATGATAACATATTACTATTGTTATTGTTATTAAGGGAGTTAAGTCTCTTTGTAGTAAGGCAATTCCAGTTCTGAATACCCACAGGGACATTCCGACACCCACAGATTGCCGCATTGATGTAAAAAGTGAGATGGCGCCCTCATGAGGCCAGGTTCTCTCTATTCAGTATGATAATGTGCATAAAGCTTTCTGTTCAATGACCAACAGATTGTGACAGACTACATGCGTTTATTAGCCTACAAGAATCGCCTACAAAATTACGTTTATGATAGGCCTTCAAAAGGTTTAACTTGTTATAGCTTACAGTTCACAATAAAAGGAAAAAATACATTTAATCACTGAAATAAAATTAGGAGATGGTAAACTTTCAGGATGACACTTTGTTTAATCTTCGAAGTGTTGGCTAATGGTTTACTGAAAGATAAGGAAGCGATCCAATTTTCACGACCAATTCTTTTGATAAGGCAAAGCAAAACATATTGATTTAAAAGCATCCTCGAGAAGGAGCGCTTGAGAGGGAGAACCATGCGTAATGGATGGATTTGGCGGATGGGTAAATAAATAATCGCATTGCGGTGATCAACTTGCTGTGGCAGTTTTCTAGCCTCATGCAGTAGGATCAGTAACAATAATAAACTACCTTAATATTCTGAGCAGGTTGATGCAGACCGATTAGGCTACTTCAAACACTTCAAGCTACCAGGAGTCAAAAGCCACCTGGGCAAACAATGGCTGAGGTGCACACAGATTATTTGGACAATAATATTGTGTGGAATCATTTTTATTAGGTTAAATTAAGTTTAACTAGTGTCTAATTGTGTGGTCTTTGGTAGACAAAAGTGTCACAATACACAGCGGCATATTATTCAATTAGGGCATTTGAAGCCGAGCATAGATCTTCACGCCTTGTACAAACCTGGCCTGATATTGCAAAGAAGATTTGTCTGGCCCCTTTGGAGATTTAGATAATTAAACAGTATTTTAGGGACTGCAGATTACCGGCCTGTAGCTGTTTTTACACATCAGTAATCTGTGTTCTCTTTTGGTGAATTCACCATTGTGCATGCCCTCCTCACAGTCTGTTAAATAACAGCCAAAAACTGTTTTAAGGGGTTTGTAGTGAGTCTCAGCCTCCTGGCAGAGGCAACCAGGTCTTTGGCTAAAATGTCCTGGTACTTGTGGCACATTAAATGTTTTTCAACCGGTGATTATCAAGCAAATAACTGCAGGTCTCACAGTAATTGACCGTTAATTAACATAAACACGTAGCAACTCCCGGCTTCCAGGCATAGCCTACCAGCCACTGATGAAGACCTTCGAACATCTACATTTTAAGTCTAAAAATCCATGTAATATAGCCGACACATCACAATAAATCCATTATTTATTTTAGACCGGTCTAAAGAAACGTGATACGAAGAAAATGTAATCTATTTCAGAAGAACAGAATAGCATACTCTGAGTTTTCATTATGTTAGGCTCTGATCTGGCTATGCCATATGGCTGTAGGCTACACTAGTTCATTTAGCAGACAAGATTTGCTTATAATTCTGTGGGTCTAATCCTGAATGCTGATTGGTTAAAACCGCATTCCGGCTGGTGTCTTTTCCACAATTTACCACCGGCTAACTCTATGACATTAAAATGCCTATTTACTGTGTTCCATCTGACTGTGCAATCCACTGTCTGGTGGAAGCCATAGGAATTGCAATCTTGGAGCTGGAATTACATGGAACCTTGGAGCTAAAAAAAACTACATTCCGGTTGGTATTTCTTTGAATTTTTGCCTGCCATATTAATTGTGTTATAGTCTCATACATTATTTTAACATTTCTACAAACCTCAAAGTATTTTCTATCCAATGCTACCAATATATGCATATCCTGGCATCTGGGCCTGTGCAACAGGCAATTTACTTTGGGCACGTCAGTCAGGCGGTAATTCAGTAAAATAGACCCTAGCCCTAAGAATTAAACACTTTTCCCGAGGTAATTATCATGCCAGCCAGGTAGGCTATACTCATGTTGTAAAGAAAAGCAATGTGCTTAATTGTAGGAAAGTTAAGAAAAAAATATATTAGGCCTAGAAAACGGATGGGATCCTTCTCTTTTTAATAGTGGCCATCACTCTGTTTTCTCACGCAATTGCATAGCCTTTTGAAATGTTGCGCAACATGAGCTCATGGGCTCTCATTAAGTGTTTGATTCGATTTTGGATGACATTTGCATTCATGTCAGAGTGTTTAGAGAGACAATAGAGTGCTGAGTACCAGGCAGTTAGCAAGTTTGGTAGGCTACTAATGACCATCAGAAGCATCAGAGCTTGGAGAAGCCTAGTTACCGTGACCCTTGGAACTTGACTGCTGATGTGGCGGTAATATGGTCACCATAACAGCCCTGTTCATGATGCCTGAAGCAAAATAGGCCCACAACATCAAAGATCCACCACCATTTTTTACCGTAGGTATGAGTTACTTTTTTGCATATGCTTCTGTTTTTCAACGCCAAACCCACCACTGGTGTACGTGGCCAAAGAGCTCTATTTTCATGTAATTTGACCATAGCACTCGTTCCAATCCAAGTGCAAATGCCGTTTATCATACTCCAGGAGGTCCTATGGTCAGATGACATGAAAATAGAGCTCTTTGGCCGTAAGATGCCGTATGGAGGAATGGTCTAAGATCCCTCCCAATGTGTTCTCCAATCTCATACAACATTTTAGAAAAAGGCTGCGTTGTTATCCTTGCAAAGGGTAGGGTGCTGGAGTACTGAAAATAGGGGTATCAATCATTTTTAACCTTATCTTTTTATTTTTTTTGATTACTTGTTAACCAAATCTCTTTCTGTGAGAAACCATTTTTGAGCATGCAATATAGCTCAGTATTTGTATTATTTAATTTATATGGTATTTTTTTGCTCAACTTTTATCAAGGGTGTCAATACTTATGGACCTGACTGTACCTCTATGATACTGTCATGTGAATGTCTGCTAAACAAAGTTGTACTGTATGTCTGTCTGGCAAAGATATGCAGTATCTAGCTCAAGCAAGTGATGATACCTACGTACAAGTCGACCAGAGTTCACTAACAATCACCTCTGTGAAAATGACCAATAGAAATGAGACCTAATTCGGTCATTTGTTGTGTAGTTCAATTAACTTTTTCAAGCGCTGACATTAAAAAGGCTCAACAAAATCACCAGTTCGCATCAGAATATACATTGTGCGTTTTATTTAACATTCAATTTCCACAAACTAATTGAGATCAGCGAGTTTAATCGAGGTAGAATACTGACAAAGTTAATCTATTCATGGTCAGGAGCTTTGAGTAGAAATTAAAGAATTTTTGTTTATGGTTCCAGCATGCCCTCCTAAACCCCCATGATGATGCTTCATATTTCACCACCTGTACAGACCATCACAGTCGTGATAGCCAACACACCCAAACATGCAATGCATTTGAGACACTCACCTCATATAACACTACAATATTCTAAACAAGAAAAGGCAGTTCCCTTAGACAGAGAATCATATACATCTGTAGTTATATCATATAAAAATGTGCATATTATTTTACAAGTTAAAATGATGTGCTTCGTGCCAATCTGTTTAGATAATTTGTATATGTGTGTACAATTATTCAATGTGTATAATACATTATCCCATATTGTCACGCCTGCTCCCGCTATTCCCCCCTGGCGCTCGAGGGTGCCGGGCTCCCCAGCATTATGCACACCTGCTTCCTTCGTTATGCGTATCAGCGATCATTTGGACTCACATGGATTCAATCACCTGTGTTATTTCCATCCCTCTATCTGTCTGTCCCATAGCTCTGTTCCCTGCTTCCGCATTAATGCTCGTGTGATGTTTTGTTACCCATGTGATGACGCTGTTCCTGTCTTGTTCCTTGTCTGTTCCTCATAAAAAGTTTGACTCCCCGTACCTGCTTCTCGACTCCAGCGTCGGTCCTTAAACAAATAGTATTCAAATAATATTTTCAAATAATATTTAAGTCATCATTGGTGGTTATTTTGAAGAGCGTATCAGACTATCTTTAGGACCCTGGTATCAAGTGATATGAGGCTAAATGTGGAAGCTACATAACAGTAAATAATGGCTAGAATGGCTGATCTCTAAAAACAAATGACAGGCATCACATGCAGAGAGTGAACTAGCCACAAGTCATTTTAAGAAAGCAGCAAATACGAGTAAATAATAATTCAGTGCAAACTGCAAAGCAAATCAATCAATTCCTACTTCACGTTCCCGCATGACATCTTCCACATTCACTGTGCGATGATGAGATCTGGCTAAACTTGGAATATTGTTAATTATCAGGTATCCTATTGAAATATTGAGTGCTATAGTCTAAGCCTAGGGTCTACACCAGAAGTTAATGGTTACCTGTAGGAGGAATGTATGGTGGAGACAATTAAGCTCGGAATGTAATGAGTAAAGTAAGGGTAATCACATGTGGCATGCCCTGATAAGGATGGAGAGATGTGGTTTAGTGAGGAAGGGGGTCGAGGTCAGGTCATATTAAGGGAGAAGGAACATTTTATTGCCAGTGCCACTTAACTTCCTGCCTAGCAATAAAGATGTAATGTTTAGAGAGAAGGAGACTCCACCCAAATTGAGATATGTATACAGTTGAAGTCGGAAGTTTACATACACTTAGGTTGGAGTCATTAAAACTCGATTTTCAACCACTCCACAAATTTCTTGTTAACAAACTATAGTTTTGGTAAGTCGGTTAGGACATCTACTTTGTGCCCGACACAAGTAATTTTTCCCACAATTGTTTACAGACCGATTATTTCATTTATAATTCACTGTATCAAAATTCCAGTGGGTCAGACGTTTACATACACTGAGTTGACTGTGACTTTAAACAGCTTGGAATATTCCAGATGATGTCATGGCTTTAGAAGCTTCTGTTAGGCTAATTGACATAGTTTGAGTCAATTGGAGGTGTACCTGTGGATGTATTTCAAGGCCTACCTTCAAACTCAATGCCTTTTTGCTTGACATAATGGGAAAATCAAAAGAAATCAGCCAAGACCTCAGAAAATAAATTGACTTCCACCAGTCTGGTTCATCCTTGTGAGCAATTTCCAAACACTTGATGGTACCACGTTCATCTGTACAAACAATAGTACGCAAGTATAAACATCATGGGACGCATCCATCGTACCGCTCAGGAAGCAGACGCATTCTGTCTCCTAGAGATGAACGTACTTTGGTGCGAAAAGTGCAAATCAATCCCAAAATAACAGCAAAGGACCATGTGAACATGCTGGAGGAAACAGGTACAGGTATCTATATCCACAGTAAAAGGAGTCCTATATCGACATAACCTGAAAGGCCGCTAAGCAAGGAAGAGGCCACTGCTCCAAAACAGCCATAAAATAGCCAGACTACGGTTTGCAACTGCACATGGGGACAAGATCGTACTTTTTGGAGAAATGTCCTCTGGTCTGATGAAACAAAAAAATAACTGTTTGGCCCTAATGATCGTCGTTATGTTTGAAAGAAAAAGGGGGAGGCTTGCAAGCCAAAGAACACCATCGGAACCGTGAAGCACGATGGTGGCAGCATTATGTTGTGGCCGTGCTTTGCTGAAGGAGGGACTAGTGCACTTCAAAAAATTGATGGCATCATGAGGTAGGGCAATTATGTGGATATATTGAAGCAACATCTCAAGACATCAGTCAGGAAGATCAAGCTTGGTCGCAAAACGTGGCAAATGGGTCTTCCAAATGGACAATGACCCTAAGCATGCTTCCAAAGTTGTGGCAAAATGGCTTAAGGACAACAGTCAAGTTATTGGAGTGGCCATCACAAAGCCCTGACCTCAACCCTATAGAACATTTGTGGGCAGAACTGAAAAAGCAGTTGCCAGCAAGGAGGCCTACAAACCTGAATCAGTTACACCAGCTCTGTCAGGAAGAATGGGCCAAAATTCACCCAACTTATTGTGGGAAGCTACCTGAAACATTTGACCCAAGTTAAACAATTTAAAGGCAATGCTACCAAATACTAATTGAGTGTATGCAAACTTCTGACCTGCTGGGAATGTAATGAAAGAAATAAAAGCTGAAATAAATAATTCTCTCTACTATTATTCTGACATTTCACGTTCTTATAATAAAGTGGTGATCCTAACTGACCTAAGACAGGGAATTTTTACGTTTTTTTTTTTTTTTACAATTTCAGGAATTGTGGAAAAACTGAGTTTAAATGTATTTGGCTAAGGTGTATGTAAACTTCTGACTTGAACTGTATACTACCACTTGTGAAAATGTGTTTGTCTGTTCAACTCTTCGATCCTTTGGGTGAATAAGCTTGGTTGGAGCTTTCATAGTGTCCATCAATTTCTTACTCTGATATTTAGAATCTAACAGCGACAAAGTCAAATCAACTAAAAAACAACTGATTGGTAGAAATTACATTAAAATCGACCTGCAAAAAAGCCATTCTACAGCAAAGCCTTTTACTGGCCCAACGGCAATGGACAAGGGTGAACAACTCTGTCCTTGGGGGCCGAACTAAATCAAATCAAATCAAATTTTATTTGTCACATACACATGGTTAGCAGATGTTAGTGCGAGTGTAGCGAAATGCTTGTGCTTCTAGTTCCGACAATGCAGTAATAACAAGTAATCTAACTAACAATTCCAAAACTACTGTCTTGTACACAGTGTAAGGGGATAAAGAATATGTACATAAGGATATATGAATGAGTGATGGTACAGAGCAGCATAGGCAAGATACAGTAGATGGTATCGAGTACAGTATGTACAAATGAGATGAGTATGTAAACAAAGTGGCATAGTATAGTATAAAGTGGCTAGTGATACATGTATTACATAAGGATACCGTCGATGATATAGAGTACAGTATATACGTATGCATATGAGATGAATAATGTAGGGTAAGCAACATTTATATAAGGTAGCATTGTTTAAAGTGGCTAGTGATATATTTACGTCATTTCCCATCAATTCCCATTATTAAAGTGGCTGGAGTTGAGTCAGTGTCAGTGTTAGTGGTGGCTGTTTAACAGTCTGATGGCCTTGAGATAGAAGCTGTTTTTCAGTCTCTCGGTCCCAGCTTTGATGCACCTGTACTGACCTCGCCTTCTGGATGATAGCGGGGTGAACAGGCAGTGGCTCGGGTGGTTGATGTCCTTGATGATCTTTATGGCCTTCCTGTGACATCGGGTGGTGTAGGTGTCCTGGAGGGCAGGTAGTTTGCCCCCAGTGATGCGTTGTGCAGACCTCACTACCCTCTGGAGAGCCTTACGGTTGAGGGCGGTGCAGTTGCCATACCAGGCGGTGATACAGCCCGCCAGGATGCTCTCGATTGTGCATCTGTAGAAGTTTGTGAGTGCTTTTGGTGACAAGCCGAATTTCTTCAGCCTCCTGAGGTTGAAGAGGCGCTGCTGCGCCTTCTTCACGATGCTGTCTGTGTGAGTGGACCAATTCAGTTTGTCTGTGATGTGTATGCCGAGGAACTTAAAACTTGCTACCCTCTCCACTACTGTTCCATCGATGTGGATAGGGGGGTGTTCCCTCTGCTGTTTCTTGAAGTCCACAATCATCTCCTTAGTTTTGTTGACGTTGAGTGTGAGGTTATTTTCCTGACACCACACTCCGAGGGCCCTCACCTCCTCCCTGTAGGCCGTCTCATCGTTGTTGGTAATCAAGCCTACCACTGTTGTGTCGTCCGCAAACTTGATGATTGAGTTGGAGGCGTGCGTGGCCACGCAGTCGTGGGTGAACAGGGAGTACAGGAGAGGGCTCAGAACGCACCCTTGTGGGGCCCCAGTGTTGAGGATCAGCGGGGAGGAGATGTTGTTGCCTACCCTCACCACCTGGGGGCGGCCCGTCAGGAAGTCCAGTACCCAGTTGCACAGGGCGGGGTCGAGACCCAGGGTCTCGAGCTTGATGACGAGCTTGGAGGGTACTATGGTGTTGAATGCCGAGCTGTAGTCGATGAACAGCATTCTCACATAGGTATTCCTCTTGTCCAGATGGGTTAGGGCAGTGTGCAGTGTGGTTGAGATTGCATCGTCTGTGGACCTATTTGGGCGGTAAGCAAATTGGAGTGGGTTTAGGGTGTCAGGTAGGGTGGAGGTGATATGGTCCTTGACTAGTCTCTCAAAGCACTTCATGATGACGGATGTGAGTGCTACGGGGCGGTAGTCGTTTAGCTCAGTTACCTTAGCTTTCTTGGGAACAGGAACAATGGTGGCCCTCTTGAAGCATGTGGGAACAGCAGACTGGTATAGGGATTGATTGAATATGTCCGTAAACACACCGGCCAGCTGGTCTGCGCATGCTCTGAGGGCGCGGCTGGGGATGCCGTCTGGGCCTGCAGCCTTGCGAGGGTTAACACGTTTAAATGTCTTACTCACCTCGGCTGCAGTGAAGGAGAGACCGCATGTTTTCGTTGCAGGCCGTGTCAGTGGCACTGTATTGTCCTCAAAGCGGGCAAAAAAGTTATTTAGTCTGCCTGGGAGCAAGACATCCTGGTCCGTGACTGGGCTGGATTTCTTCCTGTAGTCCGTGATTGACTGTAGACCCTGCCACATGCCTCTTGTGTCTGAGCCGTTGAATTGAGATTCTACTTTGTCTCTGTACTGGCGCTTAGCTTGTTTGATAGCCTTGCGGAGGGAATAGCTGCACTGTTTGTATTCGGTCATGTTACCAGACACCTTGCCCTGATTAAAAGCAGTGGTTCGCGCTTTCAGTTTCACACGAATGCTGCCATCAATCCACGGTTTCTGGTTAGGGAATGTTTTAATCGTTGCTATGGGAACGACATCTTCAACGCAAGTTCTAATGAACTCGCACACCGAATCAGCGTATTCGTCAATGTTGTTATCTGACGCAATACGAAACATCTCCCAGTCCACGTGATGGAAGCAGTCTTGGAGTGTGGAGTCAGCTTGGTCGGACCAGCGTTGGACAGACCTCAGCGTGGGAGCCTCTTGTTTTAGTTTCTGTCTGTAGGCAGGGATCAACAAAATGGAGTGGAATGGAAACTAGACCTGGGAGACTAGGTATGTGCACTGGGCTACTAAGGGCATTGTGTTGACGATCAATCAATCAATCAATGAGCAGGATTTGGGCCCTTGAAGACAGGAGTTGAGTATCCCTGGCATTAAGGGGTAGGTGGTTCCACCTTTCACAAAGCGGTACAGGGGCCATGGTAATGAAATAGGTTGACTTTAATGGAGTTGGGGGGTGAATAAGGCTGAGGGTTATCTCCATGGTCGGCTGCTCTGGGATCTGTCACTTTTAGAGCCGGCCAGGAATGATTCCTGTCGACTCGTCCGAGCACTGGATGCTTTGGAGTGGGCACTGCTGGTGGACATGCGGCTGCTGAATCGGCCTTTGAAAGAAAGAAACACACAATCTCACATCAATGATAAGTAACGTGCAGGATCCCTGCTCTGTTTGTTCTACATGTTATTGCCATCTACTGGTAAGTTGTTAGTTACTACACAATGCAACAGAAGGGCTAATTCTCCCCAGTTTTATCAACTTTTCTATATCCATCTACTCTCATCCTCATCATACACAATGATGTTCTTACCATTTTTCTGCACACGATTAGGGTTAAGGGATCCCATTAATTACATTACAGTGAGGCAAAAAAAATTATGATCAAACATGTCTGTGGATATTTTACTAGGGTATAGAATTCAGAGTTGATGTGAGTCAGGAAATAATACTATGATGTTAGTTGTTTCAGTGGAAGGATACATAATCCACGTCGTCAGTGAAAAATACTGTCCGCTGCAACTGTGATAAAGCCGGTATGTGTACAAGTGTATATTTTGCAGTTGTGAAATTATTTTGATGCGATATGAAAGTAAATTACTTTATGTTTATTCAATCCTATCACAATTGAGAATCTATGGAGCATTTGGATGTTTTGCCTGCCAGAGCCAGTTTACCTCTAAAAATAACATAAGGTCCTTGGACATAGCTAGCTATAGCTAACTGGTGCAACATCAACAGCCAGCAAGAACGAAATCCCTGGCATAGTTAACGTTACACACTCAGCAGAGGGTTTTTTACTAACGTTAGTGCTCAACAGAAACACGACTGACTTGGCAATGTGACATCCAGCCTTGCCACCTGGGCTGTTAGGTAATTATATGTGTTATACCTGAGCTGTTTAGATAGCTACATTTAAAACTCGATACTTTGAAGTAGCTAATCATGTTATATTTACCTCCATGTTGCCGATTCTCTTGGTCAACATGTTTTCAAATAGAACCAGAAGTTTAACCAACTTGGCGATATTGATCCAAGGGCAACCATTGCCCAATCAATGAAGCTGTTTTAACGATGTCGGTTTCATAGTTTGATGAAGTTGCTTAGCAGCAGACAACGATTCACGCTAGATATCCCTCTAGTGGCGTGGGGGCTGTGCTTTGGCAAAGTGGGTGGGGTTATATCCTTCGTGTTTGGCCCTGTCCGGGGGTATCATCGGATGGGGCCACAGTGTCTCCTGACCCCTCCTGTTTCAGCCTCCAGTATTTATGCTGCAGTAGTTTATGTGTCGGGGGGCTAGGGTCAGTTTGTTATATCTGGAGTACTTCGCCTGTCTTATCCGGTGTCCTGTGTGAATTTAAGTATGCTCTCTCTAATTCTCTCTTTCTTTCTCTCTCTCGGAGGACCTGAGCTCTAGGACCATGCCTCAGGACTACCTGGCATGATGACTCCTTGCTGTCCCCATTCCACCTGGCCGTGCTGCTGCTCCAGTTTCAACTGTTCTGCCTGCGGATATGGAATCCTGACCTGTTCACCGGAGGTGCTACCTGTCCCATACCTATTATTTGACCATGCTGGTCATCTATGAACATTTGAACATCTTGGCCATGTTCTGTTATAATCTCCACCCGGCACAGCCAGAAGAGGACTGGCTCCACGCAGCCTGGTTCCTCTCTAGGTTTCTTCCTAGGTTTTGGCCTTTCTGGGGAGTTTTTCCTAGCCAACGTGCTTCAAAACCTGCATTGCTTGCTGTTTGGGGTTTTAGGCTGGGTTTCTGTAGAGCACTTTGAGATATCAGCTGATGTACGCAGGGCTATATAAATACATTTGATTTGATTAGCTTAACTTATCCCTATGGAATGCCGTTTGGGTTTTTGTGTGTCAAAAAAGATAGACGTCAATAACACTATTTAGCTTTTTATTTGACCAGCCAAATAACACAATTATATTATAGAATGTTTTGTGTGCTGAATTTGCACGTGCAAGCCAAGCGCCACCATTACCATCACTGTCAAAGCTGTACAATAATACCGCGTTGGTAGGGGTGAAATGGTACGCACTGTGAACCGAAAAATACATTAGTCATATACACTGCTCAAAAAAATAAAGGGAACACTAAAATAACACATCCTAGATCTGAATGAATGAAATATTCTTATTAAATACTTTTTTCTTTACATAGTTGAATGTGCTGACAACAAAATCACACAAAAATGATCAATGGAAATCAAATTTATCAACCCATGGAGGTCTGGATTTGGAGTCATATTCAAAATTAAAGTGGAAAACCACACTACAGGCTGATCCAACTTTGATGTAATGTCCTTAAAACAAGTCAAAACCTTCTTGTGACAGCTCGCATTGATTTTCCATCCTGGATGAGCTGCACTACCTGAGCCACTTGTGTGGGTTGTAGACTCCGTCTCATGCTACCACTAGAGTGAAAGCACCGGCAGCATTCAAAAGTGACCAAAACATCAGCCAGGAAGCATAGGAACTGAGAAGTGGTCTGTGGTCACCACCTGCAGAACCACTCCTTATTGGGGGTGTCTTGCTAATTGCCTATAATTTCCACCTGTTGTCTATTCCATTTGCACAACAGCATGTGAAATTTATTGTCAATCAGTGTTGCTTCCTAAGTGGACAGTTTGATTTCCCAGAAGTGTGATTGACTTGGAGTTACATTGTGTTGTTTAAGTGTTCCCTTTATTTTTTGAGCAGTGTAGTATAGCTAAGAAAATATATATAAATTGTATTACATAAACCGATGGCGTATAAATTATCGTGGGAAAAATATCCACATAGTAATAAAGTTGCCTTTAAAAATAAAAAGTTGTTTAGTCTCGTAGCTGTATGCAGCTCCGCTCATTAGTTATTTCACTCCAGCGAGAACAGAGCTGAGAGACCATCGTCCGAGGCAATTAGCTTTTTGAAGGAATTAGCAGTTAGCTAAATGTAAAGGAGCAACATGGCATGCATTGGCGAGCAAGAATTAGTAGCCTCCCCAGTATCATCTGGCGTCTGGGAACATTTTGGTTTCCCTTTAAACTATAATAATGGGGATTTCCAATGAGTGGTGGAGAAAACTTATGCAACATGTAGGCTCTGCTCATTGGCGATAGCCTATTCAAGTGGCAATATGAGTAACTTGACTACCTCATTTGCGCCGATTGTTAGATTTGCGT